>NW_017732563.1:11542-34015 GCF_001890085.2 Hipposideros armiger
GATGTTGCTTCACTGGCCCAAGTTGGCACCAATATTGCGCTCTTCCCCAGGCGAGGCAGATCAGTCACCGACTTCTGGACGGCCGCTCACTGGCGGCTGCTGGCCACACACGCTGTCTGCCGGATACACATGGTAGCCCATGGCAACCCACTGCAGCAGGGGCTGCAGCCTACGCAGTCACCAGCGACCCACGGCAGCCCAGCTCCAAGTTGAGCTATTGTTCAGCATCTTAGCTATAGAGGGCAGTGTCACTGGCCCTCATGTGTGGGATCCGAACCGGGGCCCTCTGGCGTCCCAAGCCAGCTCTTAACCATCGCGCCACTATGTCGGCCCAGTGTCCATACTTCTTAATCATTTATTGGGTCAATATAGAATGCAGAAATTAATTAAGGTTAAGTAGATAAGTTAAAGATTTTTCTTTATTCTTTCAAGGATACATGTCAATTGAATGGACCATATATTGTGACTTCAAGTAAGAAAGCCATATACTAGGTTCAAATCTCAAATGAATATTATTTTAAATATGTGTGAGTTGGATCACCCCAAGTTTGGAAGAAAATTCAAGATTTCATCAAGTTCAAGGGTCATATAAAAAGATAAAGTACATTTAATATTCTATTATTTTATTAAATGAATTTTATATTTAAAAATATGAAATACAAATATAAAATTTTTCAATTTTTTAAAATACAGAATTCAATAAAGTTATAAGTTATCATGTAGCAGCCAAATTCTTTGAAGATAAATGGTGATAAAATTTAAATGCAAATATGTTCTGCTTGAACAAGAATATATATTTTTCCAAGTACTACATATTTAGCATTTTCTACATTCGTAATACACAATGTTGACTATGAGGTTTATAATCTTATAACTTCAAATTGATTTTTAATTAAGTTATTTACACTGTTTTAAATTAAAATCTACTAAATTTATTAAAATAACTTTGGATCATTTTATTTATTATTTAGTTTGTTATATTGACAAGAAGTATTTAATATTCTGAATGGTTTTGTTCTTTAGGTAAGAAATTAAAGTTTATAGAGGTGATAGTTACTGTATAAAAGGAGTTTTTAAATGTTTAAAGGTGTGCAAATTTATAAATAAAACTAAATATTCACAAACATTTTAAAGTAGTTGTTAAAATTTACTATAATTATTCATAAGGATTAAGACTTACAAAATAAATTTTAAATCCTAAGGAGAAATGCCTAGGTCTCAGCAATACTGAGGAAGTTCCAACCTATAGTGAAAAAGGATTGAACTGTGATAGACATGACAGGTAGATTAAAAAGTGAATTTTGCAAACTCTTGAAATACTTAAAAATATTGTTTAAATGAGTTCAGTGTTTATGGTACAGTCTTTAAAAACCTCTGGGCTAATACTATTCAGGAGAGTTCATATATTTTTGTTGTTGTTGTTCTTATAGGCTTTTCCTACCCATGAATACCTGTATTCTCCACCAGTCTACTGCCTTTCTGCCAATATCTCCTCTATCACCATGGTGGTTAAGAGCAATTAACTTCTGTCTTCCAGATACAATCTTCATCTGTCATTCTAGTATGTGGTCTTACAACTTTAGAAAAAAAATAGTCAACTACATTAGAAATATGTTACCACTTATACTGTATATAGGCAACTCACAAGGAGAAATTGATATTGACTTTACTCAATCTTCCTGGTTCAGAATGCCCTGAGATCCTGCATCAGCAGCTCCTGTGATCAACATAACCTTTTTCCATGGTTCCCTGCATTGAGAGAGACTTTTGAACACAGAAAAATAGTATTTCTTGTGAGAGACCCTTGGCTTATTTAAGTTGGAAGGGTGATTCACTGATTAGTTCCCTATAAAGAACATTTGTAACTTCTAGGTCCTAAGAAAACTGGGGAGCTGGGTCACTCCTCTGTGTGTCTTTCCACTTACTCTTTTTTCCTTTGTGAATAAGAAATAACAGTAAATGATATAATTTTAATCTGCCTCTGTCAGCTTTATTTCTACAACATTGACTATGCTAAATAAGATGATGAATCAGATACAATTCTGAATTTTCTATTTTGAGTACTTGGATGAATGAGGTTGCCATTAACTGGATATTTTGGGCAGTAGAATGAATAAATTTAGTTTGACATGTAAAGGTTTAAACAATCAATGCCTTCACCAATGAGAACATAGATAATTAAATCAAACTGACAGATGTGAATACTAAATTGATAAACATGCTAATGCATGTCAAAGCTTTAATATTTAATAATTCCAAGGTTTTTTTTCTTTTTTCTTTTTTTCACAGTATCACTCTTGCATCCCCACTTCCTCCTTGCCCTTCCACCACTATCCATTCCCAACACATCCCATATGTCTCTCCTTCCTTTCTTTCCATTCCTTTCCACTTACTCACTTTTTTCTAATAGGGAAATAATTATGAATTTTTGCTCTCTAAAAAACAGGCCAGAACCTCAGGTGCATATTTGTTTGTGTGTTTCATGATCTGGCAAGGTTAAGGTCATGGTATGAACTTGATCAAGAGGCCAAACTCGTTAAGAGGAGGAGCTCTAATTCACACTCAGATTGACCCTCTGGTGTCAGGGAAGCCTGATTGTGAATCTTACTTTTTGCAATTTACTAGCTACACCACCTTATTCATATATTACCTTTTTTAAGTCTGTTTCCTTATCTGCAAATTAGAGTTTCTACCTCCCAAAGTTATTGTGAGGATTACATTTTAAAAATGCATATAAAATTCTTATGAAATGATAGGTTTTTAATACATAGTCAACAAGTATTCTTTTCATTATCATTTTCAAGATGAGAACTGAAGCTGTGTTTGTGAATGGCGAATCAGGAAGAGGGTAAAGAAAAAGAAAAGAGGACCCTGAGTAGCACAAACATTTAAGAACACAGAGGGAGAAACAGTGACAGCAAATTGAGTTTTGAATGAGCAAAGAAAAAGAAGTATAGTAGAAGTAAATAATGTTGCAGAAATCAAAATAGGTCATTTAAATAGGAAATGTTTAGTGGTATCAAATAGTAAAGATATTAAATAAGATAAACACTAAAGGGCCAGCTGAGGGGCGCATTGGTTAAGAGCTGGCTTGGGACGCCAGAGGGCCCCGGTTCGGATCCCACATATGAGGGCCAGTGACACTGCCCTCTACAGCTAAGATGCTGAACAACAGCTCAACTTGGAGCTGGGCTCCTGTGAGTCGCCAGCAATGGGTAGGCTGCAACCACTGCAGCAGTGGGTTGCCATGAGCTACCTTGTGTATCCAGCAGCCAGCGTGAGCGGCCAGCAGCCGCAGTGAGTGGTCATCCAGAAGCCGGCGACTGATCTGCCTCACCCGGGAAGAGCGCAATGATGGTGCCAACTTGGGCCAGTGAAGCAACGTCCTCCACAACTAGACTGAAGAACAAATCAACAGCACCTTGTCTGTTCCCCTTCTCCCAATTCCCCAGCGCTGTTCCAATTCCCCAATAAAAATCTTGAAAAAAAAAAAAAGATAAACACTAAAAAGAAAACATTACATTTTATAAAAGAGGAATTTGTTCATCATTTTTTTTTTATAGCAGCCAGTAAGGATTACACTTGGAGAAGATTGCTATGCATTAAGGAGTGAAAGTGAAATAAATCTGTTTGCAGTCAATAATGAGGAATTTTTCCAGCAAAATCAAGGAGGATATACCGACAAAAAGTTAAGGAAGTTTTTGTGTTTTTGTTCTTAGACTATAAGACCTTATAGGCTTGTTAAAGAACAAAATTGAACTGAGTATATTTTAAATATTTTGTTGGCTTTATTCAGTGATTTATGAATCAGGCAGCGTCCAATCTAGCAGACAGAAAGAGGTTCTGAGAACAGTACAAAATAAAGACTTTTATAGGCTGGAGGAAAGAGGGACAAGAAGTCATGCTAAGAAAAAAGAGGATTGGTCAAAGCAAGGTTACTTTCCTGATATGGAGCAAAGGGAAGTCTTAGTACCAGTCAGGCAACTTTTGCTGAGCAGGCAAGCGCTGACTGGTTGACATAGGCTTGTTTTTTGTTTTTTTTTCTGGGAGAGCCAAGCATAGACATTTAGTTAACTTTTGGTTTGCCGACATGGGGCTTAGCATGGGCAACTCCATTTTGGGCCTAATCTGATTTCTTTCATGGGCTTCATATCTAAGTCAGAAACAGAGATTAACTAATGGGAAAAATCCTGGTAGAATGGAAGATGGTAGAAATAGAATCACAAAGGAAATACTGGCCCCCTTAACCCTGGAGTTGGCTTTGAGATATCTGATACATTAGGTTCATAACTACATCTTAAAGCCTGAGACATTCAGGATCCTCCTATGCTTTCTGAGACTTTTCATGATACATGTAGTGTTTCTTCAACTCATTTCCATTGGTTACGAGCTCTGTTTTACCAAAACAAACCCATGTTCAGAGTCCAATACTATTACTCATTTCCAGAAGAAATAAGTTTCTTTTTAGAGTTTGGGGCTTTGGTCACTTTCCTATAGTTTCAGGAACACATTGTGAGAGCCATTCACTTCTTCACATCTCCAACCCCACTCTTTTCCTCCTCCTCTCTCAACTTTTTAAAACAACAGCCAAATCCCTCCTTTGTCTTTCCTGGTTCTGTGTGTAGAGCAATTTCATCCATATTCAAGTCCCATGGAGAACCATTTTATCCCTGAATATCTTTTCTGTGCACTGAATGCTCTTCCTCAAATTAATTCTTGGATTTTTTAAACAAGAATTTTCTACAAGAAAGAGGAAAGTTTATTTTATATTTGTTGGTTTTGGACTTGGTTTTTAATATCAGAAGAAGAGTAGGTCTCAAAAGTTGCTTCAGTGAAAGTTTCCCTGATCTTTTCAATGTGAGTGATTTTTCTCTTCTCGTTCCATATTGTACTTCTTTTATATGATTCATTGCATTCTCAGTAAACATTTTTCTTAACTACCTCTCAAATTATTGTACATATTTTTAAATGCCTTTCAAGTTGTCGGTCAAGGTCATCCAAGAAATTGTACATTTTTCTTTTTTTCTATTGTTTGAAAGTTATTATTTAGCATTTTTTTGAACAATTAAAAAATATTGGCATACTCATCCTTAAGGAACTGCCTCAATATATATGTGTGTAAAATGTTAGATAATAACTCATCAGTAACTGGTTATAGTTTTGGCAACTATTTTTGAGGAAGAATGTTCAGATGAAGAAAGCTTTCAAACTACTAGGTATTCTTATATTAAAAAATCATTGAATGTTTATTATTTTTGTACTAAAAATTTATAAAACCTGTAAATAAATCATGTAAATTATATTTATGTCAGTTAATGGAAATAAGAAGATGTTAATGGTATAGCATACAGAAAACCAGAAACTAAATCATATTTGGATAAAATCATATTGTCTGATTATGTATACTCTTATATTAGTGGTGGGTTGGAAGATGAATTAATTTATCCCTCACATATTTTGGAAAATTATTTGTATTTAATAGGCTTTTTATGATAGAGTTTATTTTCTTTATTCTTTCCAAACACTTTCAGCAATATTGGAAAAAAAATATTCAGAGTATTTTAGTGTTTTAAGATTGATTTTATTTTGTATTATCTAATTAAGGAAATACTATTTGTAACAAGTTATATGCTGCACTTTATAGCATAAAATAAGAAATGTAATAAATATTTTGTAGTAAATATTTTGAGTTCTTAAATAACGAAAATGGTTTTATATAAATGTATATGTTCTCCACTTGTAAATGTTGAAAATTTTTACATACTAGTATTTAAAGATTTACTCCCCTCAAATGTTCTTTGAAAATTTTTCTACTCTTTTGACATGAAATATTAATATCTGTAGTGTTTTTATACATTAAGCAACTCTTCTGAATAGAAGCAAAATTTATTTCCCTATCTGGATCCCAACATTGGTGTATAAATTCAAAGCCATTTACGTTAAGTAAAGAGTAATGCTGTGAGCAAATTTTATTTGATTTTGGGCAAATTACAGACTGACTTTCCAGTTCATAAAATAATATAGTTATTAGGGTTTCCTGGGGAAGAAAGGAGAGCAATATCTTGGTCACTGTTTTTTGGAAAAGTATTGTAGAGTAATAGCAAATAGCTTGTCTTAACATTCAAAAAAGACAAGTTTAATTATTAATGAAAGAAATTACATTCCCCCAAAATTAATTGTGATGATAAGATTTATTAAACAGACTGAGTTAGAAATGTGAGATAACTTATGAAAATGTATTCAGCAGGGAGAGCTTCCAATAGAGTGTAACTGTTGTGACCCAAGATAAGAAGTATACATGTTTGTTTACAATATTTGCAAATGCGTTAAAGTGAATAAGGATCCTTTTCCCCCCTTGACTTTAGGTCATATTTTCTGACTTATTCCCGTAGCTTTTTTTAATTTTATTTTCTGTTTGACATTTTAAATGATAATATATCTGGAATTGTAGGAAATATGCATTATGTTTTTACCTCTTAAATGCTGTTGATTTTTGTTGTGTAATGAAAGAAAGCCATAATATCTAGGTAATAAAAAAATCTTAACATAGAAATATATTTAGACTCTTAACAACAGTTCTAGAATTATGAAGAGGTTTTTAAATATTAATTCTATCATTAAGCTATGTCTGCAATGACTTATTTATCACCAGAGTAAAGGTAAAGGAATTAAATTAACTTTGAGAAACCTACGAGGAACTAGTGAAACCATAAAGTGTGTTAAACAACATAACACAGAATGTCTCCTTTAATTTTCACAATATAGAAAATCCCTTGAAAGGCTAACTGTGAAAATAAAAATCTCCATAATGTTTGCCAAGTCATAGTTTCTGAGAACATAATTTTATAAGTCCTAGGTTTATAAAATGAATTATTTTAATAAATTATTTAAAGTTTATTGGCAAATATTGATTGATTATATTAACTAAAGTATAAGAGTGTACTTATTTATATGATCCAAGTAGAAATTGGGATATACTTTCAACTAAATAAGTAATTTTATAATTACATGCTTTATTTTTATACTGAATCTGAAACAGGCAAACAAATAAAATAAACAAATAAAATGGTTAATTGAGAGTACTTTCTCAATTATTTGATGATTTGGATATTGAGAGTACTTTCAAAAGATGTAGACTAAATGTATTCCCTGTCTATCCTAAAATGCAACAACTAAAAGCATTTGACATGAAGTAGTTAAAACAATGACATGGATATGCATCTTGACAGAATTTTGATTTCAGTGGACTTCATTCTGTGGAAAGTTTATCTTGTCTTCTTTACAGAATGAAAGCTTGGTCTTTTTTTTATTTGTCAGACTAAAAAACTATATTGGATGTAGAAGAAAACATTAACATTGCTGCTTTTTACCAAAAGGTAAGGGGTTCATCTGTTGTTCTGGAGGTTACCACAATGAAAAAAAACAGTTACAAGATAAATAATACTATGTAATATTAAATATTATGAAAATCTGTTTTTAGGAGCAAAGGAAGCATTTCATTTGCAATTCCACAAAGTCTAGAATTATATTAAGTGTGTATACCTCCACAGATTAATATCACATGGAAATCACAGGATTCACATAATTTAATACTTTCCACAGATCTATTCCAAATAAATGAATTCCTTTAGCTATTATGTTGGGTGATAAGATTAAACAAAAATTAAGGATTTTTCTTTTCCCTTTTGGCTTACAAATGTCAATAGCATAGAACTTTTAAGAAGCTTCAGCTAAATAAAAAGGAAAAGGCACAAATACCAATATTTTGCTAGCTTGAAAGCTGCATAATTTTCAGATCACTATCTTACTGTACCAAGCATACATAGCCAAATTTTAGTATTATATACAGTAAACATTTCACCTGAATTGTAGTTATTCATGTCAATACATAATTATTGGCCTCTTCATATTCTCTGTGCTGTTGGGTAACACATTTTAGGTCTGCTGGTCAAAGACAAGCTTAAGTTGTAAATATTTATAGAGATATTTTACGAACAAACCCTTTTCTCACTTGAAATTGAAACTGGATGAAATTTGAGTGATTTCTTAATACTTATAATTTTTGAATATTTATTAAATACATACTCTGTCCAATTCTAGACAAAACACAAAGTACCCATTATAGTTTGGCAAATTTTAGTGCCATGCTGTGTGGAAACAGCCTTTATTTAGTTTTTTTCATGCATCCAAGGTATGACAAACCAAAGTTTTGGCAAGAAATATATTCATGCATTCACATAAAAAAGGATTACTATCATAACACAGGATCACAAATCACATTCTTCTTTTTACATTTGCTTCCAAGTTTTCTCTTCAACATTTCTTCAGACAGTCCAGGGAGAAATGCTTTTGACAATAGAATCTGATTTGATAGCAAGTCAGCTCACACCGTATTTTTTTTTAGAGCACATCTTTTCTCAAATCCATAAATAACAGAGATATTTATCTCCTGGTGACTGTGTTGCTCTGAGAAATTCATTGCATTTCTTGATTTTCCAACCACAACCAACAGCACAGCAAAAGCAACTTACGTGTTAGTATTTACCAATAGAATTAGAAGAACACAAATTAACTGTATTGGTTAGCATCATATAAATTTTGCTCTAAAATTTCCTACAGTTAAATATGAATGTTGGTGTGACACCATACTGCTTATTTTATTTGATCTACATAATTTATCCCACTATTTCTGGACAACAAATTACAGCATAATCAAACAGTTTAGCAATCACTAGAAAGATCTGGGATTCTTCGGCAGCAGATGCCAAGACAAAGCTTGAGATGTGAGATGTTTACTTGGGGATCAACACCATGAAAGGAAGAGGAAGGAAGTAGGATTGCTTAGAGGGAGAAGGTGAACTGCCATGCAGGTCTTGAAAAGCCTACACCAACCTGGTGGGAAGGCTCTGGGGTGAATATCGAATTGTGAGAGCATCCCACAGTGGATGAGATGTACGAGCATTTACACACATGTTTTGCTCAGTCACCATATGCAGGCACCCAGGCCAGGGTGTGCACTCAGGGGAGAGACTCTCTGCAGCTGAGGGAGATGATAAAGGAAATACTAGCTAGAAGCTGGCTGCTAGAAGCAAAGCTAGGGCTGAGGCCCGAGCAGGAAGTCTTTCCTTGATGCGAGTTCTGGGGGGCTCCTGTCTGTGTCTACCACAGTTACTTTAGAAAAGTATTTGATGTTGTTGCTGACATCAGAGTTATTGAGGGGACAGCTTTGATAAGATCCAGAATCAAGTTAATAAGGGAGATAAACCTCCAAAAGAGAAAGTAGACAGGCCATGTTTTGCCCATTCTAGAATTTCATATGTCTGGAATTATGTAGTCTTTTTTGTGTGTCTGCATTGCTCCATTCAGTATAATATGTTTCATGTTAAAAATAGTTCATTTAAGTTATTGCATGTATCAGGAGTTCTTTTTCTTTGCTTTATATAGTAGTTTATTTTATAAATATCCATTTTCCTGTTATAAGCATCTCAGTGGTTTCCAATTTGGGGTTATTTGGAAGAACGCTAACATGAAAATTTTTTACAATTTGTGTATGCAATCTTTGTTTTTTCTTGGATAAATGCCTATGATTGGGATTGGAATTGGTAGGTCATAGGGTAAATATTTAAATTTCTAATAAATTGCTCAACAGTTTTTTGAAGTGGCTGTTATTTCACTCTCCTAGCAATTATGAGAGTTAATTGCCAACATTTGGTGTTTTGGGTCTTTTCTATTTAACCATTTTAGAAGGTGTATGGTATTATCACAATGTTATTTTAATTTGCTTATTCTTAAATAATTTATGATAAACATTTGTTCATGTACTTATTGGCTATTTGTATACCTTTTGGAAAATGTCTGATCAAATCATCTGCCCATTTTTATTTTATATTTTAATGTTTTATTCTTCAATGCAATAATTATTTTTATTTTCTGAATGCAAGTCCCTTTTCAGATATATGTGTCATAAATATTTTCTACTCATTTTTATGAAGACAATTTTTTCCTTTTGTTAAAGTTTCACTACATCTGTATTTTCTCTAAGAAACCTTGACTTATCCCAGGGTTAAAGATGTTCCTTGGTGTTTTTCAGAAGTAGTTTTAGATTTTACATTTAGGTTTATGACTTAATACAATTGATATCTGTGTAAGTGTCAGGTAGGGGCTGGGGTTCTTTTATTTTGGACATAGATATCTAGTTGTTTCAGGACCTTTTGTGGAATAGATTTTACCATCATCAATCAACTGTTTTGGCCTTATTATTGAAGATTATCTAATCATACATCAGTGGCTGGATTCTCTATTTTGTTTAATGAATGTTTATGTTTATACTGATGTCACACTATCTTTTTAAAAGATTTTTATTCAAAATAGCTAACATACAATATTATCTTAGTTTCAGGGGTACCCCATAGTTACTCAACATTTATATACCTAAAGAAATGATCACCATGATAAGTCCAACAACCATTTGACACTGTACCATACTATCACAATATTATTGACTATATATTATTGGGCCTTCTCCCCTTGGCACTGGAACCCCGGGCTGGGAGACCACTGTTGGGCAAGGACCCCTCACTCCTCTGGGGGGGACCTCTGAAGATGAGATATCCCTCCCAATTTTTAATGGTCACACGTGGGTGTGGGACCAGCCTATTCCATGTCTCTGCCCCTCCTACCAGTCTAGAGGTAGCTTCTTCTCTGTCTTTAGAGGTAGGACTTTGGTTCGGCTAGATTTCAGGTCATTCTCAATGACGGTTGTTTTGTAGTTTCGTTTAATTTTGATGTGCTCATGAGAGGAGGTAAGCACAGTATTTACTTCTGATGTCACACTATCCTAATTAGTGTACCTTTTAGTATGACTTGCAGTCAAGCAGGGCAAGTCTTTTGTATTTCTTTTTTGGAATTTCAGGAGCTTTTTTATTTTTAGTTTTTACCTTTTCATATAAATTTTTAAATTACCCTATCAATTTCTAGATGGCTATTTCTATTGGTAAATGATTGGCATTGCAATAAATCCATAGACAAATTTGAGAAGAAATGGTATTTCAAAAACACTGAATCTTCCAGTCTATGAATAGGGTATATTTCTCCATTTCCTTAAGCCTTCTTTTGTACTCTTGGGAATGTGTTATAGTTTTTCATATAAAGGCCTTGCACATATTTTGTTATATTTCTTTATAAACTTATAGTTTGATGGTATTACAAATAATTTATTTCATATTCTAATTTTTAATTACTGGTATACTGAAATAAAATTCATTTGTATATGTTGATTATATACTGCTAAATTCATTTATCAGTTCTAGCAGCTTTTTGTAAATTTCTTAACATTTATCTGCAAATCAAGACAGCTTTACTTTTTCCTTCCTAGTTCTGTTTGACATTTATTTCTTTTTCTTTCTTATTGTTCTAAGACCTCCAGTACCATGCAGAATAGAAATAGTGAGATTACACATTTTGTTATTGGTTTCTGTCTTAGAGGCAAAGCATGAAATATTTCACCAGTATGTGTATTGTAGGTTTTTCATAAATGTTCTTTATTAGGTTGAGGAAATTCCTTCTATTTTTAGTTTGTTGAATATTTTTAAAAATGAATGTTTTATTTTGTTAAATGCTTTTTCTGCAGGTGTTGAATTGCTTATCTGATATCTCTTTCTTAATCTATTAATGTAATGAATTATGTTGATTTTGTATGTTGAAATAATTTACATTTCAACTTGGTTGTTCTGTGTCATCCTTACATACATTGCTGGATATTATTTGCTAATTTTTTATTAAGAATCTTTGTGTCTATATCTATGAATTATATTGGTTTTTACTTCCATGTTCTTATATTATTATTATTATTATTATTATTATTATTATTATTATTGGTTTGGGCATAAGGATTACAGAGCATAAGGATTACAGTGGCATAATAATATTTCCATATCTCCTTTCTCTAAAGCAGGCAGGTACTTGTTTGTGAGACTTAGAGTACTAGCAGCATGATCTGAATTTATCTCCCCACCTTTTGTTATAAAAGCCTAACTCCAAGATTAGGGAAAAAGAGAGGAGCCAGTCATTTTCTCTCAGTAATGCTGTTAACATACTTAGTGTGTGTGATGGCCTTGGCGAATCATTTGGCTTTAGACCAGCAACCTCCATTTTTGAAGAACTTTTGGAGATGGGTAGCTCTGCCCGCTAGGATCCATTTTTATGTGCTCCTTTCTGGGATTCACATCACAGGTTTTGCTTTTATGCTCTAGAAATTGTTTATTTTTTGGTAACAAGTCTTTAGGAAACAAATATTGATATTTCTAATCCAAGAAATAAGCACATTTCAGTATACCTTGTTTTTAAAAACCCTTTGTTGCCGGCCATTGCATGGGCAAAATGCAGAGAATTTCTATGTTCACTTACATCCTACAAGTCTCCCTTGTCCCTCACACTTTGCACTGTGCTACATTGGCACAACTATGGTGGAAAAAGCAATGTTTCTCAATCTGGGGTGATATTTCTTTCCATGGGACATTTGGCAATGTCTAGAGGCATATTTGATTGTCATGACTAGAGGAAAGGTGGTTCTACTGTATCTGGGGCGTAGATGCCAGTGATGGTGCTAAACACTCTGCCGTGCACTGGACAGCCAACTATACAAGAAATATCCAGTCAAAAATGTCAGTAGTGCCAAGGTTAAGAAACCCTGGCTTAGAGATTCAAGAGCTCAATAAAATTCTAGTGCTGGAGCAAGGTTCTGTTGTCCTGTTTGTATAGAAACTATAGATCTTTACAAGTGACATTTACAATGTTCAACTTGTCCCTTGAAAAATGAACAACTTTCACTTCTTCCCATGCAGCAGAGAGAGAAAAAGATCTCAATATTGTGTACTTTACAAGACCCCAAGACTCCAATGATGCCTATTCTATTTATCTAAGTCTAAGCTTACTTTGGAGAACTGGCACCGCAGACATGTTCGTGTAGTCTTTTCTGCTTTCATTGAAATTTGTTAATTCAATGTGCTCTGCCTTTTGGTGAGCAGAGGAGACTCCAAAGTATACTTTCTTTTTTTCTTCTCAGCTTTAGGTCATACTGGCAAACTCTGGGGGGAAAGGAAAACTCTTACTCAGCATCTGTTACAGTTGAGCATTACAACTGACCAAATATTTTCATGTATATTTTTCATGAAGTCATTCCAACAGTGTTGTATATCAAGTTTTATCATTAATATGTTTTGTGGATTAAATTGGGGAAATCAGTGATATAATTGTGATCAATAACATTTCCTTTTAACCCTAGACATGATATTTTTTAAAATGTTAAGCGCTTCTCTATAAAAAGGCATTTGTAATTTATTTAGAGAATTTAAGCCCCTAGAAGTTTTGCTGTAAAGCACTAATATACCTTTTTTTATATTTCAGCAACTTCCCCCAAAGTCTTATAAATTCCATTCTCTGCTCATCCAGCCACATGGTCAAAATCAATTTCCTCCCAGAGACATGGAATTTGATTGAAAAATAAAGTAAGGACATATATGCCCTCCCCATTCAGTGATCACCTTGAAAGTGGGTGGGAAGAATGCCTGACATTCATTTCTAAGCAGATGCTATGGATGGTGGAATCCTTTTGTGTGTGAACCATTGACACAAAAGAGTAATTGAAAAGCTTCATTTCAAAGTGTTTTCAGAACTGAGGATAAGAATAGAGAGAGCTAATACTAAATCTTAACATTGCATTACGAGTGAGCAATATGTAAATAATTACAATAAGATAAAATTTTATGCTGATTTTGTGTGCATAATCTAATAACGAAGAAAGAGGTTCAGCTCTTTAAAGTATGATATGGATTTGATATGGACAGAGTAGAATCTCTGCGACAAGAACAGTTTAAAGTGGCACACAGCACAAAAATGCTATGAACAGTGTTGTTATTATATTTTTTAGTAAACTCTATTTTTAAAAGAGTTTTAGATTTGCACAAAAATTGTGAAGACAGTACAAAGAGTTCCCATATAACCCACACCCAATTGCTCCTTTGTTAACATCTTACATTAGTATGATACATTTGTAAGGAGCCAATAGTGATACATTATTATTAACTAAAAGTCCATACTTCATTCAGATTTCCTAGTTTTATCATGATGCTCCTTTTTTGATCCAGAATACAACCCAGAATACATTACATTTATTCTTGATATCTATAATAATTTCTAAGACTTTTTTGTTTCATATGATTTGACAGTTTTGAGGAGTAGTGGTCAGGCATTTTGTAGAATGTCCTTCAGTTGGGACTAGTCTGATGTCTCCCCATGATTATACTGACATTATGAGTTTGGGGCAAGAAAGCAACAGAGGCGAAGTGCCATTTTAATCACATCTTATCGAGGGCACATACTATGAACATGACTCATATGATGCTGCTGCTAATGTTGACCTTGATCGTGTGGCTAGATACTCTTTTTTCACACTTGCCATACTGTACTCTTAGGAAGGAAGTTACTATGCGCAGAATGGAAAGTTATGCTTCATTAATTTCAGGTGGAGTATCTAGTTAAATTATTTGGAATCCTTCTGCATGGGTCAATTGTGTATTTCTCCCACTTGTTTACTTATTCAGTCATAGACGTATGTGTTTGTATTGGTATAGATGTATGTGTTTTTATGTACTGGGTTATAATACACTGCTATAATATAATACAGTAAATTGGAGCTCTTTTAGTTAGCTTCTGTGTTCCTCTGTAATACCCTCATCGTTGTATGTGGGGTTTTTTTTAGTACTCTCTTACTTTCTGGAACTGTAAAATGCTCCATGCTCATCTTATATGTATATCCCAGCTCTAGAATATCCCATATGTTCAAGGAGTCCTGGTTCGTTTTATTGGAGAATACCATTACAAAACAAGATCTGTGTGTAAGTGTACCTGTTGCTACTTTAGTGTATTTCTTTTAGGTCACTGCAACTGACAGAACAAGAAAATATGTGTGTGTATATTAACACCTGTAGAAACACATATTCATAAATAATTCTGTATGTAATGGCCTGTATCTATAGTAAGCTAAGCATGAGTTCATACTGATGTCTCCCAATCTAATCCATTCCATGAATCGATCTAGCCTTCTATCCTCATTTGTCTGTAACCTCCCCCTCCAACATGAGAAACCTGGCTCATGCCATCCATTTATTGTTTAATGCCAGTATACATGTATTATGGTTACAGAATTTATAAACTGCCTCATGGGAATAAACTTTTATCAACTAAAGTAGAGTTCTTATGCACAGTTCCTTTTGCCTTTAGTTTTATAGACTCTACTCATTTCCAAACATGCTTAGATAAGCACAATTTTTTCTCCACCCACTTTAATGATATAATTTCATACATTTGTAAAGCAATTAGATTCTTGTGTCACTTTCTTTATTTCATTCTGGTATCCCCCAACCTCCACAGTGTTATTCTAAAATTTGCACACATTATTGTTTAATCTTAGGCTTATAAAGGTCTATAAGTTTTGACAAATGAAGAATTTTATGTATCTGTCATTAAACTCATACACAATAGATTTACAACTCTAAAAAATAATCCTCTCTGCTTCACCTATCAATCCCTCCCACCAAAGAAAACTGGCAATCACTGGTCTGTGTACTGTCTATGTATTTGCTCTTTCTAGAATGTTAACTGGAAAAATAAAGTATATAGCCTTTTCAGACTGACTTTAGTTGCATTTATGACCCATTTCCTTGTATGACTTGATAACATCCATTTTTATTGCTAAATGATATTTTATTGTAGGGATGTACCACAACATTTTCTTCCATTTATGTATTAAATGGAATCTTGATGGCTTCCAGTTTTTGGTGATTATGCATAAAACTATTATAAACAGAGTAAATATATGTGGAGACATACTTTTAAAAAACTTTTTTATTTATTAAATTTATTGAGCTGACATTGATTATTAAAATTACATAGGTTTCAAGTGTACAATTCTGTAATACATCATCTATAATTCACATGGTGTGTTCACCACCCAGAGTCATTTCTCCTTCCATCACCATATATTTGACCTGTTTACTCTTCGACCATCTCTCCCTTACCCTCTGGTAACCACTAAACTGTTGTCTGTTTCTATGATTTGTTTGTTTACTTGTTTCTTTGTCTTCTTCATTTATTGCTTTCAGTTTTATATCCCACATATGAGTGAAGTCATATAGTTGTCAACTTTCTCTAATTTATTTCACTTAGCATGATGATCTCAAGATCCATCCAAGTGGTCGCAAATGGCAGTATTTCATCTTTTCTTATGGCCAAGTAATATTCCATTGTATATATGTACCATATCTTCTTTATCCAAACATCTATCAATGGAAGCTATGGTTATTTTTATGTCTTGGTCACCATGAATAATGCTGCAATGAACATAGGGGTACATACAAGTAGTATATTTTTATGGTTAAATGTTTTCAGATTTTGGAGGTAGATACCCAGGAGAGAGATTGTTGAGTCATAAGGCAATTGTATTCTTAACTTTTTGAGGAACTTCCATATTGTCTTCCATAGGGGCTGTATCAATTTACATTCCCATCAGCATTATATGAGGGTTCCTATTTCTCCACAACCTCCACAACACTTGTTATTACTTGTCTTGTTGGTAGCCATTCTAACAGGTGTGAAGTGGCATCTCATTGTGGTTTTGATTTGCATTTCCCAAATAGCTAGTGATGTTGAGCATTCTTTTCATGTATCTGTTGGCTGTTTGTATGTCTTCTTGGGAGAAGTGTCTGCTCAGGTCCTCAGCCCCTTTTTTAAGTGGATTGTTTGTTTTCTTGTTATTGTGGAATTGTATGAGTTCTTTATATATTTTGGATATTAGGTGCTGTTTGCAAATATTTCTCGGATTCAGTTGGTTGCCTCTTTGTTTTGTTGATGGTTTCTTTTGCTGTGCAGAAGCTTTTTAGTTTGATATAGTCCAATTCATTTATTTTTGCTTTTACTTCTCATGCCTTTGAGGTCAAATTCATAAAATCCTGTCTAAGCCCACGGTACATAAGTTTAGTACCTGTGCTTTCTTCTATGCAATTTATTGTTTCAAGTCTTATGAGTATGTTTGGGTCTTTGATCCATTTTGAGTTAATTTTGGTAAATAGTGGCAGATAGCAATCTAGTTTCATTCTTTTGTATATGGCTTTACAATTTATCCAGGACCATTTATTGAGGAGGCTTTTATTCTCCATTGTATGATTTTGGCTCCAGTGACAAAAATTAACTGCCCATATATATGTGGATTTATTTCTGGGTTCTCAATTCTGTTCTATTGGTCTGTGCATCTGTTTTTCTGTGAATACCATGCTTTTTTATTATTGTCACCGTGTAGTATAAATTGAAGTCAGCAAGTGTGATACTTCCAGCCTTATTCTTTTTGCTTAGGATTACTCTGGCCATTTGGGGTCTTTTGTGATTCCATACAAACTGATTATTTTTTATTCTATTTCTTAAAAAAAAATGTCATTAGGGATTTTGATGGGGATTGCATTAAATCTGTATATTGCTTTGGGTAATATGGCTGTTTTAACTATGTTTATTCTTTCAATCTGTGAACGTGGAATGTCCATTTCTTTGTGTCTTCTTCAATTTCTTTCAATAATGACTTACAGTTTTCACTGTAGAGGTCTTTTATTTCTTCTGTTAAGTCTATTCCTAGGTACTTTATTCTTTTAGTTGTAATTGCAAAATAATTTTTTTTTCATTTCTTTTTCTGAAATGTCATTGTTACTATATAGGAATGGATTTTTGTACATTGATTTTTGTATCCTGAAACTTTGCTGTATTTATTTACTGTTTTTAATAGTTTTTGGTTGAGTAGTTAAGGTTTCCTATATAAAGAATCATGTCTTCTGCAAAAAGTGACAATTTAACTTCTTCATTCTCAATTTGTATGTCTTTTATTTCTTTCTCTCGCCTGGCTCTTCTGGCTAGGACTTCCAGTACCATGTTGAATACTAGTGGTAACAGGGGCATCCCTGTCTTGTTCCTGATTTTAGAGGAAAAACATTCAGTTTTTCACTATTAAGTATTATATTAGCTGAGAGTTTGTCCTATAAGGACTTTATTATGTTGAGGTACTTTCTTTCTATACCCATTCTATTGAGCATTTAATCATTAATGGAGATTATGTATATTGCCAATGCTTTTTCTGCATCTGTTGATAAGATCATATAATTTTTATCCTTTATTTTATTTATGTGGTGTAACACATTGATCAATTTGTGCGTGTTGAACCATACTTGTGCATCTGGAATGAATCCCACTTGATTGTGAAGTATGGGTTGTCGGAAAAGTCATGACGCATTTTTGTAAGGAAAAACATAGAAAAAATACGTCATGACTTTTCCGACAACCCAATATAATCTTTTTATTGTGTTGTTGTATTCAATTTGCTAATATTTTATTTAGGATTTTTGTGTTTTATTCATCAGAGGTATTAGTCTGTAGTTTCCTTTTCTTGTGTTATCCTAAAGGAGTTAGGAATTATTGCCTCTTCTTCAATTTTTTTGGAAGAGTTTGAGGAGGACAGGTATTAAATCATCTTTGAATGTTTGGTAGAATTTACTACTGAAGCCTTCTGGTCCTGGACTTTTGCTTTTGGGGTTGTTTTGGATAATTGTTTTAATTTCCTTACTATTGACCAGTCTATTTAAAACATTTTCCAGTTCTTTGTAATTCAGTCTAGGAAAGTTATATATTTCTAAGAACTTGTTTATTTCTTCTGGGTTATTGAATTTGGTGGCATATAGTCCTTCATAGTATTCTCATATAATACTTTGTATTTCTGTGGTATCTGTCATAACTTCTCCTGTTTTATTTCTGATTTTGTTTATTTTTGCCCTTCTCTTTTTTCCTTAGTGAGTCTAGCCAGGGGTTTGTCAGTTTTATTAACCTTTTCAAAGAAATAGCTTATTGTTGCATTAATTTTTCCTATTGACTTGTTCTCTATTTCATTTAATTCTGCTCCAATTTTTATTATTTCCTTCCTTCTGTAGACTTAGTTTCATGTTCTCTTCTTTTGAAGCTCTTTAGGATGTAATGTTAGCTTGTTACCTTGGGATTTTTCTTGTTTCCTGAGATAGAACTATAATCATATAAATTTCCCTCTTAATGCTTCTTTCCCAGTATCCCAATAATTTTGATGTGATATATTGTCATTCTTATTTGTTTCTATGCATCTTTTATTTTTCTTTGACCCAGTCATTCTTTAGTAGCGTGTTGTTTACTCTGCACATATTTATGGCTTTTCCCGCCTCCTCTTTCAGTTGATCTTTGATTTCAAAGCACTGTGGTCAGAGAATATGCTAGGTATAATGTCACTCTTTTAAAATTTGCTTAGGCTAGTTTTGTATCCCAACATACGGCCTATCTTTGAGAATGTTCCATGTGCACTAGAAGAGAATGTATAGTCTGGTGTTCTAGGATGAAAGGTTCTGTAAATGTCAATTATGTCCAATTGGCCTAATGTGTCATTTAAGGCTGATATTTCCTTATTGATTTTCTCTTTGGATGACCTATTCATAGCTGTCAGTGGCATATTTAGGTCCCCTGCTATAATTGTGTTTTTGTCAGTTTCTCCTTTTAGCTCTTTTTGTAGTTGCTTTGTATATTTTGGTGCTCCCTGATTAGGAACATATATATATATTGATAAGTGTTATGTCTTCTTTTTGTATTGCCCCCTTTATCATTTATGAAATATCCATCTTTGTCTCTTGTTACTTTTTTTATCCTAAAGCTTGTTTCATCTGATATAAGTATGGATACACCCACTTTTCCCTGGATGCCTTTTGCTTGGAGTATCATTTTCCACCCTTGCACTTTGTGTCTATATTTGTCCTTGTAGCTGAGATGTGTCTCTTGGAGGCAGCATATGGTTGGGTTTTGTATTTTGATCCAGTCTATTACTCTGTGCCTTTTTATTGGTGAGTTCAGTCTATTTACATTTAATGTAATTATTGATATATGAGGATTTCCTACAGCCATTTTATCTTTTGATTTCTGGTAGCTTGGTGTCTCCTTTGTTCATTGCCTTTCTGTTTCTGTCGGTTATTTTAGTTTGGTGGTATTCCATGATTTTTTTTTTCTCTCCGTTTACTCTTTATGTTATGTGTCTCAGTTCTGGATTATTTTTTGAGTGGTTACCATTAAGTTTATATAAAAGAAAGTTGCATATATATAATAGTCCTTCTCCCCCAGCATGTATCTTATCTTCATTCCCTTTTGCAAATTGAGACCTTTATTTTTTTCCCCTTTTATGTTTTGTTGTCACAACTTATTCCTATTAATACTGTGAGTTTATTTCTGAGTCATAGTAGCAAATTGCCTTTTTTCCTTTTTCTCTTTTTTATGTTTTTATATTCTTTACCATTTATGTTACTTTTAAGTGTATAGTGACCTATTCTGTGTAGTAGTTGCTGTTTCCTGTTTCTGTATAACTTTTAGTAATTTTGTTTATAGTTTTATATCCTTTTATCTTTGGGTTTCAATCAAATAACCTTCTTCAGTATTTCCTGTAATGCAGGCCTTGTGGTGGAAAATTCCCTCAGCTTCTATATATCTGGAAAGGTCTTTATTCCTCCTTCATATCTAAAGGACAACTTTGCTGGATATATTATCCTTGGCTGGTAATTTCTCTCTTTCAGTAGTTTGATTATTTGACTCCACTCCCTCCTGTCTTATTGAGTTTCTACTGAAAAGCCTGATGATAATCTAAATGGCTTCCTTTTGTAGGTTACCATCTTGTTTTCCATGGATGACTTGAGAATTGTTTTTTAATGTTAATAATATATTTTATTTAACCTGATATATCCAATATAATACCATTTCAACATATTATCCACATAAAAATGTTAATGAGAAATTTTATATTTTTTTGTATTACTATTAAGACTACAAAAACCAGTATGAGTTTTACACTTAGAATCAGCACATACCAATTTTACAGTAGCCATATTGGCCATATATTAAGTAGAACAAATGTAATATAAAATTTTGGTGTTAACGGTCTGATTCTTTTACAGCAGTTTTAGGTTTACCACAAAATTGAGAGGAAGGTACAGAGATTTCTCGTTACCTTGCCCCACATATCCATAGGCTCCCCTATTATCAACATTACTCAACAGATAATACATTTTTTTGTTTGTTTGTTTTTTACCAAGAATGGATCTACACTGACACATCAGAATCATCCAAAGTCCATAGTTTACCTTAGGCTTCACTCTTGATGTTGTAACTCACACATTCTGCTGATTGGGACAAAATTGTAATGACATATATTCATTGTTATAATATTATGCAGAGTACTTTCACTGCTGTAAAAACCTTCTGTGCTCTGCATATTCATCTCCCCTCATCCCCAAACTCCCAGCAACCTCTAATGTTTTTATTGTCGCGATAATTTTGCCTTTTCCATAATGTCATATAGCTGCAATCATACAGTATATAACCTTTTCAGATTGGCTTATTTCACTTAGTAATATGCACTTAAGTTTACTCTATATCTTTTCATGGCTTGATAGCTCATTTTGTTTTAGTATATACCGAATAACATTTCATTTTCTGGATGTACCACAGTTTATTTATCCATTCACCTACTAAAGAACATTTTGGTTGCTTCCTAGATTTGTTCAAGTATGAACAAAGCTGCCAAAAATAGGTGTGTGCAGGTTTTTGCACACACATACTTTTCAACTCCTTTGGGTAAATACCAAGGATCACAATTGCTAGCTCATGTGATAAGAGTAGTTTCATTTTGTAAGATACTGCCAAACTATCTTCCAAAGTCACTACACCACTTTGAATTTCCATCAGCAATAAATGACAGTTCTTGTTGCTCCATATCTTCACCAGCATTTGGTGTTTTCAGTACTCTGGATTTTAGTCATTCTAATACATGTGTAGTGGTATCTCTTTGTTGTTTTAATTGCATTTCCTGGAATATATTATGCCCCTTTTCATATGCTTATTTTCCATCATCTGTATATCTTCTTTGGTGAGGTGTCTGTTAAGGTCTTTAGCTCATTGTTTGAGTTGTTTGTTTTATAATTGTTGAGTTTAACAGGTTTTTTGGTGTTTTTTTTTTGTATTTTTGGTAACAGTCTTTTATCAGATGTGTCTTTCACATATATTTTCTCCTAGTCTGTAGGTTGTCTTCTAATTCTCTTTGTACTGTCTTTCATAGAGCTAAAGTTTTTACTTTTAATGAAGTCTAGTTTATCAAGTATTTTTTTCCATGAATCACATCTTTGGTGTTATATCTAAAAAGGCATCACCATACACAAAGTCATCTAGGTTTTCTTCTATGTTACCTTCTAGGAGTTTTATAATTTTGCAGGCATGATCTTTTTTAGGGTCATAGAATGATTACTATTCATGTATGCAGATGACTATTTACACAGTCACTTGCTTTTCCACAAACATGCCAGGGCAATGCAAATATTGACAAAAATG
>NW_017732563.1:36174-37101 GCF_001890085.2 Hipposideros armiger
CAATAAATCATTTCCTATTATTTGGATCAAGGCTCATCATCCCAGTAGTTATGTTTTCCTTTAGATAAAGCTCATCATCTGATTTAAAGGAAGATCCCTGGCTTCTTCTTTCTCATGGCCTTGGCTGCTTTTAGAAGCCAACCCACTTTTGACTGTCTTTGCCTTGTTTAGTAACTATGTATTCCTATCTGTCTTTTGAGCTAATAGCTCATTATGTACTTTAACTTTTCTAGTTGCATGCCAAAGACTCCTAAGCTGCTCCCTGTTTTCCCCTCCCCCCACATCTTGTGTTAGCAGATCTCAGCAGAAAAATTGGGCTCACACCCAGTATATCCAGAGAAAATGGTTACAGGAAAGTGAGTCAGTACCCTGTTTTCACCAGAAAAGTATCTATGGGGCTAAAGGAGGAACTGATTTTATACGCCACGAATATGTAATGAGTCAGTATACTTCTGTGTTCCACTTTTCCTGTATTGGTGGTAGGTCATAGTTGGCAGATTAACATCCACCCCAACTCAACCTGAATGCCGTACCTAAGCAAGGTAATTGATTGCTATAAATATAGTTTAAGTGGTATCCAGAATCTCATGGCAAAATACTCAAAAGTACAGAAAACAACTGAAAATCAATCATCATATCAAGAGTGAGGAAGAAAGTACAACTTGAATTAAAAGACAAGGAAACAACACAAGATGTCTCATAAGAGGGGTTATCTAAAAATAATTTTAAAGTACCATTCATAAAAATGTTTTAATTAACAATTACACTTTTGAAGTAAAAGAATAAATAGAAAATCTTAGCAAAAAATACAAATATAGAACCTAATTATAGACTCAAAACTACGATGACCAAAATGGAAACTTCACTGGGCAGCTCAATATTGGAGATGACAAGAAAAGAAATCAGTGAATTTTCAATGCAATTTCC
>NW_017732563.1:39916-42531 GCF_001890085.2 Hipposideros armiger
AAGAGTATCTATACATTAATACAATTAGGCTGATGGAAGGTATCTACTAAGAGATACCAGAAAATGTTAATATTTTAAAGAAATTTAAAGAGAAGGCCTACAATATGCAATGGTGAGCACTGGTTATTGTAAACATGGTGGTGATTTATAAACTTCATTAATTGGCTAGTTATTAGGCATACTTCCTTGTGCATGACTAAGCTGGCTTCTCTACAGTGCTCTTTTTGTAATGTGTCAACTAATTAGCCTGAACTACATTTCCTCAAATTCCCTTCCCTGCATATTTTTAGTTAGCCTGGGTGACAAGGGACATTATTTTATGAAATTTGGAGATCAGTAGCAAAGCAACAGCCATTTTGTTTTTATGCTTGGAAGTTTGGGAAACATGTTTTTTGTATCTCACACATTGTTGTTTACCTGCTGCCTTTACATCGTTGGGGAAGTTTTGGGCAAGCAACTGATCCACCTGTTCTAGCTTCTCTGCCTCCTGGAACAGGTGTGTACTTAGCACTACAAAGACAGGTTTAAACTCCGCCTTTAAGGACACCCATTTAACAAGATTAGACATGTTAAGATGAACATGAATTTCATCTTTTCTTGTGGATTCCAGCCCGCTCATCCTCATGGGTCCCAGCTCATTATCATGGGACTAAGCTTGTCTCTATTCTCCCCTTCTCTACATCCTGATTCCCTGACCTTTGGACTTCAACCTCCAGGATAAGACACAAAGGCAGTTGCCATTAAGAGACTCTTAACCTCCTGCCATAACTGCATAATGTCAAATCCCAGCATACATCCCTCACTTCACATGTAAGGAGTGGTTAGGCTTCTCTTATTGAACTCTGAACTCATACAAAATTTGGTCCTGATCATGCTTCTGACAGAACAGAATCTTAAGTATGTGCTGTCTGAATTCCCTTTGGATTATTGGAATTGATCTGATTAGATTTAACACCATTAATGATTCCCCAGTGGTAAAGGAGACAATGGTTGCTCATGGCATGCAGTGGCAGGCAAATTGTTACCTGTAGATAATACAAGTGTCTACAAAAGGCAAAATGCTTGGTAACAAAGCATTCATTGCTATAGAAAATGTTAGTAAATGTAATGATCATATTCATATCTCATAAGTGCACTGGAGACCATGAAGAAAGAAAATACTAAGCTCAAGGCNTAAAACCTTGAAGGATAACAGTTTTTAGGATATCTAATATAAAATATCAAATATTATATCTATTAAATACAATATAAACAATATATAAATGTATATATATATAAATGTATGTGTGTGTGTGTGTGTGTGTGTGTGTGTGTGTGTAATTGTTCAGTGTTAAAACTGAATAAGCAAAAAAGTACCCTTATGGAATTTGTGGATATATATAAATATTAATTTCTACTGAATAATAAATAAATCTTTTTAAACATTTTATTTAAGAGGGAGTACTAAAAACTGTTAGAACTTCAATATGGTGATTACCTAAATGAAAAATTCACTGGAAAGCATTGTATAGATAATAGAAATATTTGACCTTCAAAGTCTAGACTAATGCCATTCAGTAGAAATATAATGAAAGCCAAATACATAAGTTAAATTTTTTCTCATAAAAACATTTAAAAATCTAAAATAGAAACAGATGGAGTTAATCTTTATTATATGCTTTATTTGAATAGTTATATCAAAATTATCATTTCAACATGTACTTGATATTAAAAAAATGATAATGAGATATTTCACATTCTTTTCTGGTTCCTTTTGTCCTAGGGTTTTGAAATTCAGTGCATACTTTATATTTCAAACACAGCTTAATTTGGACTGGCCACATTTCACAGCCCAAGAGCTACATGTGACCAGTGATTCCTGTCTTGGACAGATCTAGATGGTATGAGAAAATATAAGTGAGGTCTATACAAATAGTGATTGCTTTGTTCTCATCTCTGACCACAAAGAGTCCAGGTGCAGTCATCTGATTGTTGGCTGAGGCAATTTCTAGCCCTCAAACATCCCTGCCAGGGAGAGAAAAATCTTCAAGGAAATCTTTCTGTCTCACTTTTGTGAAACATGTACTGTTAGGTTTTATGTTCATTACTTTTAAATTTTCCAGGCTGGTATTTTATTAAATGTCAAAGTATCAGCCAATCTTTAAATTAGGAAAGCAGAAGTGAAAGCAGAGGAAACTATTTAATAGAAAGAATTAAGAGCTTATCTTACCACTGGAAATGCAAAGTATGGTAGTCAGAACATTGCCTTCAGGAAATCTGGAAGTTTAGGCCACTCATGAAGGTCACTACCAATTATCCCAGGTACCCACATAAACTAATGGAGAATCTACAACTCAGAGCAATGCCACTTTTCCTGAAGGGGGAAAGGGACATAGCAAATTATGTATGTAATGGACCTTAAAGACTGACCTGAAAAGTGATACTTGCCACTTTTGGCAGAGTACCTCTACCAAAGTAAGTCACATATCCAAACTTAAATCGAGAGGACTATAATGTGCAATTTTAACAAGTACAGAAAGGAAGAGAATTATATTTGTGAACAATCTAAAAATATACCACAGGACATGATAGAAGCAGAAGCCATGTTAAAGGAGATAATGGCATCCAATTTTAAT
>NW_017732563.1:44351-65946 GCF_001890085.2 Hipposideros armiger
TATATATATATATATATATATATATATATATATATATTCAAGAGAATTGTATGATTGCCAATGTGCATGTAGTAACAGCATCCTGTGAATGCTAAGGATATCAGATTGGAGCATAAGAAATATAAATTGAATCACAACATATTTATTGATAAGGCATCATAAGTAGAGATTCTGAATTCATTGGCAAGGCTTGAGGTCATGGCTCTAGTAGTTTGGTGGGTTGGTTGACTGAATTATCAACCCAAGAATGACCCAGAAGAAATTAAAATGTCAGAAGTTATTTAGAATGGTATCCAAGGCTTAAGGGGATTGAAATACTAGAGTGGATTTGTCATGCCAGACCTGCTCAAATTATCACCTCACTATGCCCTCTGGGAAAGTCCAGAGAGGATTCACTTCATCAGGCTGTGAGAAATTTATTAGGGGGGTCCCAGAGCCCTTGCCTATATCTGTAGAAGCTCTTCTCTGTAGGCTAAGAATTACACTGTAGTCTGCTACCATTATACTGGGATCCCTAAATTAAATGGGGATAATGGAATCCAGGGGTAGCAGGGCCTCACTTAGTCACCAAGGAAAATGTGGGCTTACTTAGCATAATGGACAGTGAAGCAAAGAGACTCATTATATAAATGGACAATGGCAGGATCATATGTAAAAACAGAACTCTGGCCTACAACCTCCAGTTGTACAGTACTCTACCCAGGAAACCAACCCCTTATCTAGAATAAACAGCCCAGGAAGCCAACCTGCTGTAAATCAGACTTGCAGAAAGGTAGATTACTATCCCTAGTAACAATTCAGGAAGCTAAACAATAACTTTTGAGACAAATGGCCCCCAAATTGTGACTTGATTAATAACTGATAGCTCCCCTTATTTTTCTTCCTGCTTCCAAGTTAGGACCAACCAGAAAAAGTGAAATATGCACCACTACCAATCACATAGGAGACCCTGCATGCAGTTAGCCTGCCTTCACGGTCCCCAAGCCAATGGTCCCCAGTCAGGGCATACTTGAGGCCTTCCCTTTCCCACTATAAAACTTTCCCACTCCTCTATCTACCTTTGAATCTGCCAAAGCACAAGTGATGATGGGGGGCTCTCTTGCTCTAGCAAGCTCTCAATAAATAGACTTTGCCTTTTTCATTTGGTTCGTCTTCTTTTATTTCCACAAAGCAAAGTATTTAGACTTATCTGACCTTCTGAGACTTTTGCCTTTGGCTGGTTAACAATGGTGTCCTGAGAACTGAATAGTTGGGCAGCCCGCCAAAGTCCAACTTGATCTATTTAAGCAAAAAAGCACTAGGCCTGGTAAACAGAATTCTGGCTTGAATTTCTAGAATACAGAGTCACAGTTCCAATAAATTCTGACTATCTATTCATAGACCCAGAACTCCTATGTACTCTTAAAAAAGGAATCCTGAAACACTGACACATATTTATAATGTTAATCTCTCCTCCAGGTTTTCCCAAGGGGACCCATGATATTCTTTTTATTGAAATAAATGAAACATGTATTTTATTTATTTAGTCAGCAGTTACATGTCCAATTATGATAGAGTGCATTTTCTTATTTGTATGGGATGTATGCTGGGTTCAGAAAAATGATGTGATTTTAAGACCCATGAGAATTTTGATTTTTATATCTTAACTCTTCCCCATTTACAAAATGGGATATGGATCAATAGTGCTAAAATGTGAATTAGATTTTAGGTCATACAGTAATATATAAAATGAACTTGATGCTTAGATAAAAATTAATATTCTTTGTTTTGTTTTTTCGAGTGGGTGTCCATTCTTGTGGTTTCCTATGTGAATTAAGACTTATGAGTGTTTTTGCTTTGTGTGTGCATGCAGAAGAGAGCAAGTGAATATTTAAGAATAACTAGTTTGAGAATTCAATTGTAAAAGTATGTGTTGTTTAAAGTTGCATGTGTTAGTTTTCTATTATGATGTAACAGAGTACCAAAAAATCAGCACCTTCAAACACACCAGTTTATTATCTCACAGTATCTGTGGTCCACGAGTCCAGGTGCAGCTTAACTGGGTCCTCCGCTCAGAGTTTCATTAGACTATAATCAAGATGTCGGCCAGACTGTATTCTTATTAGAAGTTTGGTGGAGGAAAGCTCTGCTTGTAAGCTCTTCAGGTTACTCTTAGAACACATGATGGCTGGTGTTTTCACATCTAGCCACCAAGAGGAACTCTCTGACCTCAGGTAGGGCCTCAATCCTTCTTAAGAATTTTTCACCTGAGTAAGGCAGGCCCATCCAGGATAGCATTCCTTTTTATAATCTAACAATCAACTGATTTGGGGACCTCAATTATACCTTCAAACTCTCTTCACCTTTACCAAAACTTATTGGTTAGAAGAAAATTACAGGTTCTATTTTCACTCAGGGGAGGAGAACACATAAGCATACACCTCACTGGAGTCACCTTAGAGTGTCCATTACAGTATGATATACCAAAATCTCAAAGGAAGTGTAATGGAAAGGAAAGAAAAAAGATGGAAGAAATAAAAGAAGGAAGGAAAGAAACGAAGAAGGTTCAAAAGGCAATTGTGTATGAAAGGAATTCTGGCAATAAATATTCAGCTATAAAATTCAATTCATTTTTTATTTCCTCCATAAAGACCACCCTCATCATTTTCCATCATTCTCCAAGATTTAGACCTGACCCTCCCTTTTTCTGTGTTCTTAGTTTCCCATTGTATTAGGGTTTTAAAGATAAACTGAATCAATAGTAGACATATATAGTAAAGAGCTTTATTATGAGAAACTGGCTCATACAATTAGAGAGGCTGAGAAGGCCCACACTAATTCTGTCCATAAGCTGGAGACTCAAGAAAGCCAAGGGTATAGTTCAAGTCCAAAGACCTGAGAACCAGGAACACTGACGTCCCAAATGAGGGTAGGAGAAGACCTGTTCCAGCTATAGCATTCAGGCAAAGAAAGAATTCTTCCTTACCTTGCCTTTGGTTCTATTTAGGCTCCCAACAGATTGAATGAGGCCCACTCACATTGAGGTGGGCAATATACTTGACTCAGTCTACCAATTCAAATGTTACTCTCATCCAGAAACACCCTCAAAGACAGACCAAGAATACTGCTTAACCAAATATCTGGGCATCCTGTGTCCCAGTCAAGCTGACACATAAATTAATCCTCACATTCGTATACTCAATGGTTATAACTCAATATCACTTTTTTATAGTTATTTGCTTTCAAATGTATTGCCCCTTACAAACTGGGGAGTACCTCAAAATGAGGAACTCATTCTAATTCCCATTCCCAATGATGTGAGTAAATTAGACAGAAGAAACACTTGATTAAATATATCAGAGGGAAATAGGAATAAAGGGTATATATTATGTTCCAGTGATTCAGCCAGGCACTCTCACTTGCTATTGTTTCACTCATTGCCATTGATATTTACATTAAGTAATATAAAAGAGTAATGTTGCACAAAAAGCAAATAGTCTCTGATATTGGTAAAAAACAAATACAACCTTTGAATATGAATATTCAACAATTAAGTTCGCAAACTTTTCACTGTGTTAGTGCACAGTGGAAAGTTTGCGAACTTAATTGTCCAACTTTTGTACATTATGCTATCAAAATGAGGAAAAGCAAAATATAAACATAATTAGAGATTTGAAAAGCATTCTGTGAAACTCACAAAATCCTAGTTATGGCAACCCCTTAACTTGACATTTAGAATATCTAAAAACATGATTGTTTGTTTTTAGGGGGCAGGTTGTATGAATTTTCTTTTTTTTTTTCCCCCATCTAATCATGACTTTGGAGGAACTACTTTCTCAGTTACCTATCGATTGACAGTAATAATAGTTACTGTTTCTGGGGGGTGATATGAGGATTAAATGAGTTAAGAACAGTGATTCTCTTTAGAAAAATGAAGGGTGTGTTAATTGATGCATAAAAATTGCTTTTGCATCTTGTGAAAGGGGGAAACACCCTACAAACTATGGGTGCAGAGTAACACAAACCAAAACAAAGCATATTTAGAAAGTAGAAAAATAAAGGCTTGCAGAAAACAAAGTCTACTCCCTAGATTTCTTTCTTTCTTTCTAGTAAATATAAGAAATAGCTTACATTTCTAGATTATTAGCAAAAATGAATTATATAATTTTCAATAACTCTAAAAATAGTTAAATATTTCTCAGCCTGCTAGTTCTTATTTTACCTATGTGCCAATCCCTCTTTTTCTATTCTTTTCCTGTTCACTGTATATTTCTAATCTTTAACTTGAAGCGACAGGCGATTTTTAAATTTTTAGTAAAATACAAGCCTCCAATCAAAGGACCTGGCTTCCAGAATCAGATCCTCTAATTCTATGCACCTTCTCTTGCGTGGAAGAAGCCACGTCCCAGGTACATACGATACGAGCACAAAACGCAATCGATACCACCCATGCCAGAAACTAACTGGCACAAAGACAATCAGAATGGAGTCAATAGTTTGCTAGCTGTCTTCATTAAGTTACTCATTTTCTTCCACCTTGTCACGGACATGAACTGATCATTGTTTTAAGGCAGGGCAGTACTGCCCGGAATGGATAAAGTCCTCAAACCACTTCTGCAATCCAGACATTTAAAATCAGAGAGTTGGGAATGTAGTATTTCATACTTGAAAATTTTAGCTCTGCCTTCTTTTGCCATTTTTGCCAAATGAAGAATAGGAAGTTTTTCATTAAAAATTATAACTTTAGATAACCAAAGAATAAACAGTATTTCTTAGCTGCTTAGCACAACTAACAACGGTAAAATGAGCAACCATACTGATGTCTAGGTTAATAAAAATGGTACATTTCATAGTCAATATTTTATTTTCTACTACAAAGTATTAGTGAATATATTGCACTTCTTAGTGTAAGAAATCAGGGCATGTGGTAGGTGTTTGGCATAATATTTCATTTATAACTCAAACCTTTAAAATTATGTGCCATTGCCATTTTACAGAGATGTAAACTGAAGTTCAGAGAAGTTAACTAACGCCGAGAAAGTTATAAAACCAGGAAGCAAATACATAGCTGAAATATCTCAAATTGATAAATTTATAGCTTTTTATCATCTTATAATCTTACTGTTAGTGGTATTTATGCCAAATGTTTTTTACAACTTTGGCTTGATTTTTATAATCATTTAAGTTGAAATGAAAGAACTGTCCAACTCTTATCACTATCACTCCTGCATTTTCTGTTCAGTACATGTCCAATTGCCTTCAAAATCATTCAGAGGATTTTCTTTCTTTCTTTCTAAGCCATTATTACTTAGAAGGTTTCTCTTCATTAGGCTGAAAAGAGTGCAGATTTTCATTTCTTTGAGAGATTCAAAGCTATCTATCCCTGTTACTTTTACATTATTCGTTCAGAGTCTCATTTTTTTACCATCTGGTAAATTTCAAAGGCCAAAAATGTTCACTTCAGATATATTTTCTGATTCTGAGATAAAAGTCATGCCTGAAAGCATAATATAAGAGAAAAGAGATGGAATTTGGAAGGGCTAGGGAGTTTCAGTGCACTAATTCAGTTTCAGGACCAAAACTTTGTACTTCATTTTTGGTTTCCTTCCTTCGTAGAGCATCTAATTTACAAAAACAATGTCTACACACACAGCTCTCATATGTTTTTCTGGATTAGTTTCTAAAACTTTTCCATCCATTTATACAAATCAAATTTTCTCCTAGGATACCTTTCATAGTACTTTTCTTTATGTCCAGGCCTCCTCTTTTTTAGCCTTCTCTCACTTTTTCTTTTATTGTGTCTGTCATCTTCTCTTTTCACTGAAGCTGTTAAAAAAAAAATCAGAAAGCTATTGATGTCGCTATCTTTCTTCTGTCACTTTCATCAGGAAAAAATGGAGTTCCAATATGCAGCATCCAGTTGCTTAGCAACAATATTTTCAGCATTCCTATCAGCATGAAGAGTGTGAAACTGTGTCTGCTAATGTGGTTGCATTACAAAAAAGAGCATAGTTTGAGTGGAAATAAGAAAGAATAAGCCCTGAAAAATTCAACAATCTCAGGATATAATGAATGCAGACAAGGATGAGCATTTTTCAGTGGGCCCTTTCTTTTTGCCACATGACATAACACTTGCCAGAAAGTTTGTTTTCTACAGCAGATATGCAATAAAAAATGCCAACAGGACTGTGTTCTGCATCAAGTTACTACACTGCCCATTACTTCATTTTCCTAGACATGTATTTACAGTTCCAGGAATAAGTAGCGATACATGAATGTTTTGGGCACAAGCTAGAGTAAAAAACGTTTAATTATATATTTTCAGAGTTTGTTACCATTGCTTGCTTTAATGAATAAAAACTGATGGCTTTACAATGTATGTGTGAATGCATTCTATTATTTTTAGGAATCTTTATTATTTTTGTTTTAATCACACAGTATCTTTAATGCTATAAAAGGCACATGTATTTCTCCATGTTTGGTATTTTTGTAGTTGTCTGATTTTTAAATAAAACATTTTGATTGCTTTATATTTATGTTGTTCGTGGTTATGTGTTTGAAAGTGAATAGATGATAGAAAGACTGATAACAGAGATTCATAATCAATGTAATTAAATGTAAATATATCCTTTCAATGAGAAGATAAAAACTATTTACATATACCTTATATTTCACTAACTTGTTTTTAAAATACATTTTATTGCATACTGTTTTAGAATTCTGTTTTTATCAGTTCATAAACTAATTATAATTTTTTAAATGCTGTTTTTTTAATTTAATATATTTTAATATAATGGTGTGGTATTCTATTATGGATAGAAGTTACAGAAGCTGTTTTAATTTTTGCTTTGACCTTTCTCTGCTTTGTAGCCCAGACCATGTTTTTCTAATCTAAGACTAATTTAGTGCATCTTTAAATAAGAGTAATACTTCCTAATTTTAGTTCTACCACAAAAGTTAAGGTAAAATAATGAATGTAAAACACTAAGCATGTCTCATAGCAAAAAATATTCAGTAATTTAAATTTCTCTTGTTACTCAGAAATTTTTATAAAATAGACTGCCTAGACCAGATGGGTTTTTCCAGACACTTTTTGCCTTTTTTTAATATAAATACACTTTTTCCCATTAAGATATACTAAGAATAGCAGTATTCTTGACAGTATGTGTGTAAGCATATAGGATCCAAAGAAGTTGATGAGATATGAATAATTAAAATCTTAGTAGTAAATAACAAGGAATATTGAGTAGATAGACATTAATATTTATTAATATTTTTTAATGTCCACACTGGACTGTGGACAATATAGTCACGAAGTTCTTTATTTCCGTAATTATGGATTTTTTCCTTTTATAAATGGAAGGTCTTCCATTTAAAAAGGAAAAATTAATTTCATGTCCAAAATGGCATGAAATTATCTCTGAAGATCACAAGTGATAATATGAAAGTTTTTTAGTGGTATAAGCTCATAAGAAAGTCAAGAATGTAAAACCATCAGCAGGCACTGTCATTTAAAAGGATTCATAAACTACACATAAGGCTGAGGAGTCTTTAGTTGAGATTAAAAAGTGGGCACTATATGTCAGGAAGGAGTCAACTGAATATGTGCCCCACTGAAAGTAATCAGAACTTTGAGAACATGAACATGCACTAAGGAATGTGGAATTGAGATGTGAAGTTAAGAATAGAGAATTAACTTAGAAGTCAATATGTAAAATATCAGACTCCTATATTCCTGATACTTAGAAAAACGCTTTGTAGTCAGTCAAATAATAATAGCCTCTTACAAAACCCTCAGCATTTTGGAATTTGAGAGTTTCCAAGGAAATGGCTTTATTTTATTTATTTATTTTTTTTTACCAATTGCCCAAAAGTAAAGCTCACTGGGCCAGCCCTACAAAAACACATTTGCAATCATATCTATTGACTCATTCTTAAGTATGTATAGAGCCACAAGGTTTTTGAGAAAAGCTTAGAATACATTACCTATAGTCAAAAATAAAACAAAATCTTCTGAGAAACATAAAAACAAAGAAACCCTAAGATATTCTTAATGATATTAATGAAAATATTGTATCTGTAATGAGTAAAGAATATTACAAGTAAATAATAAAACCTAAACATATCTTGTGTATTAAAATTCTGGCAAATATATAGCTTAAGTTGAAGAAATATCTTCAAAATAACTACAGAAAGAAAAATAAATAAATAAATATATACAGATAAAGACAGGAAACATGAAAATACAATCTAAAATGTTTAGCTTCTGACTCATAGGGTTTCTAGGTAGAAATAAACAGAAATATGGGGGAGGGGGGGATGAAATTTTCAAGAAAAGTAAAAGCAATTTCCAGAGCTGAAAGAAGAGAGTATTAGACTATAATTAACTTAATCAATGACTAGCCCCTCAAGTTACAGAATATCTACCTGCATATTGACATAGTATTATAAACTTTCAGTCATTCAATGATAAACATTAAAAGTTCCAGAAAGTGAAAAACAAACTCTGCGAAGGAATAACTTTCAAAAACTTTGCAAACAATGGGACAATAAATTCAATAGACTGAAAACAATTTATTTTAGGTTTAGGATAATCTACCCAGCTAATCTATTAATTAAGTGCAAGGAAATATTTTTAGACATGCAAGGTCTCAGAAATTTCACTACTTGCGTCTTAAGGATGCTCTTTTTTAAAATCTAAGTGTAAACCAAAGAAAGAAGGTACAAAATAAGAAGGTGGTGGGAAGGGGAGGTATAGGGAATCCATAGGAGATGTTTAGCAGTCATAAAGAACAATTTCTTCAAATAAAAACAGAAATATTTAGTGCACCACGATGCAAGCATCAGGGACCAAACGGGAGTCCAGAGATTTTTATATTATTCCTGACAATATGAGATGACTTTCAAAGATGACAAAGATGTCAATTCTAATTTTTGAAGAAGAATGGGAATTTAAAACTCCAGGGAACACAAAATGCTGTATTAGGGGGGGAAGAAAGCAATCATAGCACATTACTTGTTTGTGCAGTGAATAATATTGAAAAGTCATTGCAACACAAAAAAATCTTATTTTGAGTGTATTGTGAACACTTAGTAGTAACCCATAAACAAATAATATTAAGTATTAAATAGCATTATACAAGTGAATATAAATGATAGCAAGCTTGACAATGTAAAAGTAGTAGAAATAACTGAATTTGCAGTTGGGAAGAAAGGCCGCAAGTAAACAAAAGATAATAATAACCTTACATAATAAGTAAAGAGTCCATACATATTTTTAAGAAGTGAAGGAAAAATAAATCTTTAACACTTTAACAGATAAAACACATGGAACAATTAACAGTCATGTTATAACAATGGTGTGAAAGCAGAAGCAAGAGATGGTATGAAGCCCTCAGGGAATATATAGGCTATGCTGCAAAGTGATAAGTCAAGAAATAGTGATTTAAACATATGATTTAGAAATATAAATTAAATAAAATACTTTTTAAAAAATAAAGTATTTCCTTAATTTACAAACTAAGTAGTGTGGGGGCCAAGGCATACTTGTTTTCATTATTAGCCTACCTGCAATATTATTTTTTATGAAGTTCATATATCATTTAAATAAATTTATATGCATATATTAATATCAATAAATATATAGACAAAGCTTTGTATTTTTTCATTTTTATGTTTCTGTAGCCAATGATAAAATTATATGCCCTTTAAAGAAAACAAAACAAAGCTTGAACGTCTTAGAATTGGTGACTAAATTTTAGATGATGGTTTTTATCTTTAAGATTATTGAAATAAAAAGTTTCAATATAAATGCAGCCTTCTTTCAGAACATTAACTCCAACTGAAGCTCAAAGATATTTAAATTTTCTTCTGCTTTTTGCCTTTGAGATAATGGTTTTGCTTAGAGCTTGCTATATGATAGGCTACTGATATGGAAAGTTTATCAAGTTATACCTGTTGTGTAAAATTTTCTTTTTCTTTTTGTACTAGATTTTTTATCATGGTTTAATCTGCAATTTAAATTCTAACCAGTCTATTTTCATTATTTTTCCCCTAGCTTTCACATTTCCACTGTACCTATAAAAACGGGGGTAAAATAACAACTGTGTTACAGTTGGTGTTGATAATCTATATTCAGATCATAGTTTAACATTAACAGTTTCCTTTTTAATATCTTAGAAGTAGATCAAAAGAACAAAACGCTCAAAGTATGTGGCCTTAGATGCTAGGCAAATTGTATTACTTCATATTTTGAAACAGAAACTCAGTTGCAACACAATTTTTGAGTGGTGAAATATAGTAAATTGTTCCAATGACTGTAGCATTTACCTCACTTATTTATTATTCTAGTCATTAATGTATATAGCATGTAATTATTTTTTATGCACAACACACCTATAGAAATGCCTTGTTTTGTTTTCTCTGATAGCTTTTATTTGGGGCCATGTTCGATTAATACAATTTCTTGACTTAGTATTTTTACTTTTTCTAATTCACAAAGTAAAATTAACTTCTAACATGGGAAAATGAAATAGTTTTTTGCTGCTTGCTTCATGGTAATGCCCTTGCTTCATTGAATCTAGTGCATAACTGATCTAAAGTATCCTGTCAGTTTTACCTTCAACTGAAGATTGTCATTAGGTTGAAAAGTACTTTAGCTATGAGAGAAATCCTTGTATATTTTCATTGTGAAAGGTATGAACATCCTCAAAGCCTGTTTTTACTACAAAATGTGGATCAATTCATTATTTTTCTATCACAACACTGACAAATGTAATTATTTAAATATAAAGAAAATTTAATATGCTATTCTTATGTAAAAAAAAAACCATTTTGTCTAAGTATTACACAAATGTAAAAGGTATCATTTTCTGTCATTCTGGGTTTCTCACTGAAGACCCAAATGTTTCTGAAGAAAAAAAAACCTTTTTTTGATGAAATGAAACAAAGTTGAACAAATCTTTTTTTTGCAGGATTTAATCTTGGTCATTGATCTTACTCCAAAGATCTCCTTATTAAATTGGGTGAGATGAACAAAATATCTGCTTTGAGAAAGTATAGGGGTTTTCTTTGGTTTTGTTTCTGTGATTTTTGGGTTTTTTTAGTTTGTAGTTCTTTGCTTAAAGGAGGAAACATAATCAATAGTCATTTAATGAAAGTTTGTTGCAAACTATTCCTTTACCAATTTTGAAGGATGATGGAAAGCAAAAGTTAAGGAGAAAATAAGAAAAGTTAGGACTTATAGAAAGTGAAAGCAATTGAACAAAATAAATCAAAGGTCCTGGTTTTGAAGAGTGAAAGTTAAGAAATCCAGATAAGAGAAAGAACTTAGATATACAAAATAATTCAAGAGCAGCAAATATAATATGACAATATGTTAACATAACAAGAGAGGTGGGGAAAATTTGTAAATTAGATCTCATTTCTCAGATGATCTGTGATTCTTTCCTCCCCAACATTGGGGAAAACTGTGACTTCATATTACCAGGATTTTTAAATCAATTTTCATTATGATTAATCCCTCAACTTTTCCTTTCTCAATCCACCAATATTTCCAAACCACATATTAGACATCCAATAAGTTATTATTGAATAAATAAATGAATGACTGGAAATATGTTATTATAACAAAAGAGGAACTACTCTCAGTAAGTGAGGAATGTAACATTCCTACGGTAATTCTGTGTATTTCATAACAAATCTGATGAGTGCTGGGATGCTAAGTGTCATGCTATAGGATCTCCCAAACTGCAAGGCAGACACAAGTCTTATAGAATAGATTCTATTCATATTTCATATTTTTGCAGTAATTCTTAAGGGTTTTTAACATATTCAATATACTCTATCTTTTATACACATTGCAAGTATTTCCTAATTTGTGTTTACTGTCAATTTTAAATATTTTGAAGCAAAAATAAGCTTAAATTTTATGCAATCACATTTATCAGCCTTTTGTTTTTTAAAAATTCCTTATTTTACACATAAAAGGTATATGACTAATCTTAAATTAGGAAAACAGTAATCTGTATTTTTTTCTTTGGTGTCTTTTATAATTATATATTTAAGCAATTTAGAATTTATTTGTTGTATGATTTGAGAAAGGCATCTATGGCAGAGAGTATTTGGTATGACTCATTATACATTATAGCTGTCTTCCTCAGTAAGAGAACACTAAATTTATCGGGTATGGCAAAGATTATAGCTAAACACACATACAAACCTTCCTTGAGGCTAAATAGTCAACTAAATACATTTATACCTATGAGATATGATTGAAATGATTATGTTGGACATTTGGGAAGTCTTCTTCAATGGAATGGAATCAGCTAAAAAACACAATCCTATTACTGTCTTTAATTTATTAATACACATATCAGTCTAGGAATTTTTTAATTCCTTGTCACTCCAATGGTAAGAAACCTGTTTTCCACCATCTGCCATCTATTTATGAATTGTTTAATTTCAGTATACATGGTTTCAGTATAATGGTTTCAAGATTGTTATTCCTTACACTGTGGGAAACAACTTTATCAACTAGAACACAGTGCTTATATCCAGTTCCCTTGCCTGTAGTGTTACAGTCTTCACTCATTTCCAAATTTATTTAAGTCAGCACATCCCTCCCTTCTCTCACTCCCCTCTGTCCCCCACCACACACACACACACACACACACACACACACACACACACACACACACACACACACCTTCTTCAGTAAGGTTATTTCATTCTTTTGGGGAAAAAGAAAGAAAGAAACGGTAACATTCTTTCATCACCATCTTCATTCTGTCCTGGGGTCCCCAGACCTCTTTAAAGATTTTTATTTATATGCATACAATAAGCTTCACTTTTTTCTGCTGTAAAATTCTACTGATTTTGACAAGTGGGTAGTGTCATGTATACACCAAATGCATATCATTCAGAATAGTTTCACTGCCTTAAAAATGCTGCTTTGTTTCACATATTCAGTTATATTCATGTACCATAATACTATCTCTCATCTGTAGATCTCTATCTAAAGTCAGAACTTCAAAATACCATTTGGGGACAAAGATGAAGTCAAAACCAAAATTTCAACATTGATAGTTAGTCAAGTGACTAGTCTGGTAGCTGGCCCCCAACTAGCCATGCCTTCCAGTATTCATGTTCACATGTAATATTTACGTTTGTAAACCTTTCTCACCTACTGCATAATTGACTCAAAGCCTGTCAATTCTTAATGGTGCTTAGAAGAAATGTCTCTGTAGTAAATGTGGGCTGCAGTACATGCTTATTATCTTATTACTTAGAGAATCAGTGGTGCTTGACCTGCCTGTAACTGATGAGGAGGTAGACAGAACCTGAGGCAAGTACTAATAAGATATCTATAGTAGAGGTTCCAGTCCTTTTAGGCACATACATGTATCATTTTTGAGAAAGTTTTGATATGATATATGGGCCTAATAGAGAGTAAATAACATACCAGGGACAGTAAATGACCATCCAACATGAACCAAATCACTGTACTGTTGATATTTTATTTAGCTAGCAGCAATATTTTATCCTGCACTCCAATATGGTACCACATTCTAGGAGAAATAGCTAGTCCATTGGTTGAATGTTGGTTACTTTTCACACTTTTCTTCTTGGAAAGATCAGATACTTGTCCCCATTGGAATAAAAACTTAGCCTAGATTTACATTTTCTTTATTTGCAAACATGCTTGCATCATCAACACTACCATTTTTGAATTTTCTGAATGATTATATTCATAATTATTGCTTCTCATGCAATAATATTACTTCTGCCCAAGGAAATTTATTTTCTAATTACATTTGAACAGAACTGATTAAAGCCCATAGCTTTTCTGTTTCCCTCGTCTCCCAAACTGTTGACTGTATAGAAGACTAGAATGATCTATTAAAGTTCATTACAACGGCACTTCAAAAAAAAATCTTGAAAGTTTGTAGTGCTATTCTAATCATTTGAAAATACTCTGAATCAATGACCAATAAGTATTGCCTTTTATACCAAAGCTAACATATACAAGAAACAAGGGGAAAAATGAACTTTGCCCACTTTCTACATTTCTGATAACCATCTTTGTCACTCTGGGCTCTGCTTCTTGGAACTTTTAGAATCCAAATTTGAAATATCTCTATTAGAAGACAATCCAAAAGGATCAGAAGTGGTGATCACCACCCAAGCAGCTCTGCTTCCTTGTAGCATAGCCAAAATAGAGAGAAATGATGTTTGATTGAGTGACTGATTTTGACTACCAAGGTCAAAGAGAATTACACCTTAAAATTAGGTAAAATAAAAACATATAGGGCTGGCCGAGTGGCTCAGTTGGTTAAGAGTTAGGTTAAGAGTGCGAGCTCTATGCAACAGGGCTGCTGGTTTGATTCCCACATGGGCCAGTGATGCTGTGCCCAAGCTGAGCTGCCACTGAGCTGCCAATAGGTGGCAGGATGGCTCAGCTGGTGAGAGCACGTGCTCCTAACAACTAGACTGCCTGTTTGATGGTAGGCTACGCCTGCCTGCAACTAAGACTGAACTCAGCACCTTGAGCTGAGCTGCCACCCGGATGGCTCAGTGGATAGAGCACATACTCTTAACAACAAGGCTGCTGGTTTGACTCCTGCATGGGATGGTGGCTACACTCACCCACAATTAAGATTGTAACACAGCACCTTGAGCTTAGAGGCCACGAGCTGCTGATGGGTAGCCAGATGGCAACTGGCACCCTCCACAACTAACATTGAAGAACAATAACTTGGCTGGTGGTCCCCCTCCCCAATTCCCTAACACTGTTCTCCTCCTCCAATTTTCCAATTAAAAAAAATATAGATAGATAGGTAGATAGATAGATAGATAGATAGATATAGATAGATATATAGATAGATAGATAAACATATAGATGGAACCCAAGGAAAATGCTGGGGACATTTTAGAAATTTCATGACTCTCCAATGCTTCTGGTGATTCTGGAAAACACTCTTTTCAAAAACTATGTTTAAATGAATTTACTTTCTACTCTTGATTTTGGAATTGATAATATCTCTAAAATATCAGTGTAGTGAAAGATTTGTTAAAGGAAACACTAGATGTACAAAGCATAAAGGAAAAGATAAATTAATTTAACTAGATTATAATTAAAAACAAATTTCAGACAAAAATGCTCATAAACAATGAAAAGGTAACTACTTTCCTTTGAAAAGCAAGTTGATTCATGTCTTCAATAAAAATGTAAGCATCTTGATGTTAGGAATTATATTTGATGGTACTAAATAAATATACATTTAATTAGGGTCTTTTAACTGAACTAGAATATTATCACCTGGAAAAGATTTATAAAAGACTGTATACTTTAGAAAATAACACACATGTTAAAGATTGATTTCAAAATATAAATTTAAATTACTCAACAATTCAAACAAATTATGCCACCAACCTTTGTGGTACTCATCAAAATGACATTCTCTAGTAAATTATGTATATGTCTATCACATTGACTGTAGAATTAAATGTTATCACAGGATGGACAGTAGGTGTTGTTTACATATCACTTTGAAAATAATACTTCAAAAATTTTATAATGTTCAAATATTTTAATTTCCATGTTTCTTTTTCAATCAAGACAAATAAGAATCATCAAAAGCATGATCAGAAAAATAGGAAAGGCACACAACACATACAATTAAAAAATAAAGTTACAAACAAAGCACTAAATGTAAAAATTAATAAAAAGTTATTCGAGATGTATCCTGGTTAAATAGACTCCAGGTGGCAGTCTAGCACTACCTCACCAAAAAACACCAGCTAGAGACAGTGGGTATCTTTTATGTTCCTAATTTCTGGCAAAGGGACCATATCGTATTTACCATTCTCTTTATGGAAACTTAGTCTGTGAACACTCAGTTTATTCAGTTTGATGTTTATGGCTTTCTTAAAACATACAAGAAATAATCCTATACCATTTAGTTACTATTGAAAGCAAATATACGTAGATTCTTTTGTAGTCAGAATTATATATTTTTTTAAATAACTAATGGTACATATTACAAAACTCAGTATTTGTTTTACAATATTACTTTTCAGTCAGTATGACATTCAACAAAGGCTAAGGAATAACTCTTCTTTTTACCGAAAATGATGATACTTCTATTGAATCCATATTCAGGTAAGATCAATTATTTTATATATATATATATATATATATATATATATATATATATATATTTTTTTTTAATATACTATAAATGGTTCCTTTCACATAAAATTTCAATAAAAACTATCTTTTAGTTCATTGTTAAACATGTATTAAGAGAGAAATCTTATCCTAATGTAACATTTCAGAAATTTAAAACTATAGGCATTCACAAACACTCCATATTACTATTCTTCACTTTAAAAATAAACTTGAATACATAATTTGTTTATATTCCTTGCTTATCTATTGTATTATTCAGCTTGGGCTTCCATAACAAATACCATAGATTGTGTGGCTTAAATAACAGAAATTCATTTTCTCAGTTCTGGAGGCCGGGAAGTTCAAGATCAAAGTGCAGGCTCATTTAGTTCCTGGTGAGAGCTCTTTTCCTAGTTTGCAGAGATCACCTTTTCTTTTGTCCTCATGTGGCAGAGATCTTGCTTTCTACTTTTCCAAGGCTATTAATTCTATTGGGTTAGGAGCATACTCTTATAACCTCATTTAACCTTAGTAACCTCCTAAAGATCCTATCTCCAAATACAGTTACATTGGTAGTTAAGGCTTCAACATAATGATTTTGGGGAGGGGGGCATAATTCAGTCCACAGTACCTATTAAAACCAACATTAAATGGCTTTAGTATTATAGTAGAGCCAATTTACTTTTTGGCCATATTTGCATAAATGAGTATCTACTAATATATTTGCTATTACCTATTTGTTGAGTTCTCTGTTGATTTGAGAAATCATGAGTCAGTGTAATTGAAATTTAAAGTGAAAAAAACTAAATAGAATAAGCAGTGCCTACTGTATTGGAAAAAAAGACAATAAGTAGAACTCACAAAAGAAAACCAATAAAAATATAAAGAAAATAAGATATCAGTGGGTATAGATACAATGAATGGCTTCTTTAAAGAATTTCTTTTTCAAAACAAGAAGAGAATGGTTATAGCAATTAAATCAAAAAGAATCAGAGGAATAAAGAAAACTAGTTGGGGAAAAGGGCTCAAAAACAAGATTGTGAATGGGAAATCATTTTAATAAGCAGATCAGGTTAGAACTGAAGTAAAAGAAAATGTTTTTACCTATGTCAAGTAAATGCCATGTGTGAATTCAGAAAATGGTGATTTTAAATCCAGTCAAATACATTATAAATATTATAATGTGGTAAATTAAATTACATAATTTCATCCTTTATTTCAAGGGGCATAATCTACTATTTTCAAACTGTGTCATGAATTATAAAAAAGAAATTATATAAAATGAGGCATAGCAATTATTTTTAAAATGCCACTTTTTATTATGACTGTATATTTTTCCTTAGAAGAATTAATGAAATTGAAGTAAGAAGCATAAAATGTATGCTTCCACCAGAAGTGAAAAAAATAATTATTTAAATCTAAGCAGTTAATTGAAAGCCATAAATAATAAGCCAGTATTAGAGAAACTTCAGTAATTTTGTAAGCTAGAGAATTTATATGAATACAGAAAAGAAAGTAAAATTCCATAGCAAAAATAGTAAAATGAATGTGTTTTAATTATGAAATAAATGCCAATGTTACACTAGAGTTGCATTTTATACTACTTTATAAATTTGCATAGCATATACATGTATTTGTATTTTGACATATTAAAGAGTAGCTGGAGGCTGAAACTATTGAATGTTGAAGTTATTTAATCCCTTTAGTATTACCATCTCATTTCTTATTCCTTGAGAGGCATTATTTAATTATTCACTAAATTTGTGTTCTCATTCAGAAGAAGTAAATGAAAATCTGATAGATCCTTAGGATTTCTCCACCGTTTATTCTTTTCCCTGTAAACCAGATGAAATCATATAAAATCTCTTGAAATGTAATACCATCATAATTTGAACGAGGAAATGAGTAGAAAATGATCTTCCACTCTCTAGGGCAAAAGCTGTTTTCTTAACCTCCTGTTATTAAAGGGATAACTCATGTAAAATATGGAGAAGGCTGTTTCCTATATCACTTAAGAAAGGATGGTTTTTAAATGGCCCCGTCATCATATATAAAGTAGTATAGACAAAAGAGTCTTTGTGAAGAGGGTTTCTGTTATGTCTCAGCAGGAACCAGAGGCACACTCAATAAAGGAAAATTAAAGGGAGATTTTAATAAAGGGACTGTTGTATCAAGGTGTAGACAGAGCATAGTGAAACTACAGAGGATAGTTCAGTATAGTTCAGTACTGCTGTGCTTGTAATAGCGGAATTGTAATCATCCCAAGGCTAGAGAGAATGAGAGGTAGCAGTCATTTCTGTAAATCAAGAAAGGGCCATATACAGAGGGACACCCTGAGAGAAGCAGTGACCTTCAGTCCAGGGACACAGTTACACAATGGCCACTCATCAGGAAGAAGGCCAAAGAGATGCATAATCCAACCTCACTCTCCTCCCCTACCCAGTGCCCTAGTTAGCTGAGAAATCAGAAGCCAGAGTACAAGGGATCCCTTTTTGCTACAGTCCTTGTAGCTCAGTCTCTTAGGATAGAAGAATAGGGTATAGAAGGGCGGTGAATGCATATTAGTCAGGATTGATTCTCCAGAGAAATAGAACCAATAGGATATAGTGTAGACAAGAGGAGATACACTATAGGAATTGTCTCATGGACTATAAAGGCCAGGAAGTCTCATGACTGCAGCCTGTAAACCGGAGAATCAGGAAAGCCAGTGGTATAATTCAGTTCAAGTCTGAAGGCCCAGGAACTGGGGGAGCCAATGGTGTCAGTACCAGTCTCAGTCTGAAGGCCTGAGAATTAGGGGTCAATGGCGTAAGTCACCTTCCAAGTATAAAAGTCCAATAATCAGGGGCACTGATTCCTGAGGGCAGAAGGAGATGGATGTCTCAGCTTAGGCAAAGAAAACAAATTTTTACTTCCCCCATCTGCTCATGCTATCCAGCCCCTCAATGGATGAGATGATGCCAGCCCACATTGGTGAGAGCAGATCTCCTTTACTCAGTCTACTAATGTAAATCCTAATCTCTTCCAGAAAGACTCACACAGACACACCCACACCCAGAAATAAAATTTTACCAGCTATCTGGGAATCCTTTAGTCCAGGAAAGTTGATACATAAAATTACCCATCACAGAATGAATCCAGAGGGTCAAATGGTAGCTATCTGGAAGACGGTGTCTTTCTAACAATCTTTAGAAAATATTAATGAAATAAATATTGTAAAAACAAAAACAAAAAGAGTGAGCTCCTATTTCATTGATAAATAACCTATTTCAGTTCTAATAGACAAAAGCTTAAGATCAAACACTTTTTTAGAGCAAATTCAATACCATATGCTTTATTATTATTATTATTATTATTATTATTTTATTTATTAGTTTCAGGTGTACAAAACACTGCAATAGTTATCCTTTCACCCTTTACCAAGTGACATCTACCAACCCACATCCACTGCCCCTCCAATATCATACATATCTATTACAATTCCATTGACTCCATTCTCACACTCTACTCCACATCCCGTGACTATATGTATATAAAATTATAGCTGACATACAATATTATTCAACATCAGCTTCAGATATACAGTGCAGCGGTCAGGCCTCTACACTGTCTATGAAGTGGTCTCCCTAACAAGATATGAGTCCTTCTGGCCCCCTAAAAAAGAATTACAACATTATTGGTGGTATTCCCCGGACTGTCTTTTCTATCCCTGAGGCCATATTATAGTTACCAATTTATATTGTCTCGTTCCTTCCCCTTCTCCTTCATCCCCACCCCCTCCCAACTAGCAACCATCAATTTTTCCTCTGTGTGTCTGACACTATTTCTGTTTACATTTCTCATTTATTCAGTTCTTTAGATTCCACATGTAAGTGAGATCATATGGTATTTGTCTTTCTCTGACTGACTTATTTCACTTAGCATAATGTTCTCTAGGTCCATCCATATCGTTGCAAATGGTAAGATTTCCTTCTTCTTTGTAGCTGAGTAATACTGCATTGTGTAAATGTAACATAGTTTCTTAATCTAGTCGTCTACCAATGGGCATTTCGGTTGTTTCCAAGTCTTGACTATTGTAAATAGCGCCGCAATGAACATAGGGGTGCATATATTTTTTCAAATTAGTGTCTTGGATTTTTCTGGATAAATACCTAAGATTGGAATTTCTGGGTCATAGGGTAGTTCCATTTCCAGTTTTCTGAGATATCTCCATACTAATTTCCATAGTGGCTGCACCATCTGCACTCCCACCAACAGTACACCAGGGTTCCCTTTTCCCCACAACCTCACCAGCACTTGCTGTTTGTTGACTTATTGATAATAGCCATTCTGACCCTAGTGAAGTGGTATCTCATTATGGATTTTATTTGCATTTCTCTAATGATTAGTGAGGTTGAGCATTTTTTCATATGCTTGTTGGCCATCTGTATGTCCTCTTCAGAGAAATGCTTCTACATATCCTCTGCCCATTTTTTAATTGGGTTGTTTGTTTTTTTGGTGTTGAGTTGCATGTGTGTTTTATAAATTTTATAAGTTAACACCTTATCAGCTATATCATTGACAAATATCTTCTCCCATTCAGTAGGCTTCCTTTGTGTTTTGTTGATGGTTTCCTTTGTTGTGAAAAAAACTTTTAAGTTTGATGTAATCCTATATGTTCATTTTTTCTTTTACTTCCCTTTCCTGCAGGGATGTATCAGTAAAAATATTGCTAAGTGTAATATCTGCAAATTTAGACCCTATATTTTTTTCTAGTAGTTTTATGGTTTCAGGTCTTACATTTAAGTCTCTAATCCATTTTGAATTTGTTCTTGTATATGGCGTAAGGAGGTGGTCCAGTTTCATTTTATTCCATGTGTCAGTCCAATTTTCCCAACACCATTAATTAAATAGACTATCTTTAACCCAATGTAAATTCTTGCTTCCATTGTCATAGACTAACTGTCCGTATATCCATTGCTTTATTTCTGCACTCTCTATGCTGTTCCATTGATATATGTGCCTGTTTTTCTGCCAGTACCATACTGTTTTTTTGTGTGTGATTTTTTGTTTGTTTGTTTTTTTTTTAGCTGAGCCATCCTGCCACCTGATGGCAGCTCAGCTCGGGCCATGACTTGAACTGCTGTTGCTTAGAGCTCACATTCTTGAGCGAGCTCTTAACGAACTGAGCCACTTGGCCGGCCCTAGTACCATACTATTTTGATTGCTGTAGCCTTGTAGTATGTTTTAATGTTGGGTAGCATTATACCCTTGACTTTGTTCTTATTTCTCAGGATTGCCATGGCTATTCAGGGTCTTTTATGGTTCCATATAAACTTTTGGATTATATTTTCTGTTTCTGTGAAAAATGCCCTAGGTAGTTTGACAGGAATTGCATTGAATGTATATATTGCTTTAGGCAATACGGACATTTTTTTTATTTTTTATTGTTAGTTTCAGGTGTAC
>NW_017732563.1:67337-121312 GCF_001890085.2 Hipposideros armiger
TTCTTCCTATACATGAGCATCGTAGGTGTTTCCATTTATTTGTGTATTCTTTTATTTCTTCTTTCAGTGTCAAAATTTTCTGAGTACAGGTCTTTTACTTCTTTGGTTAAATTTATTCCTAAGTATTTTATAGTTCTTGAAGCAATTGTAAATGGAACTGTTTCCTTAATTTCTCCTTCTGATAGTTTATTATTGGTATATACAATTGCAACTGATTTCTTTGTTTTTTTTTGGGGTTTTTTTGTTTTTTTTAGCTGAGCCATTCTTCCACCTGTTGGCAGCTCAGTGGCAGCTCAGCTCGGGCCGGGACTCAAACTGCTGTCGCTCAGAGCCCGCACTCTTGAGTGCAATTGATTTCTGAATATTGATTTTGTATCCTGCTACCTTGCTGAATTCGTCTATCAGTTCCAATAGTTTTTTGATAGTCTTTCAGGTTCTCTGTATAAAATATCATGTCATCTGCATATAGTGACAATTTTACTTCCTCCTTAACAATTTGGATGCCTTTTATTTCTTTTTCTTGTCTTGTTGCTGTGGCTAGAACTTCCAGAACTATGTTGAATAAAAGTAGAGAAAGAGGAAAGTCTTGTCTTGTTCCTGATCTTAAGGGGAATGGTTTTAGCTTTTCCCCATTGAGTATGATGTTACTTGTGGGTTTATCATATATGGCCTTTATATTTTTGAGATATGATCCCTCTATTCCCACTTTGCTAAGAGATTTTATCATAAATGGCTGCTGTATTTTGTAAAATGCTTTGTCTGCATCTATTGATATAACCATATGATTTACTTTTCATTTTGTTGATGTGGTGTTTCACATTAATTGATTTGCGGATGTTGAACCAACCTTGCATACTGGGGATGAAACCCACTTGATCATGATGTATGATCTTAATATATTGCTGAATTCTGTTTGCTAAGATTTTGTTGAGGATTTTTGCATCTATGTTCATCAGGGATATCGGCCTGTAGTTTTCTTCTTTTGTACTGTCTTTTTCTGGTTTTGGAATCAGGATGATAATGGCTTCATAGAAAGAGTTTGGGAGCCTTCCCTCCTTCTGGATTTTTTGGAATAGTTTGAGAAGAATAGGTGATAATTCTTTTTTGGATGTTTGGTAAAATTCACTTGTGAAGCCATCTGGTCCAGGGCTTTTGTTTTTTGGGAGCTTGTTGATTACTGATTCAATTTCCTTGGTGGTAATCAGTCTATTCTGGTTTTCTATTTCTTCTTGAGTTAGCTTTGGAAGGTTGTATGCTTCTAGAAAATTATCCATTTCTTCCAGATTGTCAAATTTGTTGGCATATAGCTGCTCATAGTAATTTCTTGTGTTTTTTTGTTTGTTTGTTTGTTTTTTGTATTTCTGTGATGTCTCTTGTCACTTCACCTCTTTCATTCCTGATTTTGCTCATTTGAGTCCTCTGTCTTTTTTTGTTCTGATGAGTCTGGCTCCAGGTTTGTCTATTTTGTTTATCTTCTCAGAAAACCAGCTCTTGGTTTTTTTTATCTGTTGTATTGTTTTTCTGGTCTCTATTTAATTTATTTCCGCTCTGGTCTTTATTATCTTCTTCCTGGTACTCCCTTTGGGCTTATTTTGCTTTTCTTTTTCCAGTTCCCTAAGGTGTAAGGATAACCTGTTGATTTGAGATTTTTCTTGCTTTTCTAGGCAGGTCTGCACTGCTATGAATGTCCCTTTTAGGGCTGCTTTCACTGCATCCCACAGATTTTGGATCATGGTGTTTTCATTTTCGTTTGTCTCAAGGTATCTTTTAATTTCTTCCTTGGTCTCATTTTTTACCCACTCGCTATTTAGTAGCATGTTATTCAGCCTCCATGCATTTGTGAGCTTTCCGGATTTCTTCTTGTAATTGATTTCTAGTTTCATAGCATTGTGGTTGGAGAAGACGATTGATATGATATCAATCTTCTTAAATTTATTGAGACTTGTTTTGTGGCCTAACATGTGGTCTAGCTTGGAAAATGTTCCATGTACACTTCAGAAAATGTATATTCTGTAGCTTTGGGGTGAAATGCTCTGAAAATATCAGTTAAATCCAGCTGGTCTAATGTGTCATTTAAGGTCGCTGCTTCCACAATGATTTTCTGTCTGGAGGATCTGTCCATTGGTGACAGCGGGGTGTTGAAGTCCCCTACTATGATAGTGTTACTGTTGATCTTTGTCTTTATGTCTGTCAATATCTGTTTTACATATTTAGGGTTCTTATGTTAGGTGCATAGATGTTTACTAGGATTATGTCCTCTTGTTGGATCAATCCTTTTATTATTATGAAGTACCTTTCTGTGTCCTTTATTGTATTATATTCTTCAGTTTAAAGTCCATTTTATCTGATATAAGAATCACTACTCCAGCTTTTTTCTCAGTTCCATTTGCATGAAATATTTTACTCCATCCCTTTACTTTCAGCCTTATGTGTTTTTTTGATCTGAGGTGAGTCTCTTGTATAAAGCATATGAAAGGGTCTTGCTTTTTTATCCATTTGGCCACCCTATGTCTTTGATAGGAGCATTTAATCCATTCACATTTAATGTGATTGTCGATAGGTGCATAGTTACTGCCATTGTTTTATTTGTGTTCCTGGTCTTCATTAGTTAGGTTGTTTTTCTCTTTCCTTTGCTTAAAGAAGACCTTTTCACATTTCCTGCAATGATGGGTTGGTGGTAATGAATTCCCTTAGCATATTCTTTTCTGGGAAGCTCTTTCTCTTTGAATTTTAAATGATAACCTTGCTGGATACAGCAATCTAGGTTGTAGGTAGGCCTTTGTTTTTCATCACTTTGAAGGCCTGCTGCCACTCCCTCTGGGCTTGCAGAGTTTCTGTAGAAAAGTTGGCTGATAATCTTATGGGGGTGCCCTTGTATGTAACTTGCTTCCTGTCCCTTGCTGCTTTTAGGATTCTGTCTTTGTCTTTAACCTTTGCCATTTTCACTATAATGTATCTTGGTGTAGGCCTGTTTGAGATCATCTTGGCTGGAACTCTCTGCACTTCCTGGGCTTGTATGTCAATTTCCTTTGCCAGGTTATGGAAGTGTTCAGACATTATTACTTCAAATATGTTCTCGATCCCTTGTTTCCTCTCTTCTCCTTCTGGTATTCCTATGATGTGCATGTTGTTGCACTTGATGTTGTTGCCCAGCTCTCTTAAACTATTTTCACTGTTTTTTAGTCTTTTTTCTTTTTGTTTTTCCACTCAGATGTTCTCTGCTATCTTGTCTTCTAATTCACTGATTCGATCCTCTGCTTCATCCAATCTGCTAGTAATTCCACTGAGTTTGTTGTTTAATTCAGTAATTGTACTCTTTAATTCTAGCTGGTTATTTTTTGTGATTTCTCTGTCTTTCTTTATATTCTCATTAATTTTGTTGAACATTCTAATAATCAGTGTTTTGAACTCTGTCCCCAATAGGTTGTTTACCTCTGTTTCCTCTAGTTCCACTGATTCAGGAGGTTTCTTCTGTTCTTTTATTTGGGATGTGTTTCTTTGTTTCCCCATTCTGGCTTACTCTTTGTGCTTGCTTTGATGTAATAGGTAGATCCTCTAGGTCTCTCAGTCATTTCTGGGTGGACTTATGTGGTATGTGTCCTTTATATTTGAATTACTCAGCCTCCCTTTTCTTCTTTATGTGTGTACCAGAGGTGTTCCTTGTGTTATGTCTTCTGTTGAAGTTGAGTTTTGATTGCTTTTGGCTTGTCAGTAGGTAGAATTGACTTCCAGGCTAACGAGACCCACTCGTCAACCAAAGCTACCCAAATGGACTGGGTGGGAGATTAGAAAAGAAAGATACAGAGACAAAAGCTGGGATCAGGAGGTCCACTGACCACTGATGGCAGAGCAATGGCCTCATTTATTTTTTGCAGAAAGCTTATATAGTAGCAAGCAGCTGCAGAAAGCAGTAAGCAGCTGCAGGGGATCTGTTTATCAGGTTAGACATTAGTAAGTTACATCCTGTTATGCACTTCTGTAAGTGCAAAAGCAGGTTACCTTTTGTTATGCACTTCGCAGAATCTCCTGTAGCTTCTGCTATTCTTTTCTCTTCTTGGATCAGTGGAGGTGGAACGTTCCTTGAACTGTTTCCACAGGTGTGAGGACCCTGTCAGCTCACAGCCTACACCCCACACCAGGCTGATTAGCTGTGAGGATTAGCTGTGTGCACAGTTATGACCTGCTGTGTGAGGGTTGACCCCTCTGATGAGGCTTGGCCCCTCTGTTGAGGCATGGCCCTTATGGGGTCTTCTGCCTGTAGCAATTTCCCTTTGGGTGTGACTCTCGTAGGTCAAACCCCGTAATGCTCTGGTTTTATCTACAGTTGGCCTCTGGGTGTGATGATTCTTGTGCCTCTTTTGCTGGGCCCTGCTGCAGAGTGATTTTAGAGCAAAACAGATCAACAAGCACAACCACAACAGCCACCAAATGAAACCAGACACTCTCACATGTAAAAAGCAACCAACAACCTGCACTCAACATGCATATAGATATCAAGCATATAAAAGGAGAAAACAAACAAACACAAACAAAACAACAACAATAACAAACAAGGAACTAAAAGCAAAACACAATAAAATAAAATATAACAAAAATAAAAAATAGAATAAACATGAGAATCAAAATAGCAACACCCCCCAAAAAAAATAAATACATAAAATTGCAGAAAAAATGGAAAGAAGAAGGAAAAGTAGAGCAGTGAGAAGAAAGAAAAAAAGAAGGGAGAGAGAGAGGGTAGAAAAGAAAGAAGTAAAGAAAGAGAGAATATAGAAAGAAATATCTATCTACATCTATCTATCTATCTATATCTATCTATCTGTATATATATATATATATATATATATATATATATATATATATATATATATGTCTACACACCCATGTGTATGGAAATATATATCCACATATGTACACCTTTATATATGCCTATATTAAAAACTAAAAATGATATTAATGAAATAGAAAAAAACAAAAACAACCAAAACAAGCAACCAACAAAAAAAAAACCTCAAAACACCCCAAAGAACCCAATTAACAACAACAAAAAAAACAACAACCAACCAAACAAACAAAAACAAAAACCAACCAGTGCCAGTCTTGGCTGAAGTCTGTCAAGCTCTCCCCAGATTTTTCTCTGCTATACACAAACTTCTCTGTGTCTTGTGGGGGCAGAGTCGGCCACCTGGTGCGTAGAATGACCCTGGCAATGCAGGTCTAATTTAGATGAGTGGGATCATTAGGTGTGATCGGCAGTTTTTGCAATGTAAATGCTGTTTCTGCTCTCACCTGTCCAGAGGCACGCTGAGTGCTGCGCAGCCAGAAGGGTCGATGTGCGTCTTTGGGCACTCTTTCCAGTGGAGGCTGTGGGAGGTGTGAGATTTCAGAGCTGCTAAAAGGCACCTGCTGGAGGGGGGTGTGGGTTGTCTGCATGTGACTCAGCAGCTGAAGTTGCTCTGACTCTCAAGCCATGCAGGAGAGCTGGGGGCCAGGGTGAGTAGGCTCACAGTCCTGCAGCCTCTTCTCATGCGGAGTTTCTCAGCCCCCTGGGAGTAGGAGCACCTCTGTAATCTGCCCCTACTCCTCCATTCAGGCGTCTTCTTAAGACTCTGCCATGGCAGGGACAAGATTTCTGAGAGAGGGTGGAGGTGGGTTCTTATTTATGCAGTTTTTCCTTTCTGTTTGAGAAAGAAAGAAAAAAAAAGTTCCACTGCCATTTGGAGCTGCAGCGTTTGTCTCAGGTGCTCCAGCCAAGCTCCTGCTGTACTCTGGGAGGGACCACAGGGGCACAGAGCCAGAGCCCACCCTCGTGCTGAAGCTCTCTCCGCTCTGCCTCCTGGGGTCCCGCGTCTCCACAGTCGTGAGTGTGGACCATGCCGCTCCTCACACGTCTCCTCCCTCTTCCCCCACTCACCCGGTCTGCCCACCTTTAAGTACTCAGAGTGGGAGTCTCTTTGCTGTTCTGTGTGCAGAGTAGAGTTTTGTTTGCTGAGTTACAGCAGTTTAAATTGCAGTGATTTCCAGGGGTGAACTCAGGGAGCCCTCCTCACAGCCTCCATTTTCCAGGACGCCCCAATATCATATATCAAGATCAAACACTTTTAAAGCTTTATGTAAAAATGATATTCTTTTTGGCCCGGCTGAGTGGCACATTGGTTAAGAGCTGGCTTGGGATGCCCGGTTCAGATCCCACATATGAGGGCCAGTGACACTGCCTTCTACATCTAAGATGATGAACAACAGCTCAACCTGGAGCTGGGCTGCCATGAGTCGCCCGTGACAGCGTAGGCTGCAGCCCCTGTGGCAGTGAGTTGCCATGGGCTACCGTGTGTAGCCAGCAGCCAGCGTGAGCGGCCAGCAGCTGCAGTGAGCGGCCATCCAGAAGCCGGCGACTGATTTGCCTCACCCGGGAAGAGCGCAATGACGGTGCCAACTTGGACCAGTGAAGCAACGTCCTCCACAACTATACTGAAGAACAAAAAAAGGACAGCAACTTGTCTGTTTCCCATCCCCCAATTCCCCAATTAAAAAAAAATCTTTAAAAAAAAGATATTCTTTTTACTTTCTGGAGCTCTCTAAACCTAGGAAAGTTCTATACTAGGTCAGTCTTGCATATATCAAGTGATTCAGTTTTCATTTCTCTTTTAAAGTTGTGTTTATTTTTCTCAGGGTCCAGAAAGTATTCAGAATAAATTGTAATCTCCTTATTCTACCATTTAAGAATCTCCTTAATCTAAAATCAACCTATTGGTCAGTATCACTGTTGGTCTCTGGACCCAGCTCTTTAGCATTCTTTCCATCACTCTATACAGCTCCTCATTGATTAATTCTCTGAATGACTAAATAACGCAGAGTTTGGGCACCTGTAACCCTCACCTTGAATCCAGTCAGCTCAATATTTCTACTTAGCTCATGAAATCTGGAGCAGCCATGAATAGGTTTGGGAATCAGGTGGCAACAAAAACTTTCTTTGATAGCATGGACTCTGTGCTATACTTGATATTTGGGATGCAGACAATTGAGATAAAACTCTAGCACTGCTATTCACCAGCTGTGTGATGCCGGTGTTTTTGTGCTTTATGGCTGCCATGGCAAGGTGGCTACAGGCTGGGTGGCTTAGAGCAGCAGAGGTTTGTTCTCTTACAGTTTTGGAGGCTAGATGTCCAAGGTCAAGGTGTCGGCAAGGCCATGCTCTTCTCTTCAGGAAAGAATCCTTCCTTGCCTCTTCCAGTGACGAAAAATAAACAAATAAATTAATTAATTAAAACCGACCTATTATTTTCTACCATATATCTTACAGGTAAATCCTTAAAAACAACCATTTCCCATTCTTCCTGAGTATTTTAGCTTGTTTTTCTAGGAACTTGATAAAAATGAGATATTAACTATGTTACTAGACCATAGTTACTGCAAAATAGGAGCCATATTTGGTAGATCATATCTGGACTAAGAGAAATAAAACTACCAGATAGAACATACTTTTGGCCTTCCCTGAATCTGATGATTCTTGTGACTGGTATGTCTCATACAGGATCCTAGAAGCTGTCTATGGAATGTCATAAGAGTTATTGCCTCCTGAGGGCCAAGTGGCTTTACATTATATTATGCCTACCCTTGCCTGATAAATTTTAGTTCATTGCTATGAACTCATTCTTTGGAAAGTGACAGAGAATCACTCCTGGATCGCTCTGTGGACTGCTCCATAAACTATTCTAACTGAAGGTACATGTGCAGTTCTGCCCTGCTGCCATGCCCTTTTCTCACCTACAGTCTTCCAATGAGTCAGGTGCCAAGGACATAGGAGCAGATTTATAAATGGGAGGGGGATATTAAAATACAACATGCTTTTTTTACCTTCTAGTTCTAAGAACTGTACTTGTGTAATTACAATTAGGAATTATATTTCACTGATAATTTTAGTGACCAGAAATATAAATTATTAAATATTTTAGGTGTTTGTTTTTTTTGCCAAGTTAAAAAAAACCAGAATTCCATGTTCCAAGTCTAGTAGTAGCTTTTCTACAATATTGTCAGTGAGACATAGCCTCCTTCTATGTGCTCTGTCATTCTCAGCGGTGGCTTCCCCCTTAAAGTGGTCTCTTGATTACACAGAGTTTCAGCAATCCCATGTGTTCCAAGAAGATGAAAGGAAAGGACAACTGGAAAGAAATACAAAGCCAGATGAGCCAGCCACCTCCCTCTTTGCTTTCAAGGAGTATTTCTGAATACAATCAGTCCTCTGTGTCCACTGATGCAACCAATATTTCAAAAGTATTTGAAAAAAAGTGTTACATTATACTGATGTGAGCTATGTAGTTAGGCTTATGATGGATGTGTATTGAACATGTACAGATTTTTTTTCTTGTCATTATTCCCTAAAAAATACACTATAACAACTACTTATGGTATTTCCCCATGTATAAGACACACCCTTTTTCGAAAAATTTGGGGTCTAAAAACTGGGTGCATCTTATATAGTGGTTGTAGATTTTTTTTACTTGCATTTCCTGCAAGTGATGAGGAGTTGTATGAATTTTATGATGAATAAAACTTGAGTTCAATAATTTAATGTAATACATTTTTTTCAAATTTCAGGGCCCAAAGTTAAGGTGTGTCTTATACATGGAAGCATCTTATACACGGGGAAATATGGTACATAGCATTTCCATTGTATTAGGTATTACAAGTAATCTAGAGATTATTTAAAGTATACAGGAGGATGTGCATAGGTTATATGCAAATACTGTAATTTTATATAAGGGACTTGAGCATCCATGAATTTTGATATCCTCTAGGGGCCCTGGAACCATCCCTGGCAGAGGGAGGACTGTACTCTGCTCAACAAATTGTACTAAATTTTTACAAGTTCACAAAAGAAGCAGGAGGAGGAGAAGACGATGACAGAGGAAGGAAATATAGTTTTTTAGCTGGAAAAACTGTTTTCACTAACAAAATAGAATGTCTTCATAAAAAAAAGAGGTGAAGGGCTATATCAGCTTCTATAAGTTACTCCTTTTCTTTCCTAGCTAAGCTGTCTACATTTTCCTGAGACCAATTAAAAAGGAAAGATAACATAGCACAGAAATTGACTGATTTCCACCTCAATCCCTCTTATAAATATGTTTTGTATGTTTAGTCATATTACTGCATTAGCATGTTATTAGCATGACATTTTGGTCCTAAAATTTTACAAAATGAGTCAGCAAGAATTTTTAAATCACGTTCTAGATGCTCAATAGTGTTTTCCATGCAAACTAGCACATTGAGCAAACTGAAAACCCTTGTCAATACATGGTGCAATAATTCAGAGAAAGAGAAGTTAGTGAGAATATAAGATATTAGAAATTACCGATCGAGCAGCTTAGACTTGACCTGAACATTGAAGCCTATGCAGTATATATCACAAGATGAGGCTGTGGAAAGTATAAAGAGTATGTGAAGAACAAGGTATGAGAGGATCTGAGGGTTAGTTTTCAAAAGACCATGTTTGCCTGTGATATTTCCTAATGAATGAAGCTAAATTACTATTGAGACCAGACTAACACCATTCCTTGATCACTTAGCTGTCACATTGATGGCGAAATCACTCATGTCATACATTTGTGATTGTTTATTTTGGGGTCATTATCTTTATGGTTGATTAACTATATTATACTATAAAATGTTCCCAAGTTCAATATGAAGTTTAGCAATTTTACATTTGATTTTTCCTAAGATTTGCTGCAAGCTGACATGATCTCTAAAGTAAAACAATTTATTTAGAACAAGTAATTCCTTTTTAATCTATAGCTTTTTATTTCTTATTTCATTTTAAGTTTTATTTTATTTTGGTGAGAACATTTGACATACGATTTAGCCCCTTAACAAAATTGTAATTGTACTCTAGGTACAATGTTGTACAGCAGATCTCTAGAATTTATTCTTCTTGCTTAACTGATATTTTATGCCTACTAATTAAAAACTCCCCATTTTCCCCTCCCTAAACCTCTGGCAACCACGATTCCACTCTTTGACCCTATGAATTTGGCTATTTTAGATAACTCATCTAAATGGGATCATGCAGTCTTTGTTCATCTATGACTGGGTTATTCACTTAGCATGGACTCAACGTCCATCCATTTTGTGCCATATTGCAGAGTTCCCTTCATTTTTAAGGCTAAGTAATATTCCACAGTATTCATATATCACATCTTCTTTTTTCATTCATTTATAGATGGGCACTTAGGTTGTTTCCACATGTTGGATACTGTGAATAGTGCTGCAGAAAACATCATGATCTCAAAGAGATATTAGCAGTCTAATCTATAGTTTAAGATATTAAAGTTCAGTAACCAAATTTGAGATTTAGAATTTTACCCAATTATACTTTCAAAAATTGCTGAATAAAATTTACATTGCTGGAGAATAAACTTAGGTCAGATAATTAAGTTTGCAAACTCATCCTAGAAAAAGGGCTACATACCTCATTGCTGAATATCACTATAGTTACCCTCGAAGTACTCCCTTTGGGAAGCTATGCACTGATGCCAGCGCCTAGTCCACCCTTCAAAGCAATTTTGGAACTCTTTCTGGAATGGCCATCAGAGCTGTTATTATATTACTCTTCATGTCTTGAATGTCATCAAAATGTCTTCTTTTCAATATTTCCTTTATCTTCTGGTGAATAAAGAAGTCATTGGGGGCCAGATCAGGTGAGTGGGGAGGTGTTCCAATACAGTTGTTTGTTTACTGGCTAAAAACTCCCTCACAGGCAGTGTCATATGAGTTGGTGCATTGTCATGATACAAGAGCCATGAATGGTTGGCAAAAAGTTCAGGTCGTTTTCATCTAACTTTTTCATGTAGCCTTTCAGCACTTCCTAATAGTAAATTTTGCTGTTTGTCCAGTTGGTACAAATTCATAATGAATAACCCCTCTGATCTCAAAAAAGTTAGCAACATCATTGCAACAAGTTCGCAAAGTTAATTGTCAGAGCTTCGTATATTTGTGTTTTAATTATACTTGATCTTAACATGTATCAATCAACATTTGTTTAGTACTTCATATATATCAAGTGTTGTGTTAGTTGGCATAAACTGAAATTCAAACAGGTTCCCCTTCCTCCAGACACTCACAGCTTATTTTGATGTGTATTATAAATGTAGTGTCAATACAGTGGGAAGATCCTTCAACACTGCCTTGGAAAATTCTGCCAAGTCTTTAGAAAGGTCATTATATTTGAGGGTTTGTTGTTTTTGTTTTCCCTGAGGAATACCTTTTCCAACCAGAATAAATACGGAAGTATGTTTTCAACAGGAGAATCACATTTATAGAAGAATTAAAATTTAGAAGTGTAATCAGATGAAAGCTTTTCATGCTCTTTTATTTTTTTATGTAGATATTTCTATGTATTGTAGATATTGCAAGAGGCCTCATTAGTGTTCTTGCCCTGAGCCTCCTTCCATTCACTGACTAGAGCTTTGGGTTCTTGAGAGACCAACCTCATGGATGTGGATGTGATCTGGATAAATTGCTGATGGGCCAGGTTGCCACAGAAAGTCTGTTGATCATCCACAAAACCCATCGGTTCGGTTTCTTCCACCCAGTCTCCATTTAACATGAGAACTCTTGTGTGGCCCACAAAGGAGCACCAAAGTGTCATAAGTCTCCCAGTGAGGGTCAAACCACAGTGTCCTTAGGCCTTTGACACCTGGTAAGTCAGTGATAACAAGCTCATGGATTCCAATTCTATTCTACTTGTCCCATAAGCAACCTCTCTTGAGCGTTTCAAGTGCTAAGCTCTCCCTGCCCCTGCCTCTCCAGGTCCACCATGCACATGTCCAGAATAGGTCTTAAATTGGTAAAGGTTTCCACAGTCACTACATAGAAGCCTTGTTCATTGCTGTCAATGCTGAGCTTCACAAGCTGGGTGTCACCCAGGTGAGACCAACAAACGCAACACCACTGTCAGGTATGTCAAGCACTCAGCAATCGAGTCCTCTCTGAGGAGTTCCACATGGAGATATTTGAGGGTGATAGAGGCGTCCATCTATTCCTCCTCCTCCAAAGGCAGCATAAAGAGCCGTCCTTTCATGTCTCCCAGCGGATAACAGGAACCATTGGTGTCTACACGAACGTGACACACAATCATGCTTTGCTTGATGACAAGAGGTGCAATGACCAGATATTTGTAATCATTGTGATAAGTGATTGATTCCTGCCCAATGATGATGGCCCCTCCAAAACGCTCTGGGGCTGTGATCACTATGGAAGCTTCAGTTGCTACATTTTCCTGTTTTTAAGGACCCTTATTGAACTACTTCTCTCAGAAAGACACCTCGTAGGTTTCTACGTGCTATTCCTGAGGGTCCTGGTAGACAAAACAGATGGTAGGTGCTTGGCAACCATATAGGAACTTGACATTGATGACATATAACTTCTTCAAGCCAGTGTTAATGGCCTTAAGCTTTTTGTTGTCCCAGTCTAGTGGAATGACCTTGAAAAGGCCATTGTAGAGTCACAGGCCAATCATCCAGTGCTCAGGGTCAATGATGCCAATAATGTCGGTCTCTGAGGGGCACCCAGTACAGTCCTGGACATTGCCACAGGCTCGTGTTATGATATCAGTGCTCTCATCACTCTGCTTATACTCCAGGATGCAGGCTTAGCTCTCAGGATAAGCAGTAAGTCCTTGATCTGCCACTTGGGCCTGAAAAGCTCCATGACAGCAATCTTCCCATAAACACCCACCCTTTTAATGGGCCAAAGCCCCTTGGCAGTAACCACATAGGTCTCTAATCTCATGTGTTTGGCAAACAGCAGGTTCAAGTCTTTAGCTGAACTAAAGTGTTCAGTCACACAGTCATTCACGATAGTGGGCTTCTGTGCTGTCACCACATAGTTGAGTGACATGTCGAGACCTGAGATGGCTCATCAGGTCTCAAGTGCAACAGCAGAGAGATAGGCACCAACGAAGAGACAGGGGACCCTACTCATGAGGCCAACTCCACTGCCACTGCCTCCACCCCACAGGCAAGTTGTAGGCCAGCACACCCAAGGTGCAAAATAATTGTTTTTAAGTTGGACTTGAGCTTGATTTGGACCAGTGGCCATTTTTAGGATACATTACTCTCCTATTCTCTACCTCTAATGAGAACTATGGTTGTCTGCCACAGCATCACCGAATTCCCTCTGCTCTTTTTCCATTCTCCTTTGATCCTAACTGGCTATTTCTCTGACTATTTTTGTCAAACAAACTCTAAAAAGAGTATGGAGGCTTTGCTAGGACTAAATAATAAGAATTCATTCAAGGGTCTTAGGGCTTGGTAACTTGAAGCACATCTAGGCAATACCCAGAATGGTTCCAAGAAGAAAGAAAAGCTTAGAATTCTTATAGTAAAAGGCACATTCTTGAGAAGACTCAGTCCTGCATTCTTAGCCTCTAAATTGGTTTGAGATGGTAATCCTCTAGATCAGTGGTTCTCAACCTTCCTAATGCCGTGACCCCTTAATACAGTTCCTCATGTTGTGGTGACCCCCAACCATAAAATTACTTTCGTTGCTACTCTATAACTGTAATTTTCTACTGTTATGAATCATAATGTAAATATCTTTTTGTTTTCCGATGGTCTTAGGCAACCCCTGTGAAAGAGTCATTGGACCCCCAAAGGGGTCGCAACCCACAGGTTGAGAACCGCTGCTCTAGATGACCAGTGGTCTGGATAATGGATGTCAGGTGGTCTGGGTGCATGACCATTCTTTCCTTAGTCCTTCAGGGAGTAGTCAGAGGGCAGTCTGGAGGTTTTGTGTATACCCAGACATTCACACTGGACTAGAAAGTTCAAAAGTTTAGTTCCCAGGCTAGTTACAAGAATAGAATCTCTTCCTCGTGCCTCAACTTACTGAATTTTAGTAATTTAGCAGCTTGACTATAGTGACTTCATTTGATGTCTTCACTCAGTTTTTAGTCCATATTCTGGAGTGAATAGAGTGGCTAACTAATTTTCATCATTCCTAGTGAGCAGAGCCCTCTGTTCAAGTCTCATCTATATAAAAGCCCTTGCCCAGTTTTTTACAACTTACTACAGCCTAACTCTGCTTTCTTTAGTGGAAATCAGTTTCAGAAAAAGAGGTCATGGGTTTGAAAAATTTGTGATTGGGCAGTATAGAAGTTTACTTGCCTATTTTAACATATACTCACCTTTGTGATGATATATTTGGAGAATATGTGGAAATTTTAGAAATTCAAATTGCTTTTTTACATTCTGAGATGGCCATGCCAATGTTTAATAGATTATTTTTGATATACTGAAGATTTGGTTTGCATCTTCAAAAAAGAAATGAGAAAGGAAGAGAACATATATAAACGTGGGGTTTCTCCTGGATTTTATATGCAATTTTACCATCCTACATATTCAAAATATTCTTAACTGGCCAACCTCATGCTGTTTAAATTTATGCAAAAATATACATATTTAAATCCTGTTGAGGACTATAGCTAGATACAGAGAATTCTCAGATTATTCCTAATGCATATCAATTAGTAAAGGTTAGGCTTTAAGGATTTCTAGTTGTATTTGAGAAATCTTAATTTTTTAAAATTTAGAGAATGGATAAAGACGTGTAATGATTATTGTCAACTTTGTGAAGAGGGTGACATTCCTATATTTTGACAAAAATATTCTTATTTATTACAACACTGTTATTATTAGGTGGTGGTGTGTTTTATTTTCTCTTTTAGAAGAATGTTTGTATTCTGTTTGCTTATCTTGGTGTTTTTTTTTTGCTAGAGCCATTTTATTATTAACCTGTTACCCCTTAAAGCCATTCTGAATGTGAACAAGGTATTATTGACAGTTCGTCATTGATAAATACTGAATCCTGGAGTTATAGCAATCAAGTCAAACCTCCTTATAAATGTATTATTTATCAGATTTTTTGTACAAGTGTTTATAAACTAGATAAATATTTTATGGGACTATATATTCATTAATTTGTCCTTGGTTAGTAGTTTTCTCAGACTTGAAACTTAGTTTACTAGACATCATTTTTAGAAGATGCTGTATTGCTGCAGCCCCTTGTTCTGTCTTTATTATTAATTTACTTCCAAAAAGCACAAGTAAACCAGTAAATATGACTTATGGGTACCAAAAGTAATCACATTTTAATGAACCATCAAGAGACTATGTTGTGCTAATTCTTCTCTATGGACCAGTTTAGGGAAAGAAAATGTGTGAATGCCTTTAAGTGGACATATGTTCCATGAGATTACTTGAAATGCAGTTTGGGAATATGTTAGCACCAAAATGGGAACTAGAACTGCTTAATCTAGAAGTGTTCACACAGCTAAGATGTGACTAGAAAATATAATATAGCACAGATAAGTCTTCTAATACCAATTCATTTGCAAGTGTCTCTTATCAAAAAGAAAAAGGAACAGCTTAAAATGGAAGAGCCCAAAGTTCATGGATTACTTTGCCAGCTCTGCATTTGACTTCACTTTGTAACCAGCAGGAAAGGTGTTTAATCATTCTGAGCTTCAGAGTCCCTCTACATCAAATGATGTAGTGTAATTTACTTCCTAACTGGTTATGAGACAGTTCTTGAAATGAGAAATCCAGGTTCTATCAGATGAGATTTTAAGATTAAAGATACGTCCAGCTGCCACTGTGAAAGAAAGGTAGTTACATATTAAAAGAAAAATTAGTGAGTTGTCTTTGTGGCTAACAGTAAATAAATTGCTATATCTTTTATTTCTTTGGAAAATTAAATGAGGCAAATTAAGCCACTGAAAGGGTTTAATCATATACATGAGGTATTTGTAATAAATGTGTAAGCTTGCTATTACAGATTTTTATCCAATAGTTTGCCACAGCAGAAGCTTTTTATTACCATTATTTTTTTTAGTTATCAAACTGATTTAAAATGAAGTATGCAAGAAGTGAGCAAAAACACGGTTTAACTATGAATAAATTTGACATCAAATAAAGGTACAAAAAAAGGTATGTATCCATAGAACACAGACAAGGTAAGACTGCCAGTAAAATCCAGACACCAGAGTGAAACATGCCATTAATCAGCATCCTCCAGAAAGCTGCATGAGTTCTGGACCTGGAAGAGCTGCCTGATGGTACTTAAGAGGCAGTGAGAGGAAGAAGTGCATATGCTGCAATGCCTCCCTCAGGCCGAAATGGTCTTTTGGATTTAGTTTAGTGTTTGCGGCTGACACACAAGCCACAGGGTAGCCTTCCCCTTAATCTCTCCTAAGGGTTTCAAATTATCTCTTCCCTAGGAATAAAAGACAAAACACATTTTTTAAAAAGTAAGTTGAGACTCACTGCTGCCACAGGAACGGCGAAAGCTTCTTCAGCTGTGCTTGTCCACAGCGGTAGGAGGGGTGGCCATTCCCTCCTGTGGACATTCCCTACCTGCGGCACTAGTAGCAATGGCTGTGGCTCATCAGCCACCCCACAGGACAGGCCAGCCACCAGCCAGCACCGGCTCCGGCTCCGCAGGCACCTATATCTTCTCAGGGAAATTGTCACTGCAGTTACTGGCTGGCAGATGGCATTATGTGTGTCACATGGACTGTATTGATACACAAGGAACACATGTGCCCTCCGGGATATTATTCAAATGTCTCTCATAAGCTTGTCCTACACCTTACTCATCTATTATTTAAGACCACTGAAGAAAGGAGAAGTGAAGAAAACTCTGTCAGGCTTACTTCATAACATCCTCAGCCCTTGAAGCTTTGGGGACAGTTCGATCTTTTGGTCTCGTGCCTAAAACAACCAGTAAAATGGGCAAAGAAGATTGAGAGGTCAATCAAGCTGTTTTATCTGTTACAAATTATTAATATATTTTTATGGTTCTAAATATCCAATTGTTTGCGATTGTTTAATACAATAATAGTACTCTGTTATAAAATTAGTTCTGGGAATACTTTTCCCCAGCTATGTTTTTGGTTTTACATCTTTGCTTTTTCCAGTTTTGTATAGGGATTGTCAACATAATGTCTACTTTCAGGGTTTCCCCAAAGCTTAAATGGTTTCACCAGCCAAATTACCCCCAGTCTGAAGGATGATACTTGATAATATATGTCTGTTTCCTAATTGAAAGGAAGAGGCTGTACAGTTAGAGTTTGAATTTAGTGAATCTGAACATCAGATCAGGGACTGAGCTGTTACCAAAGCTACAGAAAATAGAGATTTTTTTTCAAGGAAAGGAAGGATTGTATTTGATCACACAGAGACATCTAATTGACCGTTCTTCAGAAACACTCTCAAGTAAAACAGCTGTTCAACAATGATAAAAGTGTAAGCATTGATAGTGTCTTCATTGACACATCTATTTTATCATTTTCTGATTGATTTAAGTGGACAGCTTTGTAGTAACATACTAAGTTACAATATGACTAGTAGTTTTACAGATCTAAGGCTTCAGTTCCTCCTTCATGTATAGCTAGTGAGTCAAAGAAGAATCGCTTCATAGGGCCATCCATCCCCAACTCCAGCACCCTCTGCCAGCAAAGCAACGGGATCTCAATTCAAGTCTACCTTTAATACAGTCCCCTAAACGCACAAAGATGATGCTGTAGAAATAGAAGTATGATCATAATGCTGCCACTAGAGCCCATGTCCTCCACACCTGACTGACGCACCTCAATAAGCCTGTAATGCTTCCAGTACAAAAAGACAAAAGCTTGATATGGTGTGTATGGCTCTACATGGTCTCACCACTTCTGCCTTTTCTACCTTGTTCCTCACACATCCAGTCTCACTTTAAGTGCCTTTACATGTACTGTTCCATCTGTCTTCTCTGGTCTAATGAATTTCTACTCTTTCTTCTTTTTTGGCTCCATTCTAACATCCTCATCTTTATAAATAGGTCAATACTTCCTAGGTTATGCTTTTATATCCCCTTATACAATACAAATGCAAATAACAGTGGCAATTTTACAGTATTTTTGGTATGTAATTAAAGTCTACCTAACTAAGCAGAGACTTTTTTCCTGTAGTGTATCTCAAGTTCAGGTATTCTGCTCAATATGTTTTTAAAACGAATGGAACTACATAATTATTTTTTATTCTTTTATTTCACAACAAAATGAATTACATCACCTTTATTTAAAAAGAGTAATTTCAGACCCTAAAACCAACAATTAGCATCATATATATATATATATATATATATATATATATATATATATATATATATATATATATAGAAGGTTTTTGGTTTCACTGTGGTGTGAATAGTTTTGAATTTAAGATTTTTGAGGAATGGCAAATCTGTTCTTGACCCATTTGAAATAATAATATCTAAATTGTCTTCTCAGTCCAAAAACTTTTGGTAACATTGTATTCACATATTCTGTAACTAATACATATGTAAACACTGTTTGTTCACATTTAAATCTTTTGTTCTCTGTGCCTATTTCATAGCAACTTATTCTTGTTTTGTAGGCAGTGTATTCTAGAATTTCTCAAATAATTAAAATTTATGTTCTAATTATATATGATTCCTTGATTTTATTTCTTTCACCTGTGAAGTCAGCTCTTTAATTTAATTACTTTTCATAATTTTCTTTCTGTTTGTATCTAATGGTTTTCTCAAGTATATGCTGAGATTAAATGCACATTTACAAATTTAGGAATATATTATCAATAAGTATATAGGTAGCTGTACTAGATTATGTTTATGTTCTGATATTTTTAAAAAGAAGAGCTTCTTATTTTCTGGTTACAGTATACTTTAATGGTCTTTATTTCTGGATAGAACTACTCTTTCTCCCTTGTCTTGTATTTTCATTATAAATCACCAAACTTACCTCTAGCTTTTATTTTCTTCATACTGTATCGTCAATAAAACACTAGACACTCTCAAAAGACAAATATTAATTTTGTTTAGAAAAACTCAGAATTTAGTTGACAAATGTGATGGTCCATGGATTGGTATATGAGTAAACAGTTGAAATAATAACATAGGCAACTCATAAATATAATATTGTCTTGTCAATAATTTATAGTCCACTCTGTCTCTCTTTTGCCTACTCTAAGTTATATCCTCTCAGAGTTTGCCTAGGACTATATTCTCCCAATACCACCATAGCCTTCTTTAATGTATTCATTGAGTTGTGGTTTTGCTGCTGTAAATTATCCTTAAATACCATCTTATTTTGTTTTACACAAAGTAAATTTTAAATATACTAATGAGGTTTTGTAAGAAGCAATTGTCAAATACCCATCATTTCAAAACTGGAAATCGTTCCTCTCACATCTGAATGTTATGGTGGTTTTGCTTGAGATCTGAATGATTATGTGGGCAGCAGCCTGGAAGATTGTACTTCTGGAATGTATTATTTTCTTATTTTTCAAAATCCTTCTTTTAACTACTTATTGTGGTTTGTGATTATTATTAGCCTCCCAATAAAATTTCTTTAGAGTTTTGTAAGCTAACTCCTAATTACTAAGCAATAGAAATTCCTTGGTTGCTAGGAATGGAACTTTGTGGTTTATTACAATGCAGTGGGCAACTAGTTATTTTTAATAATTGTTTCAACTTGAAAATGCCATTTAATTTTGTTATCAAAGTACTTTTCTTAACTTTAAGCTGAAATTTTTTCTGTACTTTTAAAAAAAATTAAATTTATTGGGGTAATATCAGTTAATAACATTATATAATTTTCAGGTATACAATTTTATAAAACATCATCTTTTATTGTGTGCTTATCGTTCAAAGTCTAGTCTCCTTCTATCACCATATATTTTTACCCCTTTTACCTTCTTCATCCTCCATGCACCTGGTTTTCCCTCTTGTAACCATCACACTGTTGTCTGTGTCTATGAGAGTGTTTGTTTTGTTTGTTTGCTGCTTTCTATTTTATATTTCACATATGAGTGAAATCATATGATTCTTGTCCTTTTCCATCTAACTTATTTCACTTAGCATGATACTCTCAACATCCATCCATGTTGTCACAATGCAATATTTCATCATTTTTTATGGCTGAGTGTATTCCATTGTATACAGGAGGTGTGATCAAAGAATACTGTGAATGTTTACATTAAAAAAATTATTACAGTAGAAGACACATTGCCATTAATCCCCCTCAAAATACTACCCCTTGCTTCAAACACACTTTTCCCATCATTCTTGCCATTTTCTGAAGCAATTCTGGAAGTCCTCTTTCATGAGTGTCTTTAGTTGCACTGTTGTGGCTGCCTCCATGTCCTGAATTGATTCAAAACATTTACCTTTCACAGTCATTTTGACTTTGGGGAAAAGCCAGAAGTCGCCTGGTGCCAGATCTGGTGAACAGCTGGGTTAGAACACACCATAATGCTTTTATTTGACAGAAATTTCCATACCAGAAATGATGTGTGACACAGACCATTGTCATAACGGGGGGTGAAACTGTTTGCCCATTTCATGTTAATGTGCTGTTCATGATCCATGATTTACAGCACACTTTAAAGTACACCTTTTCTCAACCACCCGACTGACTGCACTGAACAAGTTGAAACTTGTCACACACTGTTACTAAGGTTCAAGGAGCTGCTTCCCATATTGAAGATCCCTGCCTTTCTGTTGGATGGCATGTGGCAGCAGCATTCACTACATGTCTTGATCATACCTCATCCTTGTACCACATCTTTATCCAATCAGCCATCAAAGAATACTTAGGTTGTTTCCATGTTTTGACTATGACTATGGTGAATAATGCTGCAAAGAATATAGCTATCTATAGCTTTACAAATAAGTGTTTTTTAATGTTTCAGGTTTCAGGTAGGTACCCAGAAGAAGAATTCCTGGGTTGTATGGTTAAGCTGCCATTTTGATAACTTTGTATGAGTAGAAGTACTGAAAAACTACAAATGATTGTTTTATATTAAAATAATTATTACTTTAAAATAAACATAAATCTGATATTTCTTACCATGACAGAGTAACTTGTAGCAGAATTTTCCTCTTGCCACAATAACTTTTAAAATGGACAATATATACAAGGAATTGTTTTTAGGCATTGGCCAACAAGTAGACCAAGACTGATGCGTAAGAGGGAGGCGACACACGTTCATCCTTATCACTCAGAATTTCTGTCTGAGAGTTTTAAAAATTCAGCCTATTTCAAGGGTAGCATGATGGTCTTTTAGTTGAGGAAGCATAGTGAAGTAGAAGTTCTAGGGCTGCTGGAATGCTGGGGTACCAGAAGGAAAGGGGCTACACAATAAGGGAGAAGAAACTTGAAGTTTTCACAGATCCCAGGACAAGTGCTTAGCTTCATATTCACACTGGGACTCAATAGGGCCTAATAAATAAGAGCTTCTGAGAAATAGTGGGATTTCATGCAACCAGAATGGAGAAACTTCACTGATCACCTAGAAATGTTGTGTGTAGAGGCAAGGGCATCACACTTAACCAATTTCCTGATGAAGGACTACAAAAAATAATAAACCTGTTCTACCAAAGCACAAAACTAATATTGAGAGGCTCAACAATATTTTTCTGTAATCTGCCTTCCTTCCAGAATAAAACTCAACACCAGTTACAAAACAGGCTATATAATATTGATTCTCTGAAATGCACTTTCTACAATATTTGGCATACAATAGAAAATTATGAGATGTGAAATGGGGCAGAAAATGTGACCCATAATTAAGGAAAGTATAGTCAATAGAAGCAGATTGTGGTATGACACAAGCATTAGGAATGGCAGACAGAACTTTAAAACAAGTGTTTTAAATAGATTAAATTGTATATGGGAAAAAATATATAATGAGTGACTAGGTGGTGAATTTTAGTATAGAAATGAAATGACAATTATTTAAAAGCCTTAAATATAATTTATAATACTGAAATGTAAAATATGTAAGATGAAAACTCATTGGATGGGCTTAAAGACAGACTTGTGCACTAATAACTGAAATTAAACAACCTAAAGTACTGAGTTAAAAAAAAATCTTTCAAGAATTAAAAGAGACTTTGAGTATCTGAGAATGATGGTGATAGCAAAGTAAATATCTTTATTTTTTTTTTTAAGATTTTTTTTTAATTGGGGAATTGGGGGATGGGAACAGCACTGGGGAATTGAGGGAAGGGGAACAGGCAAGTTGCTGTCCCCCTGCTCCTCAGTCTAGCTGTGGAGGACGCCGCCCCACTGGCCCAAGTTGGCACCATCATTGCGCTCTTCCCGGGCGAGGCAGATCAGTCACCGGCCTCTGGACGGCCGCTCACTGCGGCTGCTGGCCGCTCACGCTGGCTGCTGGCTACACACGGTAGCCCATGGCAACCCACTGCCACAGGGGCTGCAGCCTACGCCGTCGCCGGCAACTCATGGCAGCCCAGCTCCAGGTTGAGCCGCCGCCCAGCATCCCAGCTGTGGAGGGCAGTGTCACTGGCCCCCACATGTGGGATCCGAACCGGGCCCTCTGGCATCCCAAGCGAGTTCCCAACCAACGCGCCACTCGGCCGGCCCTATCTTTTTTTTAAAAAAAGATTTTATTGGGTAATTGGGGGAGGGAAACAACTTTGGGGAATTGGGGAAGGGGAACAGCCAAGTTGTCCTTTTGTTCTTCAGTCTAGTTGTGGAAGACACAGCTTCACTGACCCATGTTGGTATTATGATCATTGCGCTCTTCCTGGCTGAGGCATTGGACTGCCACTCACGGCGGCTCACAGTGGCTCACGGCAACTCATGCCATCACCAGCCACTCATGGCAGCCCAGTTCCAGCTCGAGCCATCGTTCACAATCTTAGCTGTAGAGAGCGCAGCATCACTGGCCCATGTGGGAATCCAGCCAGTGGCCCCATTGCTCAGAGCCCGAACCCCCAAGCCAGTTCTTAACCAACTGAGCCACAATGGCCGGCCCCAGCAAACTAAATATCTTAGAAGTATATATTGTCCAAAAACAAGAGAGAAAAGTGAGTTCTATGCAAAATCATCTTCTCAGCATAACTTGAAGAAAAGAATGCTGAAAATGTAAAATAATGGTGATAAAAAGAGAAGTATCATTAAACACCAGTGTGTGATTTCTCCTGTTGCTCTCTTTCAGTCACAGCAGTAGGTAAAGACAGAGATACCAAATAACTGTGGAGGAGAAAGAAGCAAAAGAGCCTGCTCCTGATAGAGAATGACCTCCAAAGACATTAAACACATTCTAAATCTGAAATTACTAGAAACATACCAAGGCATACAAAAAAACCAGACCACAGGTAAGGAATGTCAAAGTATTTAAAGTGCCAGGCACCATTTAAAGTCTATGGCATGGTTTAAAAGGACATAATATATTTATGTGTAAAAGGACAAACTTTAGGAGCTTAAAGAGAACACTTTGAAATGTGTATTTATTGGGGAATAAAATAAAGGCATAAACAAGGAAAGATAGGCTCTTTGACAGCAGATGGTAAAGGGACAAAGAGGATAAAGAGAGCAGGTTCAGTGTCCTGCAAGATAAATTAAGAACCATAAATTAGAGATCTTATAACTTTCCTCTATTATCAGAGCAAAAACCAAACAAAAGTCTATTTAAGTACCTAGATTTTGCTATAATGAAAGAAGAGGGTACAATTAAACTAGGGATATTGTAAAGCACTCCAATACTGTAAGAATGAACAAAGAAATTGAAATGTGTACATACCTATTGTAGAAAATTAAAAATCAAAATTACAGAGCTATTCACTAATAAAAATTCTCCCCTAAAAACAACCATGAAGCAGAAGAAAATGATAATTTAATATCCGAAACAGAATTAAATAGACTTAAACATTTGAGGACATAAATAAATCACTTTCTGTAGAAATTCAAAAGCAAAACTAGAATCCAAAACAGGTGGGATTTTTTATTTTTAAAGTAGGTGTTTGAATTCAGGAATAAAGTTGTGGAAAAAGAAAATAAACTTATTTTGAGAATGAAGAAAAAATATCAAAGTAACCAAGAAAGAATAGAGTCAAATGAAGATGGAATAAAGAGCAATGAAGAAAGACAGTAAAGCAGTCAAGAGAAAGATGATGACATAAAGAAAGAAGTAAAGTAAAAAAGGGTTAGAAAAAAAGTAGAGGAAACAAAACGGAGGCAAAAAAGGAATAATTTATTAGTGGAATTGGTGGAAAAGAACAAGAGGAAAAAGGTAGATTAGAGCTAATAATCAAAACTATAATCCAATAAGTTTCTAGAAATAGAATAAGCATGACTAAATATATTAAAAGGACTCAATAGCTGGAAAAATAAACTCAGTGCAGCCAACCCAGAGATATCTTAGTACAATTTGATTTCAAAGGTAGAAGAAAAGAAAAATTCTCAAGGAATCTAGGCAATGAGATAAAATACCCTAGTAAAGCAGAAACATTAGACTGACATCAGACTTTTCACAGCTACCATAGAATGCCAGGCAATAAATGATCAGAATTTAAAACGAAACAAAACAACAAAAAATCTCTATGGAAGAGTGAACCAAGGATTTTACATCCAGCCAATTAGTCCTTCAAATATCAAAGCTACAGAAAAACAAATTCCAACATATGTGACATTAGGGAATTTTGTATTCACTGGCTCATTCTTAAAGAATCTACTAACTGTTTGGCTTCATTGAACAAAATGGTGATTGGGAAGGTTTCATCAAAAGAACTGATTATAAACATTTAAAAATTCATAACTGTGCATCTACAATTAAAACAAAAGTGGGGCTATGGGTGGAATAAATTGTGATGAAATAGAAATAATGCAACTAAAATATTGGTGGAAAATGAAGAAGAAAGAAGAATAATAGAAAAAGGTAATTGCTATATCTAGCAAGAGTAAGCATACTATTTTGGGAAAGGTACAAATATTTAATAATTTTGGCTTTTATAGACCATACAGTCTCTGTTACAAGTACTCAACCCAATGCAATGTGAAAGCAACCCTCAACAATAGATAATAGACATAACTGTGTTCCAATAAACCTCTATTTATAAAATTACGTGTCAGATTGAATAAGTAATATGTATAGGTAATAGTGTATGTTAAATGATACTGAATAAAAACCTTATAAACCTTATAAAAGGTTAAATTAAAAAAAACAAAGAAGATGAAAAAAACTCCAGGAAACAAAAAACAGATAAATTGTAAAAGTACAACTGTAAGCAAAAGAACTAAAAGATAAAACTTTTTAAATAACAAAAAATATAAATAATAGAGCAAAAGCACACATCTTGTGAAGAAAGAAACAGGAAATAAAGCCAAATAAAAGTAATTACAAAATATGTCAGATTTGAGACTTATTGGTCTGTCAATAAATATGAATGAGATTTACTCAGTTATTAAAAGAAAACTTTTTTTCATTTTGGATCAAATCAAGATTCAACTATTTTCTGCACGTAAGAGGTGTTATTGAAAAAAAATGATTCAGCAAAGCTAAAAATAATGGCATAAGTATTCAAGGGTAGTGGAAACAAAAAGAGAGCAGTGGTAATTATCCTAACACTAGAATAAAAAAGAATTCAATCTCTAAATCTGTAACACAGAATGATCTTTTGTAATGCTAAAAGTCACAATTGACACTGGAGATGTAACACTTATGACATTTTATGCCCTACATAATACAGCAAGAGCTTTTATGAAGCAAAAATTATAGAATATGTAAGAAGAAACAGATAAAAACACAGTTATAACTGGAGTCTTTACAATTCCAATCTCTGTATCTCCTCAAATATACAGCACAGGCTCAAGAATTTATCATATGTTAGGTTACTAATGAAAATAGTATCTTTTATAATGTAGAAATATTCAAACAATAGTCTCTGATTTAAATAAACTAAAACTATTATTACTAACAGAACCAAAAAACAGCTGAACATTTGTAGCTGGAAATTTAAAATCCTCTTATTAAATACCTCTTGGGTTAAGAAAGAAATACAAACTAAAATTACTTATTTTTAAATAATGAGAATAAAACTACAAATCAGAGTCTATGGCATACATTTTAAAACAGTGATTAGAAGACACCATATGAAGGAATGAAAAATATGAGTCAAGCTCAGATCACAAAACTAGAAAGAGAACAACAAACTAAGCCAGAGTGCACAAAGAAATAGCAAACATTAAACAGAAAGCAATGTGTTGACAAAATGAAAAACAAAACATCTAACTAAGAAGTTAAAATTCTATTTTTTGAAAAATTACAATATGACATATTATTAGCTAACTTGATTTTTAAAAAGGCAAAAATCACAAATGTACAAAATAGTAAATATGGTGGAATACTATTGATTCAGTAGAAATTTAAAAATAAACAATCAGTGTCTACCCACAGGATTACTTGCAAACAAATTTGAAAACCTAGATGAACAGACTGCCAATATTGCCCTGAGAAGGACATAACAAAATTCAGGTTATATTCTTCCCCAAAATGCATAACCTCCATGTATTCATGATAAAACGAATGACAAACCCAAACTGAGATAGAATCTATAGACTAACAGACCAGAATTCTTCTAAGATATGAAGCTTGCAAAAGACAAGGAAAGAATGGGGAACTGTCACAGAGTAGAGAAGATTGAGACAAAACAATTAAATGCAATGTATAATCCTGGATTGGACTCTAAAACAGGAAATGACATTAAGGGGGGAAAACTGATGAAATTTTAATAATGTCTGTAGCTTGTTTAGTTAATAGTATCATACCAATCTTAATTACCTGATTGTGATAATTGCATTATGGTTCTGTAAATTGTTGCCATAAAAGGAAGCTGGATAAATTACATACAGGGATTCACTATACTATTTTGACAACATGTTTATAACTCTAATATTACTTCAACATACAAAGTTTTTTGTTTTGTTTTGTTCCAAAGGAAACTCAGTAACCTGTGGGATAATATCAAGCAGTTTAATGTTTGTTTAATTAGAACCTTGACAGAAGAGAAGAAAGAGAATAGGAAACACACACAAGAAAAAGCATGGCTGAAAATTTCTCTAAATAAACAGAAAACATTAGTATGTAAATCCAAAATGTCCAGCAAAGCCCAAGCAAGTAAAGTCAAAGCAGACTACATAGGAACACCATAGTTAAATTGTCAAAAACCAAAGCATCTTAATGCAGAATAAAACTTATGCTAGTCTTTCTAATTATTTTCTACATTTTATCAATATTTATGGGGGAAATAACAAATTGTATGTTTTTATTTATTTGTGAAGATTTTTATTAAAAATATAGCTAACATACAATATTATATAAGTTTCAGGGGTACACCATAATTGTTCAATATTTATAGACCTAAAGAAGTGATCACCATGATAAGTCCAGCAATCATCTAACCGCGTACCATGCTATCACAATATTATTGACTGTATTCCCTATGCTGTATATTACATTCTCATTACTTATTTGTTTTATACTTGGAAATCTGAACCTCTTATTTTCCTTAACTTTTCTTTCCTTTTTTTAATTTTTCAATTACAGTTGACATTCAATATTATTTTATATTAATTTCAGGTGTACAGATTGTGTTAGACATTTATATAAGAAGTGATCACCCTGACTAATCTAGTGCCCATCTGGCACTATACATATTTATAACTGTATTATTGACTACATTCCCTACACTTTACATTCCCATGGGTATTTTGTAACTACCAATGTGCACTTCTTAATACAACCCCTTCAATCCCTTACTTCCTTCAATCCTTTCAACCCTACACTCTTAAACTCCCTCAAATCTGGCAACCATCAAAGTATTCTCTGTATCTACAGGGTCAGACAATTAAGTTCACGAACTCATCCTAGAAAAAGTGCTATATACCTCATTGCTGAGTATTACTATGGTCACCTTCAAAGTACTCCCCTTGGGAAGCTATGCACTGACACCAATGCTTAGTCCACCCTTCAAAGCAATTTTGGAACTCTTCTTCTGGAATGGCCATCAAAGCTGTGTTATATTACCTTTGATGTCCTGAATATCATTAAAATGTCTTCCTTCCAATATTTCCTTTATCTTTGGGTAAAGAAAGAAGTCATTGGGGGCCAGAACAGGTGAGTAGGGAGGGTGTCCCAATACAGTGATTTGTTTACTGGCTAAAAAGTCCCTCACAGACACTGTGGTGTGAGCTGGTGCATTATCATGAGGCAAGAGCCATGAATTGTTGGCAAAAAGTTCAGGTCATCTAACTTTTTCATGCAGCCTTTTCAGCACTTCCTAATAGTAAATTTGGTTAACTGCTTATCCAGTTGGTACAAATTCATAATGAGTAATCCCTCTGATATCAAAAAGTGTTAGCAATATTTTTGAAACAAGTTCATGAACCTAATAGTCAGACCTTCGTATATGAGTATACACTATGAAATATTGCTTGGCCATGGAAGGGAATGTGTCCTTGCTATCTATGGCAGCATAGATGAACCTGGAAGGTATTGTGCTGAGTGGAGTGTAAGACAGAGAAAGACAAATGCAATGTGATTTCACTTATATGTGCAATCTAAACAAAATAAACAAACAAAACAGAAACAGACTCATACATGCTCTTAAGTGTTGCTACCCCAACTTTTTTGTTGTTGTTTTGTTTGTCTCCATTTTCATGAAATAACTTTCTCCATCCCTTTATTTTCAGCTTGTGTGTATCTTTCAATCTAAAGTGTCGCTTGTAGGCAGCACATGTAAGGGTTTTTTATTCTTATCCATTCAGCCCTCCTATGTCTTTGGATTGGAGCATTTAATCCATCTACATTGAAAGTAATGGTTGATAGAGAATGTAGCTATTTCCATTTTATTATTCATAATTTTGCTTTTTGCTTTTTTTTTTCATCTTAAAGAAGTCCCTCTAGCATTCCTTGTAATACTGGTTTGATGGTGAGGAACTCCTTTAGCTTTTTCTTGTTTGGGAAGCTCTTTATCTCTCCTTTACTTCTAAATGATAGCTTTGGTAGATAGAGTAATCTTGGTTATAGGACTTTGCTTTTCATCACATTTTGTGCCAATTCCTTTGGCCTACAAACTTTCTGTTGAGATATCAGCTGACAATCTTATGGGGGCCCCCTTATAAGTTACTAGTTGCTTTCTCTTGCTGCTTTTAGGATTCTCTGTCTTTAACGTTTGCCATTTTCATTATAGTGTGTCTTGGGGTGGGTCTCTTTGGGTTCATCCTGTTTGGGACTCTGTGCTTCCTGGACTTGTATGTCTATTCCTTTTGCCCTGTTAGGAAAGTTTTCAGTCATTATTTCTTTTTTTTTTTTTTTTTTCTTCAAATAGGTTCTCAAACCCTTGCTTTCTCTCTTCTCCTTCTGGTCCCCCTATGATGTGAATGTTGTTATGCTTGATGTTGTCTCAGAGGGCTCTTAAACTATCCTCACTTTTTTGGATTCATTTTATTTTTTGCTGTTCCAATTGGGTGTTTCATGCTACTTTGTCTTCCAAATCGCTGACTCAATCCTCTGCCTAATCTAGTCTGCTGGTGATTCCTTCTAGTGCATTCTTCATTTCAGTTACTGTATTCTTCACTTATGACTGGTTCTTTTTTATGGTTTCTATGTCCTTTTATATGCTTGCTATTTCTCTGTTGATGTTCTTACTAAATTCCTTGAGCATCCTTATAAACATTGTTTTGAATTCTGTCTCTGGTAAGTTGCTTACCTCTATTTTGTTTATTTATTTTTTGGATTTTTCTCCTGTCCTTTTATTTGGGATGCATTTCTTTGTTTCCTCATTTTGGCTACTCTCTGTGTTTGTTTTTATGTATTAGTTAGATCTGCTATATCTCCCAGCTTTGGTTGAGTGGCCTTATGTAATAGGTGCCCTGTGGGCCCTGGCACAGTCTCCCTGGTCACCTGCTCTGGGTGCTCCTGTCGTATTCCTGGTGTGGGTTGAGTGTGCCCTCCAGTTATAGTTGAGCCTTGCTTGCTATTGACATGTTAGTGGGTGATTTTGACCCTCAGGCTGACAGGCTGTGGGGTTTGGCCATGTCCCCAGCTTATAGGCTGCTGTGCACCCAGCTTATTCCACTGACTAGGAGTCACCCTAGTAAGCTTTGGTGCCTGTTGAGACTGCCTTTTGTGTGGGCCTCTTTTGGGCTAATTGGGTAGTACTCTGCTGTAGTCTAAAGCCAACCTCCAAGTATGTTGATTTGGGGGGCCTCTTGGGAGGGTCTCCAGTACAGGCCCAGGTCAGCCACTGCCTGTAACTGGCTGGGAACTACCTGGTAGGAGCTACAAAGCAATCTGTGGTTGTTCAATGCCTGTGCTAAACCTGGAGGCACAAAGGAGAGGACACACTGTGAACTGAGAATGAATGCCATCATTACCCGGCTTGGGGTAGCTCCACAAAAAGCCAGGACACCCAGAGGCCTGCTGCCACCTGCCAGCTCGCTTAAGGTTCAGCCACTGATAAAGCCTCTCTTGCAGAAAAGGAGTTGGGTGAGGTAGGGTCTCAGGGAGTTACTAGAGTGGGAAGAGTTGTGTTCACCAGGTTAATGTAAATTCAGGTTTAGTGCCAGTGCTGAGCCTGGAGCTATTCGGCAAAAGCCTCAGAATTCACTAGGCCAGCTGCCGCTTGCCTGGGGCCTGCTGGACTTTGATAGTTTTCCAAAGAAGGGTGTAATGTGGGCAGGGCTGGCTGCTTGGGAGAAAGTGCCTCCAGCATTGAGAGAGTTGTGTGGGGCAGGGTCTAAGTGAGTCAGCAGGGCAGAGAGGTGGAGCTCACCAGACCAATCAGATTCAGATTTGGCCATAAGCATAGGGGGCGGGATCAACACATTAAAGATGGAGACCTCTTGCTAGCTGCACGGGAGAAGGATTCTTTACAGGGAAAATGAGACTGTCCTCCAGCCTTCTCTAGAAAGCCACGCACCACAGTCTGCCCCGTATGCCTCTGACACCCCCAAATCACCGTCCCTCTGCCTGAGCCCAAGGTGAGTACCTGCAAGCGAGTGAGTCTGTGCACCGCCCTTTAAAAGGATGGCTGGGTTTCCCAAAGCCTTTTTCATCCCACTCGGATGATTGAAATCCCTGAATGAAAAATGATTGTTTTTCACAGACAGATGTTCTTGGGCCTTCCCTACAGGCATCAGTACTCCATGCTGGGGGTCCTGAGGTGGGGGCTGGGGTCCCTTGCTCCTCTGTGGGGAATCTCCACAGCTGAGGTATCCCTCCTGATTCTCAACCACCACATGCAGGTGTGGGGCCTGTTTGGCGTCTCACCCTTCCTACCAGTTTCGATGTGGCATCTTCATTATATCCTTAGTTATAAAACTTCTGGCTCTCCATGTTGCTTGTTCTATAATTTATTTGTAATTTTAATGTGTTCATGGAAGGATGCAGTGTTTATCTACCTCACTGTCTTGGATCTTCTTCTAAATTGTATACTTTTAAATAAATTCAGAGAGATTGTCTGATGAATTCTTTCTGACAGTTTGTGGTACAAATTCCCAACTTCTTGCCAGTTTGGGTTGCCTTTTTAAACTCTTATTAGCCACTCAAGTTTTTCTAAAGCTACATGACAGATAACTTAATAGCATTTTGGCTGCATATTCCACACTGTATTTTTCAGTGTTTATTGCACCAGGAATTGTGTTTATTATTATTTAGCTTGAATATTTATAACAGGATGACTTCATGACATGTGAAACAAAACTTTGCCAAATTATGTTGCTCATTTTTCTGCAAAAGTCGTTTTTCCAAATTTTCTTTATCCAAAACTTTCTATCATTTTACTTTTATACTCATATTCTACATCTTCTCCATTAGCACCTTCTTTTTTACTTATTCGAAAGAATTTTTAAAATGTTATTGAGAAAAAGTAAAAGAAAAAAGCAGAAGTTTAAATTAATGTTATTGTGTGCATGAAAGGTATTAATTCCTATAAATACATGGAGGAATTATGTACTTTACCCCTATTGATCTTAAATGTACTTCCTGAATAATGACACAAACTCATTCATTTTCCAACTCCCTTTCACTTAATATTATTGTAAATATGCCCAATAAGCCTAAAGTCATCTTAATTGTTTTTTTTTACCATATTTTGCAATTTCCTTCTCTTAATATCTTCTGATCTCCTTAGTTCTATGTGACTCCACTGTTCACTTAATTTTACTTCTGCTTTTTTTGTGTTTTGACCCATTTCTGGTCTATAATTAACATTAGTGTTTTTGTTTGTTTTTTTAATATTTATCATTTCATTATGAGATTTCATCTAATATTCCTTGAACTAGCAAGCCCTTTCCATAATTGGAGAAGTTGGCAACTTGAGTTATCTCTAGCAGACAAAATTTATAGTACAAATACACAGAAAACATTTTGACAATATTAAGGGGAACATTGTGTGACTCAGCACTTTATGGCAAGTGTATGATCAATTTAAGTACTGCCTCATGCTTTTCCTTGAGTTGCTCTTCAATTGCAAATCAGAGCTTAACAATTTATCATACTTAAATAGAAAGGTTTAAACTATATTTAGATCTACTGATGCAGCCTGAAAGGTAATCACATCAGAATTATCCTCCATGAGTAATTTGGGCACTGTCATTTCCTTACTGGTTTATAGGAAATGTGCCAAATCCTTAAGTCATTAACTCTATTTCTTGTGGAGATGTGGTGGCAGACTTGAGGAGAAATGCAAATACAAGCTACAGCCATCTCCTCAGATTTGACAAGAGGAAAATCCACAACTATATGACTCTCAGCTTCTGCCATAAGCAATCTCAAATAAGTAACTCTGAATTTAGGATAGATGGGTACATTGAAATTCAAATGAGGGCTTGAGAGTTTCAAGTTTCATTTAAACACCTCAGGATGAAACACATTTAGTGGTGTTCCCAATCCTCTAACATGGAGTCTTTGGGGCCATTACCTATCTATACCCAATTTAACCCTAAAGTAACGCTGCTTATTCTGTGTATTAGGATTGTGCAGACTAAAAAAAAAATATTTAAAGAAAAATAATAATAAATGAGTTGTACATAATAGAAAATATTTTCTTCAAAAAATCATTAATTTGGCAAAATTCTACAATATAAAGGCATTTTAATTTATTTGTTTTATTTAATGACATTTCCTTGTTACATCTAGCAGCATTTTGCAATGTTTGTTAAAAACAGAAAAGGAAAAAAAGGTGCTACCTTCACTAAGAACTGTAAATAAGGTGACCATAAAACCCATTGTTCAAGCCAGAACACTTTTGAGAATGATGGAAATTACTTTAGAATATCTTATAAATTGTAACTGTCCTGAGCAAATCAAGACATATGGTTCCTTGGGTTTTGAACCTAAGGATGTACATGCTACTGAATTGTCTTTTTCAATGTAACAGATGCTACTTTCACTGGTGATTAATCTATACAACCAATCCTCCTACACTCACAAATAGATCAGAGTGTTTAAATAAAACAAATAACATGGACCCATTATTTTTATTGATTCAGTCTTAAGAAGTTGTTTTCAATTTTTCTCATTTCCTGTGGCTTTTGAAGGATGTTTGGGAATTATTTTTCAGTTTGTGAAATTAATCATCTATTTAGATTTCATTCTAGTAAAGAGAACAAAGATCATATTTAACAAAAATTTAATTTGATATGAATCAAATTTATTTATTTGGAATAAGGAGGAAATTTGTTTACATGGGATTAGGAGGGATATAATTTTATTTCTAAATAACATAGTTTATACCTACTTCTCTCAGATATTACTAATGCTCAGTGAACTCCATCACTGTAGTGATTTTTAGAGTAGTAGTTATTCCAGTAGTTCATTGAAGGTTATTTATTTAACATCACATGTGTATTTACTTTTGATTCCTTATAATTACTGGAAAGGTAGTCTGAGGATTAATATTTCATTGGAAAAATCAAGCTGGCAGCCATACATTTGAGTAAGTCACACTATCCCTTTGATCCAGTGGTGCAGGGCAGTCACTAAACATTCAGTGTGGCTTCCCATAGCCCTTACTCATACTGTTGCTGTGGCTTTTCAGAAGGGAGGCCAAATAAAGTTCCTTCCAAGAGCTCCTTTATCTAAGTCAACCTCGTCATAACACCTAAAACTACTTGAGAAGATTTGCTATTATATTTGGATTTATTGAAATGTGATTTCAAATTCTAGGTGGGAAAATGATTATTTTGGTCTCAAGATTGTAAAAAGAGAATTGAATTAAGTGAATTATTGTTATTATATTTAATAGGAATATCATATCTCTGAATCACCCATAATTCATCATTTTATTCTTTAACAGAGTTTGAATTGCATATCAACTGATAATTCTAGCCCCTGTTACGATTCCATTGGCCCACTGCAAAATAGAGGCTTTCCTAGGTCTCATTATGTAACTATGTGACTGCTCCTTTTCAGTTTCAACATTGGCTCCAGGGATATAATTCATAAGAAAAGAACTACATTTTCTATTTTAAGAGTGGATGTTCTGGAAAGTTTTACCTCCTGTGCCAATGCCCACATTTTGAGGCAATGTCTTTATTGCTTCCAAATGTATATACTTTTATTTTATATGGTTATATGATTTTTGCCCACAAGATGTCATTTATGACTTACCCTATGCCTGAAGGGTTTTTTTTTTTTGAACCATGAAATTATTCTCAACTTCATCTTCTCAGCCCAGATTAATCTATTTGTAAGAAAAGTAATTTACTTCCCAAATAATTCTAAGTAGAAAACTCCCACATTGCGGAGATTTCATCATTTCTTATTCTAAATATAAATGATTATGTGATGGCTGATTTTTTGCTCAACTCTTTTGGCATCCTATGATTCATACCAAGATCTGTTTTGAAATGAAAAATTCTGAGGACAAAGTATTTCAACTTGCTTAAGAAGTGCCTCTAAATGCAATTTTGATGTTTAAATATACTTTTGGTTCATGAAATAATGTGTCCCCTAAGGACAGTTCTGCCCCAAGTATATTGGCAACCCTACCATTCGTGGTTTTCTTTGTTTTTTAGTTTTTTTTATATAGTAGTTATATTAGTTGCTTAATGACTAAATAAAACATGAAATATATCTAATTATTATTCTTATTTTTCACTGAACAGGTTGGCATACAAATTGTATTATATTTTGCCTTAGTTGTAAAATTAAGTTTACTCTCAGGAAAAAATGCTCAACAGTTTAATAGACCTAAACAAGATTCTTTACTACATAAAGTCCTACTGCAATTCTAGGAAGGAGGAATGGACTTAAAAGCAGAGGATAGCTAATAGTTCTGAAGCTGTTTACATTTGAGGATGAAAAAGGTCCTTAGATTTGTGACCTTAGTGACATGAAAAGCTGGAATGAATGCAGTGTTCAGTTTAATGCACCTGTTGAATTATCTCTAAAATATTTTATTTCTCGGTAATAGGGAGATTTTAGTTATACACATCACTTATGCATGTCCTGTACTCCCATTGAAAATTAGAGGTAGTTATGCTGCACTTCAGCATAAAGTAGTTCACGTACTTGCCAAAATGGATGATACACAGGCACCTCTTCAGATGTCTGTATCTATAGAGAGCACTCTGCCTACGTGTGACTTTTCTCATCCTGGCTCACATTTCTAAATGCAAATCCAACGCTAAGGGACATTGTGAATTTATGACACATGGTAGATCTGTTACTTCTATGAACAAGGCTCACGGTCTCCACGTATTTATCTTTTTAATGAGGAAAAATGATACAGCACAAGAAATGAGGGTGTAATTTAATTAAAGTAATTTGTATGGGGTTAATTCAATTTTAAAAATGAGAATTTAATACCTATTTTATTTCAGTTTCATCTCTTTTATTTAATGAATAAAAATAGATGAATTCCTTCTTTGGCTGGCTGGCTGGTAACAACTGGGGGATGGATTAAGTGATGTGCTAATAATGCTAAGGCCAATTATAGACTTACCTTCTTTAAAAATCTATGAATTAAAATGCAGTGCCTTTCTTTATTCATTTTGACCTATATTTTTGAAATTATGGAAATCTTGGCTTGGTAATTATGTAGGATTCGATTAGGCAGAGAAGGGGAGAGTTTAAATGCCAAGTGTATTTTTCTGATTCAAGTAACTACAATGGTCAGGTTTAATCCAGAGCCATGAATTTTCTTTTAAAAAGTATTTCCATCCAGTATGTGACAAGGCAGTATCTTCTTGTAGACTTTGGCTTTATACCATTGTCTTGAATATAATGGGAAGGTTGTTCTGAGCAAAATGCGACTACTTGTTTTGTTGTAAAAAATGCAACATTACTTATCCGGTGAGAGACAGATCTAATAATTCAAAACAAAACTGAATCTTTTCTTTGTTCTTTATGACTGTCAATAGTTACCAGGTTCTCTACAAAGTGGAGCTCTGTGTCTACTGTTTCAAATTGCCCTACTAGCTAACATGAGAGGTATTTTATTTACCTAAAAAATTACAGTATAATAATGAAATTGTAGAATAATTGAGTAAGCTTTCTGATAGCTATTCATGATGAAAATAGTGAGCATAATATTTAAAAATAACATTTTCTAATGTGAATGGATTAGTGATATAGTAGTCTTTATAATTCAGATTAGATTATAATCCTTTTTGATGTTCCTGTTTTTATGTTTCTCACATTTGCTGATGAATAATTGATAACTGTATAGAAATGTGACAAAGTAATGCTGGAACTCATAAACTAATAAGCTTGGCTTTTTCAAAGAAACTTCTATGAAATTTAGACATTTTAAACTGCTATTTTAATTCAGTTTAACAACATTGTTTTATGACTCAGGTGACTTTGATGATGCAAAAATCCACTTCCCAAATTGTTATTGTTTCCTGTTTCCGGGATTCCACATTGGTTCCTCCTCCTGGAATAACATTGGCCCCTTAGAAAATTTGAAGTTGCCACCTGTGCCAAGTCCTGGCACTTCCAAGTACAACATTAAAATGCCAAAATTAAAAATAAAAATAAAAACTCAATTGCCAGGCATGATAGAGGCTAACAGCACACTGAGTCTTAAAACAAGTAAGCAAATAAAAAGAGACAGTAGTTTTCATTTACTCCTATTCTTAACACTTCCTGATGACATGCAGGCTTACCTTCTCCCTAAATACCCATTCATTAACTCACTCTGTTTAAACTTGCATTCATTTTATAGCATATTTATTTATTCTTATGTCATATTACACCAAAGAGCTATTTCCATAAAGATGCTTGAACACCTCCTTAGATTTTTGATGGCTGTGAACTTTGAGAAGGCATTGCAACAGCTTGATATGCTGACCTATGGTCTACCTATCCCATTAGTTTACTGTTGTCATTTGTTAGTATAATTATTGTCATAAATCATTCATAAATCAATCAAAGTAAGTGATATTAGTAGAATGGCATGAAGAAATGTGGGTTAAGGTCAATGACTAAGATGCTAGCAAGGACTCAGGGTAAAGATAGTCCTTTTTACCCTGAGATAATCAAAGGACAAGATCTGAATGGAACTGTATATAAAGAGGTCAGAAATTCCGCCAAGAGATTTAAATGACTGTGTATGATATGGTTGGGGGTCAAGGCAGGATATTGTGAATGTATTTCTTGTCAATGAAATGTAATGAGATTATGCCTTGAGATATGAAATAATAAGATGATTGATCACTCAACATTTAATGAGTGATTATGATAGATACCTAACCTGATTTGCTAAATCCAGACAGTCTGTAGAAAGATATATATATATATATATATAATCTTCATATATATAATCTTCATATATATAATCTTTATATATATAATCCTTATATATATAATCTTTATATATAATCTTTATAAATAGAATCTAGATATTTGAATCTAGTTATTAAAGACCGTGATCTTGAATATAAGACAAAGTAATTTGGATTTATTTAGTTAGTAGTATTATCTCATAGCAATGCTACCAGCGATAGAGGACTGAAACTATGTAAACAAGAGGCCAGTTAAGAAGGTATTGCAATTGCAAATGCAGGAGATAATACTGTATGAGGTAGTGAAGTGGCTATAGGACTAAAGGAAAAATAGATTTTGTAAAATGAAAAAAAAATCAATAAAATTGTATTGCTGGCTCTGAAGACTACATTTGATATTCATAGTTCAAGATAGAGTTATATTATTGTTCTGTTGCATTTTTCGATCTCTAACCACATCAATGTGTTTCACTGATCATGCTTCCTTTATTATTTTATTAAATAGTGCATAAGCTGTTTATTTAAAGCTTAAAAATGCTTGTTATAGAAAATGTACTAAAGATTAAAAATCAAATATATAATAATGACTCTCAATCCAACACAGACATATATAACATGTATTTATAATACATTCTCAGCCATGTTTTAAATTATTTAATCTTAATTTTATTTTTTGAATATTAATATGCAAAATATCAATTTTTATAGCCTGCTTTTAAACTTGTTTCAGGTTTGTTGTCCTTTGACACTAGTGTCTTAAAAACTAATTTCATTGTTAAATAATATGGGATTATATTTACTGAAGCATCACCTGTAATTAAAGCATTTAAGTTGTTTCTTGTTAAAGTTTTCTATTACTTTCTTTTGAGGTCTTTATTATTAAAATCCTCGTGCACTTTCATATATTTTCTCTTGGTACGGATATTTAAATACAACATTAAATTAGAAACTATACTCAATTTATATTCCCATCAGATGTAAATTAGTGGGGCATCCCAGTTGGAACCCCATCTCATTTCAAGAGCTGTAACTTTGAGCTCTAATAAAACTATCCTCTGCTACAAACTTTACCTCTCTGGTCTGTGTCTCTATTCTTCGACTTCACAAGATTATGATTCCAGCACAAGAAATATCCTACAACACTATCATCTTTTGTTATTAGTATATATTGAGTATTTCAATTTTAATACAGTTTTTTTCCTTTGTTAAAATGTGTATACCTTTTTTTGGTACACTCTATATTTAACTCATGGGTATAAGAATGGAAAAATCATGGTTTATATAGACATCAGTTTTAATAACCAATTTCCTGGATATTTGATGTATCCAACAGTTTTTGTCACAACACTTCTTGATACTTGAGCTAATAAAATGCACTTTATTTTTTGTTGAAAGTACACTGATAATCTTTGAGAATTTAAATATTTTATCTTTATATCTAATGCTAAATAATTTGCTTCTTTAATACAGAAAATAATAACATGATATAAATATTTATTAATAATACAAGTTAAATTAATCACAATGTCTTTTTTTTGTCTCAAAGATATTTTTTAATCTTGGACACCTATGCCTTCCATCTTAATTACAAAACATAATTCCCATTATATTCATCTGCCTCTCTCCAACCAATAATTTTCCAATCTTGAACAAATACACTCATTATCCACACTGTAGAATGAAAAAAGGGGTTCTATGAAAAGTAACCTCATACTTTTCTGATGAGTGATCTGATCATAAATTCCTAACTGGGCAAGTCATGGTAGGTAGTCATGCCCCAGGCCTATGACTTCTTTACTAAAAAGTTTATCTTTGCCATAAGCAAGCCCTGTGCATTGTTTCTGTGCATCTAGGTTAACACACCTTTGGAATGCCTCTTTTCAGACTCCTCCTTCTAAGAAACAGCCTCCCTGAAGAGAACAAATAATCTTAACCATTCTGTAATCCAATCCTCACCTTGTTTTTTCCTACCTTCATATAATCTTCCTTAGCCCCCTCCTTAATTTTAAATGAATAAAAGAAACTGCAAAACGGTTATTTACCAAAGCATTTGAGATCTTGCTCTCTGGCATATGTTGTCAGTTTGGCTCAAAGAAATGGATAAAAAAAAATTCTCTACAGGTTTGGATGTTTCTTCCATTGACAATACTAAATCTGAGTATTAAGGGGGAGTTTCAAAATGTGGCATTGATATCACAAAATTAAATCGATTTTCATTAAATCATAATAACTTCAATGAAAGCAGTAAAAGTATTTATATCCTAGCAAATCTGTTTCTGCAATAAGACTGCAAAGCTAATTTTACTTCCCACCCCATAGTCATAACTTTTCCCTAGTTCTTTCGAATCCTCATAATAAAATGTTCTTCCAATCTGTTAGCAGTTATCAGCATAAGTAAAGCTGTGATATCTTTGTATACACGTTGAGTTTAAATATGTTTTAAAACAATGTGTTATAAATGTTAGTTGTATTATTAAATTGTCAAGTGGGGTTTATGATACTGACATTGTGACATTCAAGTACATGGCCTTATTTGAGTCTGATTGTGCTGAATCGACAAAACCACCTTCTTCACAAGTCTGATTCAATTTTTGGAGGGAATTGAAAAAATGAGTATTAATTATAAAGGAAAATTTGTATCATATCAAAAAGGGCTAAATCTGAATGCTTAGAAAGAAAAATAAATAAAAAGCAACTGAAGCAAGCCCTCTTATCTAACCCTGTCATTATCACCAATCCTGTACCAGGGTGACAGAAATAAGAATTTGGATTTACATTTATAGTTAAAGAAGAGAAGAAAGGGAAGGAGAAGTGAAAGGAAGGAAGGGAGGAAGGAGGGGCCAGGGAGGAAAGAAGGGAGGGAGGGAGGGAGGGAGGAAGGAAGGAATTATGACAAAAAGACTAAATCTTAGTTCTCGGAACAGTGCTAGTGCAATCTCTCCTCTATTTAACTCATACTATTTCTTTGGATTTCAACTCCTTAGGAGTCTGGACCAAATAGAATCTCTCTGCCTGCATAAAGCATATATCATATTTCCCCATGTATAAGACGCACCTTAATTTGGGGGCCCAAAATTTGAAAAAAAATGTATTACATAAAGTTATTGAACTCAAGTTTTATTCATCATAGAATTCATACAACTCCTCATCACTGTCAAAACTCCCAACCATTAGCTTGTCCTCATCTGTGTTTGATGATGAATCACTGTCTTCATATATTGCCTCGTCCTCAGTCCCATCTATGGCATTTGAAATCTACAACCACTGTATAAGATGTGCCCAGTTTTTAGACCCCAAATTTTTTGAAAAAAGGTGTGTCTAATACATGGGGAAATACAGCAGTTTTTTTTTAAGAATGACACCCTCTAAAGTGCTGGGAACAAGAAAAAAAAAAGATGTAAGTTAGAAAGCATCCACATTTAATACCTTTAATATATTCATAATTTAAATATCATTTTTCAAAATCTTTTAATTTATTAAATTAAAATATATATTGTAGTGATTTATTTTTTATTTCTTTCATTATTAGATTGACATTTCTAGGTGTTTATTGGTAATTAATATACCTGTTTGAAATTTCTGTGTAAAGACTTCTTTTCAGGCTCTAATTTAGATATGAATTATTATTATAAATAATATGATCAATTTTTCAGTAATATTTTGCATAATATTTTTTACTTTGTCTCTAAGTAATTTCTTACATAAATGTCATGTCTCATAAAGCTCCTGTCATGGTATCATAATTTTGTGTCATGTCCTTGTCTTTGTTTTTATAGTTTTTTTAGCATTATTACATCATTTGTAGTTTATTCTGCTTTGGTGAAAATGGAAATGTGTTCTTTTGGTATAAAGTAACTTCAAAATTATTATTTATTGCAATTTAAGATATTGATCAGTTTTGTATCAAACATAGCACTAACATTTAATGTTCATTTTCCAATTAAAATATGGTTCCCTGAAAAGTATACTTCAAAAGGTATTTAACTGAAGAACAAAAGGACAGCAACTTGTCTGTTCCCCTTTCCTGGTTCCCCAACTCTGTTCCCCTCCCCCAATTCCCCAATAAAATCTTTTAAAAAAATGTATTTAAACTCTATGTAGCTTGAGGTGTAACCATCTTTTATTTTATTGTTTGTAGCAAGTTTAACTGTCCATGAATGAGAATTCCCTTTCCTCCACATGCTCCCTAGTGTACTATAATTGGTCACACTTTTAATTGTCAACCAAATCTATACATGTGAAATTGTAACTACTAGTATTTTAGCTTTATGACTGCTGGGTATTTTGTGTACTTTCTCTATACTTATGGGCAATTCTGGTTTCCTAATTTATAAATTCTTTACAAACTTTTACGTTAAACTATTGTGTTGTTTGAATACCGACTTGTAGAAGATCTATGTAGTTTTTCATGACTAGTTCTATGACAGTTACTTATGTAAAATGTCATTTCCCAGTCGTGGCTTGTATTCTCATATTTTAGAATATTAATGTATTCAAATATCTGTAGTTTCTTTTATTGCTGATGCTTCTTTGTATTTCATCCAGGAAATTCTCCCAGTTTTCAAGATTTGTACCTTTGCTGTCTTTTAAAACTTTTAAAGTTTCCCCTTTACTTCAGGGCGTGTAATCAATTTAAAAAGAGATATTTGTCTAGAGTGTGAGGTAGAGATGCCGTTTTATCTTACGTGGACATTCAACTGTGATTTCTTAATGGATGTTCCCTTTTCCTTATTTGAATTGTGACGTGTGCTTGTAATCACTCTGTCCCGACCCATCCTATACTGTAACCCAGACTGCTGGGGTTGGAGTTCTTCAAAATATAGTTTTAGCCTCCCTTGCCCCAAGGTGCACTTTAGGTTCTGCCATTAGACTATACTGGAAATAATCAGAAGGTGGGAGGCAGACAGTGATATCAGCACTGACTAAAATGGCGTCTCTAACAATGCAGCAGCAGGCAGACAGATAATGAAATCCAGCCCAAAGACCATCATCATTTTTCCTTTTTGCCTCTCTGTCTAGAACTGCATCCACCTCTTTTTTCTTCTGTATCTTATGACACGTTTTAACCAATTATCTGTGTTAAAAGCTTCTGTTTGAAATAATTGGAGTGAAATCTATTTTCTTGTCCACATCTTGACTGATACACCAATTCTATTTCTGGTCCATCTATTATTATGGTCTATGCCTTTACCAATAGCACACTGTCTAATTAGTATAGATTTAAAATAATATTGTCATCTGGCTTGATGTAGTTACTTACATTGCTGTTTGCTTCAAAATTACCAGAGATAGTCTTAGAACATTGTTTATATTGTTTTTTAGAGTCAATTTGTCTACCTTGGTGAAAAATGCTGTTGAAATATTGGTGGAATTTTACTGAATTTGATAGATTAATTTAGGGAGAAATGACTTCTTTTCAGTGATTAATTCATCCTCTTTTTAGAAGTCTATAAGTTTCCATTTTCAAATTATACTTAATGTCATTTAACAATGTTTTGTGGTTTTTATCTCTAGAAATATGCACATATTTGTAAAATTTGTTTCTGGGTGCATCATTGATTTAATTGTTTTATAACCATGTTTTTTTAACCTTTGTTTTTCTATGACATTTTTTTTGCTACTACTCATGTATAGAAATGTTATTAATTTTGCACAGTAGTTTAATATCTGACCACTTTGCAAAATACTATTCATAGTTCTCAAAGTTTTCTTCAGAAGTTTTCCTTGCAAATAATCATGTTGTACGCAAATAGCATGCTTTATATTTCTTTTTAATATTCACATCTGTTCAGTTTTCCTTCCCTATTGGATTGGTGAGACTCTCCCTAAAATTGTGAATAATGTTTCAGTATACTCAAATATATCTATATAATATATTTGCTTCAGATTATTATTTTTATGTCCCTCTAAGATTTTAAGAATGCTTAGTTATACTCCTTACTACTTAATTTTATGGAAATGAATGTGATTTTGTTAAGTGAAAAAAAGTCTGTGGTACAGAATAATTTACATTTGTATTATCAGTGTCAGTATTTCATGCCATGCATTTGGATAAGATTATAGCTGTGTAATTCTGATCCAAGTGTCATTGGTTCGCGTCTTGTCTTAACTGCACTGAGCTGGTGGCTGGGTTGGGCTGGAAGATTGGAAACGTCTTCATTTACCTGCCTGACATGTCAGTTTACCTCCACATGTTTCTCTTTCCTGATGTGGCTATTTTGATGCTCCGTACCCTGTACTGATATCAGGATACTCAGACAACTTACCTGGCAGGTAGCTTCTAAGAGGGAGTGTTCTAAGCACAAAAGAGTGCGCTGCAGAAGTCTTGAGGCCCAATCTCAGACGTTACGAAGAATTATTTCCAGTACATTTAATTGTTCCCAGCAAGTGAGGGGCAAGGTCCAATTCAGAGGGAGGGAATATAGACTACTTCTCCATAGGAAAATTGGTAAAGAATTTGTGGTCCTCTTTAATCTGTCACAGACTTGTTTTAGAAAAATAATGCAATTATATATTTTTACAAGAGATTTGAATCTAGGAATATATTTTTAAAGCCCTGTATGTGTGTTGTGGGGGTATAAGTGTGGGTGTAAGCTGACAAGTTGTAAAAAGTTAAAAATCCATAGGGTAAGTGAACAGGGTAAATACTCAGCCAAAGATAATGCTGTCATGAGTCCAAAATGCAAAGGACAGACCAGCAGTGTGGTGGTCAGGCAGGATTTCTATATTACAGCCTTGAGGCAGAATTCCTTCTTCTTGGAAAATCTTAGTTTTTGCTCTTAAGATCTTCAACTGATTGGGTGAGGCCCACCGCATTATCAAGGGTAAACTCATTTACTTAAAATTAACTGATTATAAATGTTAATCACAGCTACAAAATACCATCACAGCAACATCTATATTAGTGTTTTATCAAACAACTGGGTATCATAGCCTAGCGTAGTTGATACATAAAATTAACCACTACAGGCCTGAAGCAGGTGGGTACACAGCTCAGAAAGACCAGAAGAGCTAGAGTACTGAAGGTGTTGCAAGACGAGGTGTAAATAATGTCTGAACAATGTGGATCCTGTATTTCCTTAATAAATGCCACATGTTCCCATTTAATTATCCTAGTATACTGGATCTAATAGGGATTGGAATCCCAAATACTCTGAGACAATCATTGATTGGCCTTATCCAAGTCTTACAAATATTTCCTAAAGGGACCACATCTTCTGTTAAAACTTTGGTCCAAACTACCATCATCTCTTGCCTGGATATCTGCAACAGCCTCTTACTTTGACTAATTTCATTCCTGCCTTGCCATAGTCCAGTACCCACAGAACAGCCTAATGAGAGTTAAAAGTGGGTATCAGGGTGAGCCATTTAATGGATTAAAATCCTCCGTTGGTGTTCCATTTCCATTAGATGAAGACTAAATTCATGACTATGATCTCTGTGGTCCTGTATAGTCTGGCTACTTCTAGTTATCTTACTATAACTTCCTCTGTTCTGTTTTCCTCATGCTCCAGCAAACAAAAGAACTCTTTTAAAAATTTTTTTATCGAGATAAAATTTACATAACTTCTAAAAATGCATAATTTTAACCAGTTAAAATATACAATTGAGGATTTGTAATAAATTCACAATATTGTGCAGTGATTACCACTACGGCCGGAACATTTTTATCTCACTGAAAAGAAATCCCAGACCATTAAGCAGTCACTTTGCATTTTCCCCCTCCACAAAACAAAACAAAACAAGACAAATCTAAACTGAAACTTATTATCGAGAAATAAATAAAGAATTTTTCCTGCTTTCCCATAAAATAAGGAGGAGGACTATGATCTACCTTGTGTTTGAATAGAGAAATGACTTGCTTTGTAACTGGAATATACAGCACATTGAAATGATATAGTTAAGAACGCCCAAATCAGGAAGATATTTAAAGTGTTAAAGACATATGAATCTGTTCAGCCCTTGGAGGAACCCCTTTTGAATTGGGAACCTGAGCCAGGATTTACAATTACCATTAAGTAAAATAGAAGTCCTCCTATTGCTATGGGATGCTCAGCACACAAAATGCTCCTTCTAAAATTGCTGCATCGATGTTGAACATGCTTTAATAGGAAGCTGAACTGCAGAACTGAGTGAAGACATTTGAAACATTGCAATCAACATTTTTTAGAACATATTGGAGGAATTAAACTTCCTTTCATACTCCCGATAAAATTGGATGATTAAAAGATGTGTCTAAGTAATGATGGATGTATAATTGGAGTACATACAAGAAAATACAACAACATAGAAAACACATCAGCTAGTTGAAGGAATAGCATGGGTTCCACTAAGGCTCTGCAAAATTTGTATAACAGTAAAAAAAACATTCATACTGAATTTAGAATCTAAGCAAAATTCTAGCAGTTCAAGTTTAAAAATACCCAGTAAAGTAGAAAATGTAAATTTCTATCTTCACAATTCCACTGGAGTGTATATTCTTTAGTCTGTTATAAATGCTCACAATGATATGTACAGGTTTATTCATTGCAGCATTTTTGCAAATGAAGTCCACCAACAGGGAAATAAATAACTTAATTTATACCCATGGTTTAATAATAGTACAAAAATAAGCAATAAAAAATAAGAAATAAAGGTTCCCAATTATACCTATTGATATGCAATGACTTCAAGAATAATAAGTAAAAACATAACATTGTATCATTTTCATCCAGCACAGCACCATATATGTAAACTTGAACACACAAAAAATGCTATTATAAAAAACTGAAGAGTGTATTTTACTTGTGAAAATATGGACAAGAAAGATATACACCAGTTTATGAGAGTGCATCTAAGGTGGATGAGAGGAGCAAAGGGACTGAGGAGTGACACAAAGAGGACTTTAATTTCATATCATCTCCACAATATATGAAACAAATATTACAATATTAACTTGTGTAAAATTGTAGGAGTGCATAAATGTACCTGTGCTATTGTAGCCTATGGGAATTTCATTATTTAAAGTCAATACAAAACCAGTTTCAAAAGTTAGATCCATTCTTAACAAGGAGTATAAAACCTTTCAGGGGAAATTATTTAACCAATTACATGCCATTTATTTCATAGTTACAAAAACAAAGGCAATTCCTCATACTTCTGAATAATAAGTTAAAAAAAATTTAGGAATGACTCGAAGACCAAATTTCATGCTAGAAAAGTTTGAGTTAAAACACATTAACTCATAAAATCTCCTCTTTGCCTTTTTAAAATTTCTGGACTTGAAGAAAACATTGAATTTGAAAGGAAAAGCTAAACTATTATGAGTGCAACAATCACTTTTATTACTGTATTATTTTAAATTATGAGCAATGTTTACTTAATTTGAAAATGATCATGTAAACCCTGTTAAACTGCTAACCCAGAAGTAAACTTTCGAGTATTTACAGCACTTCCTTCCTAATCGTCACATGTATCTCTTCATGTCCTCTATACTGAATTTTCTCAATTATATAAATATTGTAGTAACATATAACTATGGAGGTGGAGAGAATTTTATTATAATAAAATGTGTTTAAGTCTTATAATCTTTGTGTGTGATGTAAAACTTGAATTCCAAACAAAAAGCAGATATATCCAGATAGAAATGCAAAGTGTTTTCTTTTCCTCAATTCATTATGTAAATTCCAAAAACTTACTGCAAGAAAAAAGTTAAAATTTAGTTGTTAATAACAAAAGGTTTTAGATACTCTATTTGTGCGGACATTAGCACACCCGTGTTTATACATATACTTGCCAACATTTTAATTATGGGCAATACTGCTGACTTAGATTAAAGTTAATCATTTTCATAATGATTTTGAATTATTGTAGAAAAACAGTTAGTAGAAGAAAAATAGAAGGAGCAAGAATACTGTACTTTTAGCTTCTAAATGTGTCAGCACCTGCACACATACGTGTGCAAGCCATCTAATTACCAAACTAGTTTTGCAACTGAAATAAATTAGACAAATTAGACAAATACACTGAGAAAACCCAACATAAAAGAAAATAACATTTTGTCTCAGACTTCAAATTAGTGAAATACAATTTCAAAAAATTAAAGATGCATAATTAAATAGACTTTTAACTTTAACATTGGTTTGAAAATATCCTAAAATATGTTTATTATCAAATTCAGCAAGTAAGTTAATGAGAAAATTAAGAAAAATAATATAATCTCTTAACTCAGAAATAACACATGTAGTTTACTAAAATAGTCTATGTTCAAGTTGCCAATAAAATTAGGATCTTAAGTGTATTAATATTACAAATTTAAAGAGCCTTATTATAATTAGTGCTAAGGATAACAATTTAACTGTATTATACGTGTGTATCTAAAACAGATAAAATCAATTAAAAGGTGGAAACAGGCTTCCTAGAGAGAGAGGATTTGTTCAGTTCTCCAACTTTGCTTTTTATATTTATTGAAACCTATGGTTTTTATTTATTTTATTTTTTATTGAGGTATATTTGGCAACTATGAATTTGATATATTTAAGGTGTACAATTTAATGATTTCATATTCATACACTTTGTGAACAAAACACCGCATTCAAGCTAATTAATCCACCACCTCAGATTGTTACCACTTTTCTGCGTGTGATGAGAGCACTTAAGATCTACCCTTTTAGCAAATTTCAAGTATATGTAATGAAGTATTGTTAACACTAGTCACAATTATGTATATTAGATCTCAAGAGTTTATTCATCTTGCATAAGTGAAACTTTGTATCCCTTGACCAACATCTCCCCAATTTCTCTCTCCTACAGCCCCTGGTAACCACAATTCTATTCTCTGCTTCTATTAGTTCTACTATCTTAGATTCTACATGTAAATACAATCTGTGGTGTTTAAATATATAGCTACAGAGATTCAGAAGTACCTAATCCTGTTTATGATAATATAGATAAAGGTAATTTGGAAAATTGTTGCTTCATTAGTAAGTAAAAATTGTGCTAGTAAGAATCTAAGGAAAAATTTTCTAAAATACTTCTATACCCAGAATGATATAATTTATTATAAAATAACTTTAGGACATAATTATTAAGTATATGCACATTTGAAATAAACTAACAAGAAGGTATTAAGAAAACTATAAAACATTAGAGGAAGATTTTGGAAAAGAAACTTGAAAAATAATTAAAGAAAGTTACATAAATTTAATTTATTAATCTTGGGAATAGAAGTCTGAAAATTATTAATTCTTTCCTCAAGGTTCCCAACTTGTTTTATTTTTTGTCATTATCATCACATCTTATCAAGGGTACATGCTATCATAGTGGCTTATCACTTTTTTGTGAATTGTGGTAAAATATATATATATATATATATATATATATATATATATATATATATATATATATATAAATAATATGAAGTGTACTATTTTAATCGTTATAAATGTATAGTTCTGTGGCATTTAGTACATCTACATTGTTATGCAACCATGAGCACCATATACCTCCAGAAGTTTTTCAATTTCCCCAACTGAAGCTCTATATACCTTAAACACTAACTCTTCACTCCCCACTCTCAAAATTTTTGAGTCTTTATGAGAAATTTCTTGACCTAGAAATAACGTCCAGGTTGATTTAACACTGAAATTAATATCTTCTTCAATTTTGAAAGATTTCACATTATTTTCTAGATATTCTTTTGTTAATTGTTTATTTTCATAAATAAAATTATTTATTCTTAGTGCATATTGAAATAGGCTTTCCTCTTAGTGTTTCATCTATTAAAAGGACATTTATAGTTTTGGCAGTTTATTGAAATTACATAATTGTCTGGAGTTCATAATCATATGAAAAATTTACTTCTTCATTTTGCTTCATTCTAAATAATTATTAACTATAATTATTTATATAATTTAATGATATATGTGATACTCTATTTTTAATTAATTGATAATTATTTATGAATACTTTTATTGCCCTGTTTCTTTTTTGTTTTTTTAAAATTACAGACTAATAAATTAGAGATAAGTATTTTTGGTGGTCACTTTCTCCTCCATTGTACTATCTCAATATATAATTGCAGACATTATAATGTTAGAATAACATTGAATATTTTTGTATTTAATAATATTGTTCATTTGATGGTAAGTATTCATCTGTACATTTGCAAAATGTAGATATATCAGTTAATATATAGATTTTCCATTTCTGTACTTGGTATTTACTAAAATGCTTCTATAAAAACAAGCAAGTTCAAAAGGTACAAAAACAAAAAGCTCGCTGTTAAGTTTTCTTCACACAGATCTCTTTCACAGTAAGCAAACCAGGGCATTTTCTAATATTGTTAAGCAGATGGCTACTTGGATTGTATTACTTAAAAATAGTTTTCTTCATAAATCTGTATACCATCATTCATAATATAGCAATAACTTATTAAATGAGGGTTTTTAATTAATTAAAATATAAAGAACTGAGTGAAGAATAATGATACTAGTGCATCAAGCCCCATACTGGCCAGTTAGTACGTGTTTAAGTAAATTCTGTCCTCAAACAGGCAACTCAGAGCTTTTGTTGAACTTATGAGGGAAGGAGAAACAGTTAAGTAGAATCACCTATTGATAGCATAGTAACAACTAACGAAGCATCTATCATCAACCCCCCCACCCTCCCGCCTTCACAACCTAAAGGAAAATATATTCAGCCACCCCAGAGTGAGAAAGCACTTGAGTAAGATGGAGGAAGAGGCTTTAAGGTGGGGGAAGAGAAAGCAGGATGCACCCACACTCTAGTTGGGTGAGGGGCCGTCTGTAACTTTTTTCAAAGTTAAAAGCTTTGGCTGCTCCCCAGACTGGACGTTTTAACTTTCAAACTGAGGCTGTGTTTAAGAACCTAAAGTAACTATAGAGTTTTTGTTTGGAAAAAAAAAATTCAATTCTCAGTTTTAGTTTTCAGATGTAAAACACTAATTTTCTCCCAATTGGACATTTTTGGAAAAAAGGAGATCATTGCCCATAACTGGATAATTTGTTTTCGTACTGTTCAGTTGGACACTTCTTTCTATACTCTAAACAGTTTAAGTCCTTGATCAGATACGTGGTTTGTAAATATTTTCCCCAGTGTGTGGCGTGACTTTCCCCTCTCTGTCAGCTTCTTTTCAGTCCAAAAGCTTTTACATTTTATTGTGTCTTATTTATAACTTTTCCCTTATAAACCATTTTTTTGGTATCAAGTCTAAAAATTCAATGTCTCATTATATCTTGATGATTTTCTCCTAATGTTTTTTCAGTTTAGTTTTAGTTTTATATTTAAACTATGATTCATTTTGAGTTTATTTTTGTGTACAACGTGAGTCTTAAGTTAATTGTCCCGTTGTTCAAGGGCCATTTGTTGAAAAGATTATATACCCTTCCTATTCCACTGAATTTCTTTTACACTTTTGCAAAAATCAGTTGGACATATTTGTGTAGGTTTATTTCTGTTTTTAATTCTGTTTTATTGATCCATGTGTCTATCCCTCAGCCAATAATTGTCTGTCTTGACTATTGTATTGAATAGTAGAATTTAATAGCAGATAGAATGATTATTCCCACTTTATTATTTTTTTTACTGTTTTAGCTATTCTATGGCCCATGCTTTTTCATATAAATTTTAGATTAGCTTATTAATATCTACAAAAACTTTGTTGGAATTTTGATAAGAATTGCATTAACTCTATAAATCTGTTTGGAGAGAATTGACATTTTTACTGTGTTGAGCCCATGCATACAGAATGTGTCTCCATTTATTTAAGTCTTCTTTGATTTTTTTCAAAAGGTTTTGTAAGTTTTAGCATACGTGTCCACAAATGTTCTGTTAAGTTTATACCTAAGCTTCATTTTCTTTGGAGTAATTGTAGACAAGTTAAATTTGGTTTTCCACCTGTTCATGGTTAATATATAGAATTGAAATTGAAATTAGTGTTTTGGTATTGTGCTCTGCAACCTTGCTGAATGTACCAGTTCTAAGAGCATTTTTGTGGCTTGCTTGTGGTATTCTATGTACACAATTATATAATCTGCAAATAAGAATAGTTTTTCTTCTTTTTTCCCAATCTGTATGATATTATTTCATTTTCTGCCTAATTACAGTGACAGAATCCTAGATACTATATTGAATACATGTGATAAAAGCATACATTCTTGTCTTATTTTTTATATTACAGGGAAATTATTTAGGCTTTCATCAAGTATGCTGTTAATTGTAGGGTTTTCTGTGCATGATCTTTACCAAGTTGAGGTAGATCTCCTCTATTCCTAACTTGCTGAGAGTTTTTATCATGAATGGTTGTTTGATTTTGTCAAATGATTTTTCTGCATCAATCAATATTATCAAATAAATTTTCTTCTTTGGCCTATTGCTAGCGTGGATTACATTGATTGATCTTCAAATGTTGAATGAGGTTATCTCTCCTTCTCTGTAACCTGGGCTGACCTCTTAACTGGTGATAGAAGTGACTCCTGCCACTGATGGCACATGAACATGTCTGGGCCGGCCTGTGGGATGAAAGAGACTACATGGACCAGAGACATATGATACCAACTGTGGCTCCCCTAAAGTAGGCAGATCCTAGATGATCTAGAAGCAATCTGAGAATACATACATAAATTTAACCAGACTGAAAGAAATGCTCACCCTCTGGAAGATTCTTGATCTATAAAAGCTTATTATTTTAAGCCACTAAACTAGGAGCAGATTAGTATGCAGCAAAATTTACCTGACATAAACTCAGTGTCAGAAAATTTATTCTCCAAAATAAACTGATTTTTTTTTTAAGTTTTAGGCATTGAAAGAAAAAAATAGACAAAGATTCACTGCTTGCCCAAGATATTTTAATGTTAGTAAGTGTTAAATAGATAAAAACATAGTTTCTACACATATTTGCTCTTCTTTTGTAGAGCCATGTGGAGAATCATTTTTAATTATTAAATATTAAAACCACATTATACAAAGCAAATTAAATGATTGATAAGCAAAGTGAAAACATACATAGATGATTTAAATTAAGTAGTAGTATCCATGTTCAGATGTACTACATTGTCAGGCAATAAGAACAAATCAGTCGTCATCATGAAATCATTATGAAAAAGGCCAGGAAGACAAGCCAAGAGATTAAGGAAGACAGAGACATTAATATTGGAAGGTCATAGACAGAAGATTAAGAAAACTGTAGACCCCTTATTTGACATTAAAAAGAGAAATGAAAAAATTAAGGCAATGTTTAAGACAAACTTATTGATTCTTTTAAGCAACCATTACTTGTACATTAATATCTATATCCTGAAGTACAGACACAAAATCTCATTGGAGTAGCACAACTGCTCAATAAAATATTATTTTATCACCATTAACAAATTAATATGCTGATAATTTAAAAGATTTCATATTGCCTGAAGTGCCATTATAGTCAAGGAACAGAACTGGAATTAGATAAAATTTAAGCTCTTTAACTTCGTATCTTATTTTATTTATGCTGTGCCAAATTTCCTGCATCTGTATCCAAATGTTTTTTCAAACATTTTTTTAAATGAGCCAAAACCAACCATAGGACACATAAAATGAACAAGTTGAATTTCAACTAGAAATGTATCAATGTATATTGATGTGTGATCAGAATTTTAGAAAATAAATACACTAACAAATCTGGCAGGAAATCAGCCAATGTTTATTTTTAATCTTTAATCTTTTATTAATTTTATTAAATAAGTTTATTTTCATATTTAAAATTCTCAACTAATTGCATAGCGACCAGATATGATTGATTTCATATGAAAATAATATAAACTCACAAAATGATGCTATGTTTAAAAAGTATACATATGGGGATTAATATGTTAAGTTTAGAAAATAGAAAATTAGGATTCAATCAACGGAGTTATAGTTTATTGTTATCTGGGTAGGCCAGCGATTAAATATAATGTTTAATTCTGTATATTGTTAATAGCATTTAAAAGTAGTCTTTTGAAAAATATTAAGTACCTAGTGTATATTAACCAATGTGTCATTATCTAGCAGTGCACAGTAAAACAAGCGAGCTTTATTGTTCTTAAGATTCCTGTCGTCTAATTGTGATACTGGGTAAAAATATACATCTTTATGTGTAAAAAACATGCAAAGCATATCTAATTGTATGTTTATGAATCTTAATAAGTCGTTAGTCCCTGATTCAGATGAGTAGAATGAATCTGAGTACTCTCATATAAATAATTATTGTAAAATATGGGAATAGTTAGTATGAATTGTGAAGATTGTCAGTTGCCTTACAATTTGAATGTTTTCGCATGGAAGAAAACTTATACTATGTAACTCTAGAATTTGGAAACTTATGTAATTTTTTTAATTAAAATTATATATA
>NW_017732563.1:123228-142499 GCF_001890085.2 Hipposideros armiger
AAAAAAAAAAAAGAAAACTATGACTGTAAAAATCAAATTAATTAAAACCTGGGACAGTGCTGTACTTCATTATAGTTATACATTGTTGTTATGGAAACCTGGCATTTAAATAAAGGCCTGAGTTCACAGGGAAGGTTGAGGATGGGACAATGAGTAAAATCATTATTTAATTAATTTTTCATTGTGTGTTTTCTTAATGAGAACAGTACTGGCTCTTACCTTTGCCTGGAACATTTTTCTCCCAGGGAACTGGGATCAGGTCTTGACCACCTTCAAGTCTTTGTGCAAATGTAACTCCTAGTGAGGCCTAATCCTGACCACAGAGAAAAACTGTAAGCTCTTGATACCTTTTCCCTGTTTTACTCTGTGTTTGTTCGATAGGAGTTCTCCCCTTCTAAAATATGACATGATTTACATATCATTATGTTCTTTTGTTTGTGCTCTGTCTTCTCCCTCTAGAATATAAAGCACATTAGGGCAGAGATCTTTATTTAGTTTGTTCCTGACGTTTCCTAAGCAACTTAATAGTGCCTGACTTTTAAAAGCACAATAAATATTCAATTACTGGGTGAATAAATGCATGATATTGAGCATTTTTATATACTTCAGTTGAGTACATTATTTTGTTTGCGACACTCATGGAGTGAAAACAGTAAACTGTGCCTCCTTGTGCCTTATACCTAGTGGATTTCTTCATATTTTTTTAGTTAAAAGTAAGGTTTGTTATAAGACTGAGACAAAAAAAATACACAAAAAAATTCAATCTTCCTGATCCTCTGTCCCTCCAATCCTCTCTCTCTCTAATTAGTCAAAAATTACCAACCTGGTATGTTAATTTTAGTATTTTTCTTATGGTTTTACTATGTATATATTTATAGATTCATACATATATGTTTGTTATAATTTTATTTTGATAATAATAAGTATATACTACATGCATGTGTTTGCAACTTTTTGACATAATTAGCAAAATGCCATAAACAAAATTTCAATTGGGCAGTAACACTGATAATTCTTTTGTTTAGCTATATATTAGGAGAAGATAAATATAGCATTATTTAGATACAATTGTCCAACAATCAGCTCCTTTCTTCCCCACTGAAAAATAGTGACATGCTGCAACATTTCTTTTGGTATAAATTCCAAATCAGGATTATTTGGTCACAGTGTTTATGCATTTTTAGTTTTTGTGATTATTTCCATTTGCTTAACAAGTTTTTAAAACTTTTTAATTAATCTACAGAACACCTTTGAATGAATCCATTTGTCTTTTTTTTTTCTTGAACAGAACCCACAGTAGTTTAAAGACAACACAGAATTTGAGATTTGAACATTATAAAATGGGACACACTGTTTTTAATGAAGATTGTTGACATGGCTCAGGTTCATATGTAGACTTCTGGGGCTGTTAGTAATCAGTGCTACTTTCTATTTAATTTTTTTCTGTTATTCAATAGCCCGATGATGTCTTGCATGCAGCAGTTGCTCAATAAGTTCCATGGAATTACTAAAAATTCATCACTTGCCCTTAGCAAGTATATTCCCATTAAAAACAGCCACAGCTTATTATGGTCAGCTGGTTTGGCTGTTTTCTTGGTAATATGTTTATATAATAAACTTATTATATATATGTATATATATATATATATATATATGTGTGTGTATACATCTATATATGTATATATATACATATATATGTGTATATATATGTATATATATATACATATATACATATATATATATATATGTGTGTGTGTATATATATATATATATATACATATATATATATGCTCTGAGTATGTTTTTTATCCTGAAATGCTACCCTAATCTATAAACCCTTTAGTTCATCTTGTTTGGGTCCTTTTTTGGTTCCTTTATGTAAAATTAAGAATGTAATATTTTAAGAAGGGTATCATTTTATTTTTCTTTTACTACCATATTTTATCGAATTGAAAATTTAATCTTAAATCTTTGAGAAACTTCTTTATTTACCACAGGTCGTCTCTGTTTCACTTTACTTTTTTGTTGTTGTTGTTGTTGATGATATTTGTATGTGTTACATGCTGTTGAGTCACTCTGACTCCTAGCAACCCTATGAATGAGTGACTTCCACAATGTACTCTCCCCACTAATCCTGCTCAGCTCCTGTATACTCCTGCCTACGGCTTCTTTTCTGGAGTCAATCCACCTCATACTTGGTCTTCCTCTTTTCCTGCTGCTTTTTATATTTCCCTGTATTATTGTCTTTTCCAAAGAACCCTGCCTTCTCTTGATGTGTCCAAAGTAGGACAGCTTCAGCTTGTCACATTTGCCTCCATGATCTTTCAGGCTTCCTTTTCTTTAGGCCCCACTTATTCATCTTTCTGGCAGTGCAGTGTACCCGTGGAGCTCTCCTCCAACATCATGCTTCAAATGAATCAAGTTTTGTTTTCCTATCAGCCTTCTTCACTGTCCAGCATTCACATCCATATATAGTAACTGGGAATGCATGGTGTGGGTCTTCTTAGCCTTGATCTCTAATGACGCATCTTTGCTCTTATTTATAGTTCCTAATTCTTCCATTGCTGCCCTTCGGAATCGCAGCCTTCTCTTGAGTTCTTGGCTTTTGCCTTTATTGATGTCTAATTGATGACAATAGTGTTTAGGCACTGGCAAATTTTCTCCTTATGCTGATTGGAGGAAATCATGATGACTTCATTGAATTTTTGAGCCAGCAGAGCATTAGCAGTTTATAGCCTATTTCTGGCAGAAATATGTCAAATACCACAGAGTATTGGTGTCAGAAGCCAGCAAGTTTTGATATTTCTTGGTTAGTTGGGGTTGGGGAGCAGTGAGGAAGGTGAGGGCGGTGTGAAAAGCCAGCCCACTACCCAGGTATGATTTACCATTGAGAATGAAACCTCCTAGAATCATGAATTTTCAGCCAAAGAGAAATGAACTCCTAAAATAGAGATGCTGTGTCAGAATAAAAGTGGGTCTGGACAGAATCTCCCTGCAGTAAGCATTGACCTAAGGCAAATTATTGAGATGATTTTTTTTGTGACTCTGAAAGCCCAGCAGACCACTATAATTCTAAGTTGCCTCAAATTAGTTAATGCATTTAAAAAGTCATTTGCTAAAATAGACCTAGAGTAATTAAGCCTCTTTTAAAAGCAGGCATAGTTATGATTTATACGGAAACATTAGCAACTGAAACTTTTCCAGGAGCTAAAATATTATATTCTGCAAACCTGTTGGAACCCAAGAGCTGCAGGTGCTTCTTTGAAAAATGACATTTCCGTCATCTACCTGACAAGCACAGCTGAAATATCAAAGTTATAAACATTCTGCTTCTGTGTGCCAGGTGCTGTTTCCGTGGAAACAGCCTGAGTTGCAACAGGAAAGTAAATGTCCTTAACATAAAATTGTGAGGTTTTGAATATTTTACTAAATATGTATTTGACTATATCTGACATTTTGAGATTATAAAAATGTTCTTTTTGATTATTTTATTCATATATGTATATATCTACATATATAAGATCAAATGTTATTAAACTATAAAAGAACATTTGCTTTTATTTTAACTTTAACTTTGCATGATGTAAATAAAATGTTATAATATAACAAAATGAATTATACTTATCACAAATATTATTGATTATTTAAATATTGCTAAATATTTTGATTGATCAAAATATTAAAAAACTTAGGGAAAACAAAGACATATGTAATATGTTCTTTATTTTTATACAATGTAGCAACAACTAAAACAAAAGTAAAAAGTATTTATTAGCCTAAAAACTAGCTTGTATTGATTTCTCAGATTATTTTTATAAAGAATCAAAATCATTGTTGGATTTTTGTTAATGGCTCTAATATTTTTAACTTATCTTGTTCTCCAATACAACTCACAGTATGGTAAAGGCAAAAGAGTAATGTAATAATTTCTGATGCAAAATAGTAGCTAAATACACTGTAATCTTGATATTTTCTTGACCTACATAATATTTAAACTTGTGATATATGATATAGTTAGTAAAAAAACTTTAACTCTCTTCAATATATTTTCCTATACTTGGAATTTATGAAACAGTAATAATTTTTATAACTTCAGGAAAGATTAGAATTTAGCTTTATGGTGCTCTTTCATTGTGTAAGAGTCAATGAAATTTAAAATAAATATATGTTCTAGGCCCTAAGATCATAACACTGTGTCATATTATTAGAAAATATTATTTGCCCTATTATTAAAAAGCGTTGTTAAATATTGCTTCCACTATTTCAGTTATCTGGGAAGTGATTTTTAATACAATAGATGTGAAAGTTGTTTCAAGAGTTTCCTAAAACACAACAGATTAGCTTGAATTTAAAAGATATATAAACATAGGTTGGCTGAACCACTAGGAGAATCTACATCATCATCAACTCTTACTTAGTTAACTGATTTTAGTTATAATTCATGTCTTCTGTAGTTTGATAAGATACTACAGGCATTGATTCATAATTTTTGAAAGGGGATTGATTCTATTCCCTTTTTCTTGGTAAAATAAATAGAATATATATTGACCTTGGATTAAAGCATTTAAAAATTTTTTAAAAACACTGTGCACTTATATTTTTTTAAATTGGAATGAAAAATATATAGTATAAGAACAATTTAAATACAGATATATACGTATAAACATTTTCATTACATTGAGTGATTTTAAGAGTTGGTTCTTTGAAAAGAGACAAATTCACAAACAGCTAGGCTATCCAACAGAGAAAAGATAAAGAACCCAATTCAACAAAATTATAAAAGAAAAAGGAGGCAATATAATTAACTCCGCAGAAACAGAGTTATAGGAGACTACTATGAACAAGTATATGCCAACAAACTGGACAACCTAGAAGAAATGGAAAAATTCTTAACATACAACTTACCAAGACTGAATCAGAAAGATATAGAAAATCTAAATTGACCAATTACTACTAAGGAGATTGAATCAGTAATAATAATAATAATAATAATAATAATAATAATAATAATAATATCTCCTAATGAAGAAAAGCCCAGGACCAGATACTTCACTGAATTTTATCAAATATTTAAAGATGAATTAACACCAATTCTTCTCAAACTCATCCAGAAAATCAAAGAAGAAGAAACACCCCAAAGTCATTTTATAAGGCCAACATTATCCTCATACCAAAACCAATAAAGAATACTATTAGAAAAGAAAACTACAGGCCAATATCCATAATGAATATAGATACAAAAAATAAAATACTAGCAAGCCAAATTCAGCAGCACATTAAAAGGATAATTCACCATGATCAAGTGGGAGTTATCTCTAAGATGCAAGTATTGTTTAACGCACTCAAATCAATCAATGTGATACATCAAATTAATAGAATGAAAGAAAATAATTATATGACCATCTCAATAGAGGCAGAAAAAGTATTTGACAAACTTCAACATTCATTCATGATAAAAAATGCTTAACAAATTAGTCATAGAAGCAACATGTCTCAACATAATAAACACCATGTATGACAAGTCCATGGATAGCATCACAATCAATGGTGAAAAGTTGAAAGCTTTTCCTTTAACATTAGAAACAAGGCAGGGGTGTCCACTCTCACCACTCCTATTCAGCAGAGTACTAGAAGTCCTACCTAATCAGGCAAGAAAAAGGTATCAGGATTGGAAAAGAAGTAATATCTTCTCTATTTACATATGATATAATTTTATGTATAGAAAATCCTAAAGACTCCACCATAAAAATTCATCTAATCAATGAATTCAATAAAGTTGCAGAATACAAAAGTAACATACAAAAATCAGTAGCATTTCTACACTACAAATTTTCTGGAAAAAGAAATAACAAAATTGATGCCATTTACAATAGCATCAAAACCAATGAAATACTTAGGAATAAATTTAACTAAGAAAGTGAAAGATCTGGACTCTGAAAGCTATAAGACATTGATGAAAGGAATTGAAGAAAGTACAAACAAATGGAAAGGTATCTTGTGTTCATGAACTGGAAGAATTAATATTGTTAAAATGTCAATACTACCAAAAGCCATCTATAGATTCACTGTAATCTTTATCAAGGTTCCAATGGCATTTTTTTACAGAATTAGAAGAAACACTCTTAAAATTTATAAGAAACCACAAAAAATCCTGAGATAGAAGAACAACAAAGCAGGAGGCATCACACGTCCTTGTTTCAAGCTATACTACAAAGCTATAGTCATCAAAACAGTATAGTCCTAGCATAAAAAACAAACAAATAGACCAATGAGAGAGAATCAAGAACCCAGAAATAAACCCAAGCATATACAGTAACTAATATTTGACAAAAGAGCTAAGAATATTCAAGGAAGAAAGGCCAGTCTCTTCAATAAATGATGTTGCTGGAATAATTAGATATTCACATGTGATAGAATGTAACTGGTTCCATATCTTACACTATTCACAGAAATTAACTCAAAATCTACTGAAGACTTAAATGTAAGACTTGAAAGCATAAAAATCCTAGAATAAATACAGGAATAAAGCACTCTGATATGAGGTCTTGGTAATGATTTTTTGGATATGACACCTAAAGCATAAGCAACAAAATTAAAAATAAACAAGTGGTATTACATCAAAATATAAAGCTGTTGCACAGCAAAATAAACCATTAACAAAGTTAAAATACAACCTATGGAATGGGAAAAAAAGATATATGCAAACAATATATCTGACAAGGGATTAATATAAAAAGTATATAAAATATTTATACAACTCAATATCAAAACAATAAATACCCAATTAAAAATTGTGCAAAGGACCTGAATAGACATAGCTCCAAAGAAGATACATGGAAGGCCAACAGATACATAAAAACATGCTCCTTCACTAATCAATAGGGAAATGAAAATCAAAACCACAATGAGATATCACTTCCTGCCTATTAGAATGACCATAATCAAAAAGATAACAGATAATGAATGCTGGTGTGGATGTGAATAAAAGGGAACTCTTATGCACTGTTGGAGGGATTATAAATTGGTACAGCCACTATGGAAAACAATATGAAAGATACTCAAATATTAAAAATATAACTACCATATGATCCAGCAATCCACTTCTGAGAATATATGCAAATAAAACAAAAAAGCAAACTTGAAAAGACGTAAACACCCCCACGTTCATAGAAGCATTATTTATAATAGCCAAGATATAGAAACAATCTAAGTGTCAATTGATGGATGAATGGATAAAGCAGCTGTGATATATATATATATATATATATATATATATATAATGAATAATATACATGTTTCATATACATATATAAATATATATTTATTTTATGGGTGAATAATATTAATATACTGATGAATAATATTCATATATATGAATATATACATGAATATTTTCATCAAAAAATGAGGAAATCCTACCATTTGTGCCAACATGGAAGGACCTTGAGGGCATTATGCTAAGTGAAATAAGTCAGGCAGAGATAGACAAGTACTATCTGATCTTACTTGCATGTGAAATAAAAACAAAACAAAACTCATACAAAAAAGGATCAGATTTGTGGTTACCAGTGGTAGAAGGTGGGAATTGCAAGAAGGTTGTCATATTGTACAAACTTCTAGTTAGAAGATAAATAAGTACTAGGGATGTAATATACTACATGATAGCTATAACTAATGTTGCTGTATGATACACAGGAAAGTTGTTAAGAGTGTATCCTAAGAATTCTCATCACAAGGAGAAAATTGTTTTACCTTTTTCTTTCTTTTTATTATACAGTAAATCCCCGACTTACAAACATTCGAGTTGAGAACTTTTACAGATATGAACGGACCTCACATTACGAACATTCATATATGCAAACAAATTGTGGAAGCAGCTCATGGGTCTGCCGGACATTGTCACAGTTGTGCTGCTGTGTGCTTACTGTACAGTGCAATAGTGTACAGTAGCACAGTGCTCAGTCAGAGCCCAGGATGTCCAGAAGCAAGAGTAAAAACAGTGGTGATGTGGAGCACAAAGCAATAACCATTTTGTGCTAGGAAGCACAAAGCAATAACCATGGAAACAAAAGTGAAAATAATTGAGAGATTGGACCGAGGTGAAAAGATGGTAGATGTGGCTCGTTTTTATAACATGAATCGCTCAACCATTGACTTTACATTGTATATTTGTGTCAAAGGTGCATAAGACTCACTTTGTTGGACATAAGAATGACTTTGGCTTACGAACATTCTCCCGGAACAGAACTCGTTCCTAAGACGGGGACTTAATGTATCTATATAAGAAGATGGGTGTTAGCTGAACCTATTGTGGTCATTATTTTACAATATATGTAATTCATGCCATCATGTTGTGTGCCTTAAACTTATACAGTGGTTTATGTCAATTATTTCTCAGTAAAACTGGAAAAAAGAAGTAAAGGAAGATACGATTATAATGTTGCATCAAATAGAGAACATCAGAAACAGATAGAATTATAAAAAAGAACCACATGGAAATGATAAAACTGAAAATTACAACTGAAATAAAAAATTCCATAGAATGGTTCAAAAGTAGATTTGAATTTACAGAAGAAATAAAAGCTGAACTTGAGATAGACAGATACTGATCATGCAAGCCAAAGAACAAAGAGGAAAAAGATTGAAGAAAAAAATGAAGATCCTCAGAGAAATATGGGACACCAGTAGGCACACCAACATATGCATAATGGGATCCCAGAAGGAGTTGAGACAGGAGAAGACATAATGTTTGAAGAAATAATGGCTGAAAACTTTCCCCAAATGTTGTTAAATAATAACCTACACATCCACGAAGCTCAAATGATTCCAAGTTAGGATAATTGCAAAAAGATCCACAAGCAGACACATCATAATAGAAAAAGGTGAAAGCAAAGACAATAAAACAATCTTGAAAGCAGTAAGGAAAAAAAAGACCACATTTCACTGACTTGGAAATTCCAATAAGATTAATAGCTGACTTTTGCTCAGAAGAGCAGAATGATAGCCAGAAGACTGTGAGGTACATATTCAAAGTGCTTGAAGGAAAAAAAATAAATAAACAATCCAATATCCAGCACAAGTATATTTTTAAAATGAAAGCAAATTAATGACTTTCCAAGATAAAAAAAATGAGAGATTTTGTTACTAGAGGATCTGTCTTACAAGAAATACCAAAGAAAGTTTTTCAGGCTAAGAAAAATTGATTGAAGATGGATATTCAATTTCACACTAGTAAAAATTATTACCTAATTATATAAACCAGTAAGAATGTATATTTTCTTCTCTTCACTTATTTAAAAAGCCATTGTATAAAATTATAATATATATAATTATATATTAGTATTTACATAATACATGTAATTTATATATAGTTTTTGTTGGGCCTATATCATATACAAATGTGATATATGTGTAATATATTTGACAATAAGCACAAAAGAAGCACATGAGAGCAAACCTATGCTGGGCCAAGGAAATGAGTATAGATAATAAATAATGATTATAACAATATATTGGGTTTGCATGTTAATGTAATATGCATAATGATAATACCACAATGAGGGGAAAATGGAATAGAGATATAAAGAATAATTTTTGTATGTAACACTGGAATTAAGCTAGTGTAAGTTGGAAGATGATTAGAGTAAGTTGAAATGTATATATTAAACCCTAGAGCAGCTAGTTAAAAAAAAAAGAAAACTAATAATAGACTTAAAATTGTTAAAGACATTAAAATACAACCAAATATTTACTTAATGCAAAAGAAAGCAATGAGGAAGGAACAAGAAAGCATGAGACATGGAAAACAAAAAATAAAATGATAAAAATGATTTAGAAAATATCAGCAATAACATAAAAGACACAAATAGTGTGGGAGAAAAAAAGGTGTAAAAAGATATTTCAAACAACAGCCACAAGACAGCTGGAGTGGTGATATTAATACATAACAAAATACAGTTTAAAACAAAAAAATGTTACCATTGGTAAAGTGGGACATATCAAGAAGTGACTCTATCAGGACAATATAACAATTATAAACATATATAGAACAAAAAACAGAACAAAAAATGTGAAGCAAAAGCTGAAATACATGAGGGAAAATGGACAATTCTATAATAATATGGGGGAATTCAATACTCTACTTTAAATAATGCTTAGAACAACTACTGAATATCAACAAGGAAATAGAAGACTTGAACACATTATAAATCAATCAGATTAACAAACATCTATAGAACAATCCACCCAACAACTGAATATACTTTCCCCTCAATGATACATGGACCATTCTGCAGGATAAACTATATACTAGGCCATAAAACAAACTTCAATAAATGTAAAAGGATAGAAATAATACAAAGCATTTTTTTTTGACCAGGTGGGATGAAATCAGAAATCAACTGCAGAAAAAAAATTGAGAAACTCACAAATATGTGTAATTAAATCACATGATCCTAAATAACAAATAAGTCAAGGGAGTCAAAGAGTAAACCTAAAAATCATTTGAAATAAAAATGAAGATGCAGAAGTTTGGGGATGCAGCTAAAGCAGTGCTTAGAGGGAAATTTATTGGTAAGTGTCTATATTAAGAAATAAGAAAGACTTCCATTCACCCAAAAATGGGTGAAAGATCTGACAGGTATTTCTCCAAAGGAAATAAACAAACATTCAATAAGCATATGAAAAGAGATTTGATATCATTAATCACGAAGGAAATGTAAATCAAAACTACAATCAGATACCATGTCACACCTACTAGTGTATATATAATAATTTAAAAAGCCGATGTTAACATTATTGCAAGAATGTGGAGAAATCAGAACCTTCATACTTTGCTGGTGGGAATCTAAAATGGTACAGTTGCTTTGAAAAACGTTTTGGAAGATCAAACAAAAACTTGCACATAAATGTCAGTAGCAGCATTATTCATAATAACAGAAGGTGGAAACAACCCTAACACCTCTAAACTGATGAATGTATAAACAAAATTATATTCCCTACAGGAAATATTTTTTGTGTCCATAAAAAGAATGAAATACTGACACATACTAAAGCATGGTGAACAATGAAAAAAATGTGCAGATTGAAAGAAGCCAGTCACAAAAGGCCACATATTTATGTGATTTCATTCTTATCAAGTATCCAGAGCAGGGAAATATATATGTGTGTGTAAATATGTGTAGAAGATTAGCGATAGCTTAACAGTGTGTAGGGGTTTGGGAATAGAGGTGAAAGCTACAGGGTATGAGGTTTCTTTTTGAGGTTATGAAAAGTTTAAAAACCAACTGGTGATGGTTGCACCTATCAGTAAATGAACTAAAAACCACTTAATTTTATACTTTCAATGGGTAAATTGTATGTTATGTGAATTATATCTCAATTCAGCTGTTAAAAGTAAATAAACAAAGTGTCAAACTAGTTTTGGAGAAAGTTTATGTCTGGTTCTGAAAAATAGAACATTATCTTTTTCAAATAATTGACTGCTTTATATTCGTTATCTCAGTTTCTTGTGAGTAACAAGTATACAGAACCTACAAGTATTACTGGAAGTTTGTAGACATCCAGAGTTCTGAGCACTGGCCTAAGACATTTGATCTTGTATCTAACTGATACCAAAATTTGCTTACCTGGCTTACTATGTTTATCAAATAGATCAGGTAATAGAATAGACCAAGCCTTTTTTTTTTTTTTTCTGAGACATAGTTTAAACATTTTATTGAAGTATCACGTACATTCAAAAGAGTATATAATTCCTAAGTATATAGTTTAATGAATTTTCACATACTGACATATGTGACCAATTCTCCAGATGCCCCACTCATTCGTGCTCCCTTCCTGTCACTAACACCCCAGGGAACCACCATCTTCACATTTAACACCTTAGATTAGATTCCAAATTTTCCATAAGTGGAATTTATTCCCAGTTGGCCATCTATCATGTCTTAACATTATATTTGTAAGACTCACCCATACGGTCACACGCAGTTTTATATTTGGCTTATTCTCACTGCTTTATAGGACTCTTGTCATGTGAATTGAGTTCTGTGATCAGTTGTACTCTTGATGGGTATTTTAATAGTTTGAAAGCTTTTCACTTTATTTCATTTCTAAATGGTTCATATATTTCATGTTCTATTGCTGAGAAGCCCATGTGTAGAATTGTTGGGTTGAAAGGTATGTGGATGTTCAGCTTTGGCAGATGTCACCAAACATCTCCAAAGTGGTTGTTGCACCAGTTCTTATTCCTCCAGCAGTGGGTGAGTTTATATCCTCGTCAAACCTTGGTGTTTTCTATCTTTTCTTATTTTGATGTGTGTGTGTGTGTGTGTGTGTGTGTGTGTGTGTGTGTGTGAGTAGTAGTAGTAGTAGTAGTAGTAGTAGTAGTAGTAGTAGTATTTTATTGTGGTTTTAATTTGTGTTTTCCTGATGATGAAGTATATTTTCATATGTTGATTGTCATCAAATATCTCCTTTCATAGTTTCCCTTCAAGTTTCCCAACCCCCTCATATTTTTCTGTAGGGTTGTCTGTCTTTTTCTTTTAGGATCTCTTGGTATATTTGTACATTCTGGGATATGAGACCACTGTTGGCCATATGGATTGTGAATATCTTTTTGCTGTCTGTATTGTCCCATTTCATAGGTGGGCAAACAGGCGCAGAGAGGAAAAGTGACTGCCCTAAAGTAAGGCAGCATAACCTAACCTACTAGTGCTCAGGCTCCAAGCCCAAAGCTGCCTCCATAGCACCCTCTAGAGCTTTTTAAAAGAGGGGTTGTATCTAGCTCAAATTATTCTAATGTGCTTCCCTTCTTAAATTATTGAACCATGTGATCTTTTATGATTTGTACTATCATCAAAGTAGGGCGATACTGGTAGCCACAGTTCAATAACTTTTCCCAAAATTTTGAAGATTCAGAATAGAACAAAACCATACATACAAATTAATATTATTTCATACTTGACACTAGTATTTTGAATGCTAGTTATAATGCTTATTAAAAGTAACTGAAAAGGAAATAGTTACTATTAAACAAAATAAGTTATTCATGATAATGACTCTATTCACAACTTTAAAAGACACATTGATCATAGCTCCTTTACTTAGGTAACTGTTTTTGCCAGACGGACTGGTATACCCTTGGTATATATGTAGCTAGGACACCAAACTCTAGGGTATGATATGTGGACTGCTTGAGGCCAAGGGCATGTGAGAAGTTGATATGGAGTAATGTAATGAGAAACTAATGTAAAGTAATCAAATTTTCTCATTTAAATAAAAAAAAGTCAAGAGACTGAGGTTGTTAGTAGTAGAGCTAATGTATGAAGGAAGCTGAGATACCTGTAAGCATATTAAGCTTATGAAAGAGAAGAAACTAAAAGTAGAGAAAGTCAAACAGTATAAAGAGAATAGAATAAGAAAAATGGACAATGAAAAGGAAAAGTCAAAATTCATGAAAGAAAAATGTATGACAAGAAGAAATTGTAGCCAGGTACCTCTTGATTCTGTAAAGATTACCCATTTAATCTTGACATTATTTGCACTTCAGAAATGAGCAATAGACATCTTTATATAGAAATCTGACATTTACTTAGAAAAAAAATCTTTGAGAATCCTATTAAGTGAACTTCTCAATAAAAACATTAAAATTCTCTTTAAAGATGTTTTTTAAGATAAATGGATCCAGAGATGTTTATTTCTTTAATAGTCTTTCTTTGTGAAGTCCCTAAACACTGCCAGGTCATTTTATTTATTCTTGACATCTTGACCTTTTGCCCTTTCAAAGCTGTCATCTATTACAAGCAGCAGTTTCACCTCAATGCTTTCCTTGCCAAAATGCCAGAAAAGATTTAATCCAAAGTTTGTTTGTTTTGAGAGTAATGGTTACAGTTCTCTAAATGATATAGATCTTGAGCTTTCATTCAGGAAATAATGTTGTCTTTCTAAAGTAATGTTTTCAGTTAGGTATATCCAACAGTGAAAGTCTGTGTTAAGGGCTGTCAGAGTGCTATCCGTATACTTCGCTTTTGTCAGAATCTTTGCATTTTTATCTCAGATCAAAACAGTGCTTTTGAAACAAATCACCACTGTATAGAACAAAAGTTTTAAATTTTTCATGTTTCTAATTCTTAGTGAAAAAATATCAATGTATTAATAATTTGCAAGGTTACAATGCCTGAAACATTTTCTCCCATTCTTATTAAAATATATATGCTAATAAATACATGTTAAAAGTAATGAATAACAAGCATGGAATAATATGGGGGGAATGGAAATGTGAGCTTTAAAATTTACATTAACCTCAATATTTAGGCATTTGCATATTATTTGAACTCACAGTTGTGGAATATACATACAGTGTACCTAAACCAGCATAGCTGCCTGGGCAACTGCGAATGGGGATGGACAACAGGAATAGACTAGAGTCTTACCTACCCTTCCTTTCTCTAGTTCCGGGACATAAAACCTATTTCAGAAACTAGGAAATCAACTATACAACCACAGTTAAATTAAGAGAAAGATCAGCGTAATATTTGTCTAGGTCTTCAATGCATAAAGGACCATAAAATATCACTAAAGTACTAGAGGAGCATGTAAATGAAAGATGAGAAAAATAGTTTTTTAATTCCCTTCTGATACTTTACATGGCTCTCCAGAAAGTAGAAGAAAGAGAATAGAGAAAAAGAAGTAATAAAGACCAGAAAAATAATTTCCTTTAACAGAAAAAAAAGCAAAATTTTCAAATGTAAAGATCTACCACATGTTGAATTAAGTTTAAAAAGGCACAGATCTACACTATGTTGAATTTTAGAAATTTATGGTGAAGAAAAATTCTCCTAAGTTTCCAAAACATTAAAAAGAAATATATAATTCTATCTACTAGTGAAATTCAGTTTGACTACAGATTTTTCATAATTAACAAATTAGGCTAGAAAGTAGTAGATTAATATTTTGAGGAAGACCTTTTATAGAATTTATAGAATTCAATACCCACCCAAAATAGCATCCTCATGTAAAGGTGAAATTTTAAAAACTGAATTATACAATTATACACAAAGCTTATGATTTACAATCAATATCTGAGAGAATCATTCTATGCCACCTAGCAAAATAAAGTAAACAATGTAATAAACAGATAAACCAGAGGCCTAATGTAAAATATAGATTGTGATACCAAAAAAACTATTAATATTCATATGTATGTTAATAGTTTTTCACCTACAATGAAAATAATTTTAAAAAGAACTCTGACTAAAATGAAATATCAAACAATGTGAGAAGGAAAAAAAGAAGTGATAGTATGGTAAACTTTATGGGATTTTTGGTCAAAATATAAATGCTGCTTGACATCCTATTAATGTAAATTACTATTAACATGTATATTTAACATATAAGATACAAGACTAGCTGTATAAGAATAGGAATATACCCATTAATTCCCTAGCAGTGGAATAGCAATTAGGAAAATAAAATTTTATAATCCAATAATGGCCATTCAAAAGCAATTAAAAATGATAAAAGCAAGAAAGCATGCTAAGCACCCTGACTTGTAAAAAGTTGAATGTCACCACCCCCATCATTACAGGGAAACCTGAGCCACTGAAAACCTCAATGCCTTTTCTTGGACCCATCAGAAATCTGTGGTTACAAGGGCAACCACACCCTTGAAATCTAGAGAGAGAGGTGTCTCCCATTAGATACAGCATTGGATGTCTGCTTGCCTGGAGGACAAGCCACTGGACACCACAACTGGGTAGGAACGTTTAAATGGTAATTTTGAAAAACTGGGGGAGGCTAAATGCAGAGAACTTCCTGAGGGCTGTGTCATATGGAGTTACCTATATTTTCACAACTTTCTCTCCAGGAATCACAAACAGTTCTCATGGTGAGGATCTAGAGAAAAATGCTTACAGTCTTGAATGATGGTGGGGTAGAATAGCCACACTGTAACTCCCCCAGACTCTCTTCCTTAACAAGGGCCCAGGCTCCAGGAGGAAGTAATTCCCAGAAGGCAATTCTGAAAGCTTATCCCATCTGCCAGAAGGGAATTGTGCCCAACCCCAGGCAATTTCAGCCTTCATGTGTTCTGTGAGGGAAATAAAAACATCATAGGCACCAAGAGACAAGGACTTTAGAAACTAGATGGGGGTAGCTTCACACAGAGAGGGAAGTAGTGATAAAGGTATGAGGGGTACATCCCTGAAGAAGGGACAGAAGAAACTTGTTGAGGCCACATCCCTCAGACACAGGCACACTAAAAGATTGAGAACTAACTGTAAAATTATAGACTGTCTTCTCCCCCAGACCCTATCCCCACATGATAAACCTCTAGTATAATAACAGTGGATTCCATTGAAAGAACTGTATCACACAGACTTTCTCTGAGTAGCTATACATAAGGGAATATGAAACCTAGAAGGGAAACAAAAACAAGAATAGTAGACGAATTTGAAGCCTCTGGTAACTATAGCTACAATAAATATTAAACGTGGCTCAAACCCCAGCCAGCTTATCATAAATCCTCACACTAAAGGCATATTTACATTTGTATTTATTACCTTGTATGAGATATCTTGCTTTCAACAAAAAAATTCAATAGCATACCAAGAGGTAAGACAAAAAATACACCAAAGAGACAAAGTAAACAGATCAAGATTCAGATACGACATATATGTTGGAATAATCAACCTGGGAACTTAAAATAAGAATTTTAATATATCACAGCCTCTATTGGAAAAAGCAGAAAACATGCAAGAACAGATGGATAATGAAAGTCATCAGGGAGATGGAAACCCTAAGAAAGATTCAAAATGAAATGTTAGAAATCAACACAGTATCAGAGAAGAGTAATGCCTTCAATGTGCTCATCAGCGAAGGCGAGAATCAGGGAGCTTGAAGATAAGTCAATTGAAAAGTCCCAAGGGCTGGCCGAGTGGCTCAATTAATTAGCAGCTCACTTAAGAGTATGAACAACAGGGTTGCCAGTTCAATCCTTGGCCTGAGCTGAGCTGCCGCTGAGCTGCCAACAGGTGTCAGGATGGCTCAGCTAAAAAAATAAAATAAATAATAAAATAAACAAAAAAATAAGTAAATAAATAAATAAATAAATAAATAAATAAATAAATAAAAAGTCCCAGCTGAAATGCAGAGTAAAATATGAAAACAAATAAACAATAATAACAAAAAACAGAACATCTAAGAAATTTGGTATAATATCCAAAAGTGTAATATGTCCATAATTGGAAAACAGAAGAAGAAAGACAGAATGAAACAGAGGAATATTTGAAGAAATAATGGCTGAAATCTTTTCAAAATTAATGACAGGAACCAAAATCATATTTAGGAAGCTCAGAGAAAATAAAGCAAGATAAATATAAAAACAAAACATACAAAAAACACACACATGCAAACACACACACACACACACACACACACACACACACACACACACACACACACACCAAGGCATATCACAGTCGAACTACACACAACCAAAGAGAAAGAGAAAACCTTGCTGAAGGAAGCCAGAGGAAAAAAGAAACATCTTACCTATAGTGGAACCAAGATAAGAATTACAGTGAACTTCTAATAAAAAAATAAATAAATTATGCAAGTAAGAAAAGAGTAGAGCAAAATATTTAAGTGTTAAAGAAAAAAGCAAGACCACTTATAATTTCATATCCAGTGAAAAAAATCTTCACAAGTGAAGGAGAAATACTTTCATAGACAAACTAAAATGAATGAATTCATTATAAACAGAACAACAAATGTTAAAAGAAGTTCTTTAGGCAAGAGGCAAATGCTGTAGATCAGAAATTTTGATCTTCATATAAAGAAAAAGAGCACTGAATCCCAGTAAGCTTTTTGTGAATGTTGCCAAATTGATTCTAGAATTTATATGGTAAAGCAAAGGATCTAGAATACCCAAAATAATTCTGAAAGAAATAATCCATTTGTATGACTCACATTGCTGAACTTCGAGTCATGCCACAAAGTTATTGCAATCAAGAGAGTATTGTATTGGTAAAATAATAGACACATTGATCAATAGAATAGAAAGTCAAGAAATAGACTTATACAAATACAGTGAACTGATTTTTTACAAGGGCCATCAATTGAGAAAGGGTAATCTTTTCTACATTGTACTGAAACAATTGATACAAAGGAAAAAAAATTAAGCAGACTTTACAACCTAAAAAAAATTTAACTCAAAAAGGATCAGAAATCTAAATTAAAATGTAAACCTCTGAAACTTCTAAAATAACACATGTGAGAAAATTTGCGTAAACTTCTCTTTGGTGATGAGTTTTTACATATAATGACCCCCAAAAAATGAGAGGAAATTTTGATAAGTTGTACTTATTAATATTAAAAACTTTTGCTTAGTTAAAGACACTTTTAAGAGAATAACAAACATATTATAAGCTCAGAGAAAATATTGCAAGATGCATGTCTTATAAAGGGCTTGTATTGGGAATATACAAAAAAACTTAAATTTCAAGAATAAGAAACAAAAGTCTAATTTAAAAAGGTTCAAAAGATTTGAACGGACAACCCAGAGATGAAGATATACCAACGTCAAATAAGCATATGAAAAACTACTCAACAATATTTGTCATTAAGGAAATGAAAATTTAAACAACAGTGAGATATGATTATACATCTATTAGAATGGCCACATTAATTTTTAATTTTTTTAATGAAAATACTGATTGCAAGGGTAAGAAGTATAGAGAATTTTTATTCATTGCTGTGGGAATGAACAATGGTGCAATCACCCTGAAAGGAAGCTTGGTGGTCTTTTAGAAAGCTAAACATAATATTACCATGTGATCCAGAAATTGTGCACCTAGGCATTTAATCAACTGATTTGAAAACCTGTGTGTGAAAGTTTGTAGTAGTTTCATTCCTGTTTGTTAAAAACCAAATCAACCAAGATGTCCTTTAATAGGCAAATGGATACACAGATGATGGTATGTCTATACAAAGGAATACTGTTCAGAGATAAAAATTAAAGTTCTATCTGTCATTCAATACATCAACATGGATGAGCCTTAAATGAATATTGTTAAATGAAACAACTATGTACTGTATGATTCTATTTATATGACGTTCTGGAAAAAACAAAACTGATCAGTTGTTGCCAGGTGCTTGGTGAGGGAAGAAGTTTGAATAGATGAGCACAGTGGGAATAATTTTTAGTGACATGAAACTATTTTGTATGACACTGTAGTGGTGATTACATGACACTCTTCTCTTCTTTTTTTTTTTTT
>NW_017732563.1:143869-205189 GCF_001890085.2 Hipposideros armiger
CTGCAAATTTAGACCCTATACTTTCTTCTATGAGTTTTATGGTCTCAGGTCTTATATTTAAGTCTTTAATCCATTTTGAATTTGTTCTTGTAAGTGGAGTAAGGAGGTGGTCCAGTTTCATTTTTTTGCATGTGTCTGTCCAATTTTCCCAACACCATTTATTTCTTCTTTTCTTAAAACCCATAGAAACTTACAACACAAATAAGGAACCTTAATATAAGTGAATAAAACAAAATTAGGAAATTGAAGACTTCAGGATGGAATTCAGAAGGTAACAAAAGAATTTAACCATATTAAAAATGTATGACACGATATCACTTAATAGGGTTGGGAAAAAAGTTTCGTAGCTAAGTAATTTTGGAAATAAGTGGAGACTCTAAGGACAAAAGGAATTGTACATTAGCACTGTACTCTAGTTGGTGAAGTTATGTCCCTTGGGGGTGTGGGTTAACATGTTACATGTATGCTGAGATTGAACAAATAAGGAAATGGATAGGTGATGGTGGGAGCCGGATTTCTCACTGATGACGTGGGAAGGCATAGACAGCAGTCTTGGGAGATTGAAATGTGATACTGGATTAGGGCTGGATACATCATTACGAATTCAGTCAAATTTACTATAGATTGAAATAAACACATAAGATAACATACAAGTATTGATAGTGACAAGCAAAAAGCTCACCTAGTTTCCAGGTCTTGGTTCCTAATATTAGTATAGAAAGGGTGGAAAAGGAGCAACTTGACAATAGAGTAACCTGACAGTAGTCACCTTCTCCTCACTTTTTGCTTTCTACGGTTTCAGTTGTCTCAACCACTGTCTGAAAATATCAAATGGAAAGTTTCAGAAATAAACGGTTCATAAGTTTTAAATTGAGTGCCTTCCTGAGTAGTGTGATGAAATCTCCCAGTGGCCTGCTGTGCCCCACCAAGGAGGTGAATCATCCCTTTGTGCAGTCTATCCATGCTGTGTATGCCACCTGCCCATCAATCACTTAGTAGCCCTCTCAGTTATCAGATAAACTGTCATGGCATCACAGTGCTTGTGTTCCTATGACCCTTATTTTATTTAATAATGGCCCCAAAGCACAAGAGTTGTGATGTTGGCAATTCAGATACACCAAAGAGAAGCCTTGAAGTGCTTCCTTTAAATGAAAAGGTGTGAGTTTTTGTTTCTTCATTTGTTTGTCTTGTTCTTTTGTTGTTTTTGGTTTTATATACCACATATTAGTGAAATCATAAACACAGACAACAGTTTAGTGGTTACCAGAGTGTAAGGGGGGAGGGGGATGGTAGATGAGGGTAAAGGGGGTCAAATATATGGTGATGGAAGAACTGACTCTGGGTGGTGAACACACAATGTGATATATAGATGATGTGTTACAGAACTGTACGCCTGAAATCTATGTGACTTTACTAACAGTTGTCACCCCAATAAACTTTAATTTAAAAAAATGAAAAGGTATGTACATGTAGGAAAAACTTAGTATATATAGGGTTCAGTACTATCCAGGCATCTACTGGGGGTCCTGAAATGTATTTCCTGTGGATAAGGGGAGGACTACTGTAAATAATAGACATAAACCTAATGAGCAAGAAAACATCCAAACCATGTAAGCAATCATAGTAATAGTAAACTTAAAATGACTTCTTAAAAATGGACACTGAAGATTGACTTTACAAAAATCAATTCAGTATGTATTCTGGATGATTTTTGTATATCACTTTCACAATTGTATACTATGAAAAGGGCTGTTAACTATTTTTTTAATTTTCAGAGTTCAGGAAAATTAAAGAGTAAAATTGACAAGCAAATAGACTGGTCATTGTATTTCAGTTAAAGAACATGAAGATTTATAAAGTTATTTATGAGTTATTTGCATCCATTTTCTGTTGTTAGGTGTAGTAGTAGCATTGTGTTGTTTTGACTTGTTTTTAGTTTTCATTCTATTTTGCTGGTATTTCATTCTGTTTATCTCTGGGTTTAAATATTTATTGTGCTAAAAAGCAATTGCCTCTTTTATCATTAAAAAGTGAGACTATCTTTCTATTTGATATATTTCTCCTTTTAGGTCATTACCTGTTTCTCCATTACTCAGTGGTAAACCTCATATATAATCCTACACTGGAGTGAAGGCTTGACCTGAATTTGGGTGTACTTGTGAAGAAATTACTAATGCTGAGTTTTTAATGTGTTTTACCATGTTCTTCATGTCTTAAAAATGGTTGAATTATTCTAGTCAGGTCTCAATCTTATTTTCAAATACAGCAACCCTTACCAGTTTGTCCATCCAGTTAAATTTTAGGACTGTGGAGAAGAAGAAAAGTTTCTGTATGTAACCCTGTTGGTTAGGAATATCACCGTTTCCTCAGAGATGTAGAAAAGACAGTAGGGGACTTCCATTATAAGTAGATGAGAGGGTATTCTGGTATGAAACACACAAATGTGCCAGATTTTCTGATTGGGCAAATTACAGTGGAGTTAAAGTGCTTGTTTTTTGTCCATAATTACAATTACATTAGAATGAATTCAGAATATACACATAGAGTATTCATATATATATGTTATTGAGAATAGACACACCTAATAAAAGAATGATTAAGGAGAGCCATTTGATTAAAACTGAGAAGCTTTAAAATTTAATAGGATATGCTTCAAGAACGTTGCTAGGGGCCGGCCGAGTGGCGCATTGGTTAAGACCTGGTTTGGGACCCCAGAGGGCCCCGGTTCAGATCCCACATATGAGGGCCAGTGACACTGCCCTCTACAGCTAAGATGCTGAACAACAGCTCAACCTGGANGTGAGTTGCTGGCAGCGGCGTAGGCTGCAGCCCCTGCTGCAGTGGGTTGCCATGGGCTACCGTGTGTAGCCAGCAGCCAGTGTGAGCAGCCAGCAGCCGCCATCAGCAGCATCCAAAAGCTGGCGACTGATCTGCCTCACCTGGGAAGAGCGCAATGATGGTGCCAACTTGGGTCAGTGAAGCAACGTCCTCCACAACTAGACTGAAGTACAAAAGGACAGCAACTTGTCTGTTCCCATTCCCCCAATTCCCCAATTAAAAATCTTAAAAAAAAAAGAATGTTGCTAGGGGTTACAGCAAAAGTTACCTTAGAGGTTCACTGCTCTGAATATTTCGTTAACAAAAATCAGGTACCCATGCACAAGATAATTTAAAGAAATAGGAATACGACTTGGGAAAATTATAAAATTCTTAACGCTGTTTTTTTTTACCCTAGGCTTCTATTTACTTAGCTACACATTTTATTTTTGTAGCTGCATATATTAAAAAGTATCATTTTGCTATCATTGTTGCTGCTTCTCCAGCCTCAGTGGCTAAACAGAACAGAAGGCCATTCTAATTACTAATATGTCCAATGTCATATTTTATTATTCTTACTCTATATCCCATCCTGGAAAATTTTGCCTATCATTTGCAACAGATGTACAGCTCTGTACAGCACACCTACATAATAGGGAAATAGGAGAGGGAAAAAGATATATTTGAGATCTATCTATCTATCTATCTATCTATCTATACAGAGGGGGGGTGTCAATATATGGAGGAATATTGTAACTACTGTGGTCCTCCTTATGTCACTGGTCACACAGACTTAAGTGATATTTAGAACATTCTTATTTTACCTCCCCTCACCCACTCCATTTTCACTTTGTCTTTAGCAAGCACCTGAGCTGGTCATGATTCTTTGCCATGTAAGTATTCCAAAATTTAATTTCCAAAGGCTCTAGGGAATTATTAATCCATTCTGTATTAATTTGTTGTAGATGTCCAGTATTTATTTTTCTTCCATAGGATATAGAATTACTAAGGTGTACCTAGAAGAGCTCCTAACTAATGGACATATTCCCCATTAACCTCATTTTGTGGTAACAGCCAAGTGACTCTCCCCAGGAAGTACAGTAAGCTCGTTTCTTTTGCCTGACTCACTTGCCATAAATCAGGTAGCTTGGTGGCAGCCATGATCTCCATTTTAATGGAACCATTGTGCAATCCTTGTAGAAGTGGTTGGTCCCTGGGAATCAAGGCCACTGTATTATTATAGTTTTTTAGTGCTATGTACCACATTACTACAAGGTTGTCAGCTTAAAACATTCATTTATTACCATGCAGTTTTTGTATATGAGAAGTCCAGCATGGCTCAAAGGAGGTTCTCTGCTTTGGGTCTCCTGAGGCAAAAATCAAGGTGTCAGGCTAGACTCTTATATGGAGGATCCTAAACCCTTTCAGGTTGTTGGCAAAATTCAGTTCCTTACAGTTGTAGGATTGAGGTTCCTGGCTGTTGGCCAGGAACTAAGCCCATTCTCCTGAGGCCACCTGAGTTCCCCCATCATGTGGCTCTCTCCATCTCAGAATCAGAAACACTACCTTGAATACTTTTCACACTTCAAATCTCCCTGATTTGCTCTTTTGCTGCTAGCTTTTAAAAGTACACCTTATTGATTTCGGTGGAATCAGATAATAGTTACATCTTAAGGCCAACTGATGCGATTTTCATTATGACACAAAATACTTCCTTCAAGCAAATATTTTAATGTTTGCTTGAATAACCAGAGTACAAGAATGCTGTGGGGGAAGCAATTTTAGAATCTGCTTACCACAACCTCCAATCCACCCAGCAGAGCCCAAGGTTCAAGAATGGAAAGAAAAAAATTTGCAGTGTGTTATTAGGGATGATTATGAGAGTAGGCACTACCAAACCTATCCATCTATTACCAGACCCATGATTCCAGGGCATGGGAGAAACAGCACAATATGTTGACTCTTAGCAAACACCACATCAAGGAGGATACTATTCCAGTCCCACTGGGTTATCATCAAGGCAGCACCATGACTAAATTTGCAAAGGTCATCCCACTATTTACAGAGTGATGGGGAAAATGATAAGACTCATGAATTCCACCAGCAAGAACTCATTAGCACACTTCATTTTATGAAAAATAAGTTCCCTGATTAGCAGCAATGCTGTTGGGAAAACAGAAGCAATCATAGTTTCAGAAATATGATGAGATTTAGACATGCCATAAGTACAAAGTGATTTTTTTTTTTTGGCAGAGCATTCAAAGCAGAGAATGCAAAGTAGATATCTATTCCAGTGAGAACAAACCAATCCACCTTCCATTATAGGATTTTGACCTAATACGGTCAAAAGGTCCTCTCAAGGAGTGGTGGCATTTGTGGGATCAGGATTAGCCTCTGCTGTTGGCAGGTTTGGCACTCAGCAGTGATTATAACCAGATGATCCTTGGTGAGTGGAAGTCCACGTTGCGGGAGCCCTATATACCCTCCCTTCTTGTGCCCATGGCCACATTATGCATGAGCTCACCAGGCAAGGGGGAGGATGACTTGGAAAGAGGCTGACAGTGAAGGAACTATTCATCTTGCCCACCTGATTATTAAGATTCTTATCTGCTTCTGCTGTTCTTTTCTAAGCACTGATATAGTGCACAGGTGCCTTTATTAGATATGTCTGTCTACATACATCTTTCCTATCCTCCTTGTGAACAATTTCCCGATCATATTCCTTGCAAAAACCTCTGACTCTCAAGCCAAACTGTTACCCACTGCCTGTGTGTCAACGCAGACCTAAGATTCTGGTCATCTCTCCTTCTAGGCCAACTTAACAATGAGGTAGACTGCTTGATAGAAGGGTTTCCTCTAAAATATTTGCTTCTGAGTTGTCTTTGAGTATGATGCTAGTGCTGTAGCTGTCTGTTACTGGGTGGCGGCAGAATATTATGTAGAATTTTTTGTAAGCCAGGCCAGAGGTTTTGTTCTCTGAAAAGTGAGCATAAGGAACTCATCCTCACCATAAGTGTCAGCTGAGAATGGGGAGGAAGTACAGCCGTTGCTGAAGTCATGGAAACATGAGCACTTTCTCATGCATCTGATTAGGTTTTTCAGTAAATGTTATAACCCTACTCAATTATGCTGCCTCCATTTGAAGACAGAGCGACTGTGCAACCCAATTTTATGGCTTGATGAGTCAGACAACATCCAGTTAATGATGGCCATATGGAACTTCATGGTAAATTGGTGGCCAAAAGTCAAATGTTTAGTCTGTTCTTAGGGCCCCAAATCAAGCATGAAGCTATTTCTTCTCAGGGGAGTAGTTATCTACAGAGGAGAGCATAGTTTTGCTCAAAAACTATGGAAGTCTGTCCTGTAATTCACCCTAGGGGCCTGCCAAATGTTCTGGACTTTATTTCTAACTCCTTGTACCACTAAATCTGCTGGAATGTATGGGCAGTGGTACACTAGCCTTCACGGCAGCCTAGAATTACTGCACAACTGGTTCTCTACATCTCACTCAAAACTGGCATACTTTTAACTCATTAGGTCAATAAATTTGAATTGCAAACCCTATTGAAGAAGTATACATTGTTTCTAATATGTAAAGAGACCTATTAGACAGGGCTTTTCTCATAAAAGTGTGAACTGTTATTAGTCATATCTACAAATTCAATGGATACATTTTTCTTTCTTTTTTTAAATTTCCCATATTTTCCACTGGAAATAGTGCTGTCAAAATTTATAACACAAGGGTCGGCAGAGTGGCATGACGGTTAAGAGCTGGCTTGGGACGCCAGAGGGCCCTGGTTCGGATCCCACATATGAGCGCCAGTGACACTGCTCTCTACAGCTAAGATGGTGAACAACAGCTCAACTTGGAGCTGGGCTGCCGTGAGGCGCCGATGACTGCGTAGGCTGCAGCCCTTGCTGCAGTGGTTTGCCATGGGCTACCGTATGTAGCCAGCAGCCAGCATGAGTGGCCAGCAGCCGGAGTGAGCGGCCGTCCAGAAGCCTGCAACTGATGTGCCTTGCCTGGGGAAGAGTGCAATGATGGTGCCAACTTGGGCCAGTGAAGCAACGTCCTCCAAAACTAGACTGAAGAACAAAATGACAGCAACTTGTCTGTTCCCCTTCCCCCAATTCCCCAGCACTGTTCCCATTCCCCCAGTTCCCCAATAAAAAAAAATCTTTAAAAAAAAATTTATGACACAAGGCACTTGTTCCTCTTGCCTCCAATAACAATTTTCTCATTTCCCTCATTTCCATTCCTCATATTCCTCAGCCTTTCCTAATATTCTCCTTGGGGCCCTTCTTGCTAGCACCTGACAGCTTGTCCCAAAGCTGATCCACATGTTTCAGATTTTTGTCAAGCCAGCAACCGACTTCTAGTCCCATATCCATTTAGGTTATCTATGCTGCATGACAAATGCATTTTAAATGGTACTGGATTAAACAACAACTGTATTCAGAGGGTGCCAAAAAATGTATACACATTTTAAGAAATGAAAGCTGTATTAAAATTGTAATACTCAGTATATACCAATAACAAAAGATGAATACAAGTCACGTTTGACTTCTGCAGTTGCAAGAGGTGCTCAAAGTGGTTACCATCAGTATCCAGACATTTCTGATTATGGTAAAGTACTGCTAGAACAAGGTTGACCACAGTGTCCACTTGTATACTTTTTTTGCCACCTCCTGTATATATATATATAATGATTCAGTTTGTTGACTGTGGCTCAACTGGATGGTTCTTTTATTCCACATCATTGCATTCAAGTGTCACAGGCATCTGGAGTCTCTACTGGGCTGTAACATTAGACATGTAACTCATGTGGTTCTCATTAATGTTGCCTTTTGGATGAGAACTCCTTCATGGATGTTGATGACAACAACACTGTTTTATTCACTGTACCCCTCCATGCCATGGACTTCTAACAACATGGTGGCTGGGTTTTAAGAGGGAGTATTTTAAAAGGTGAAAGTGAACACTTCAAATCTTCTACGTTATCTGTGGAAGTTATATAGAGTCACTCTGGCTGCACTTTATTGATCAGAGTAAACAAGGTGAGACCAAATTCAATGAGGGGGAGTACAGTATGTGTGAATACAAGAAGATCTCATGATTGGAGGACATTTTTGTGAATCCATTATAGTAGAAGAGCTTCAGAACATTTGTATCAAACATACAATATTGGGACCTCAAATCACCTCTCCTCGAACATTACAATATGATCTGTTTTTCATTTCTCTTTAGTATTCTCTTCTCAGATCCTTATTACCTACTCTCCCAAATGTTCTGTATATAAACAGATCATACATGTATTTCCACTTCCCGATAACATTTAATGACTCCCTCAGATTTTAGAACAAAGTTTATGCTCCACATGTTACAGTATTTTATAGATTTAGCTCTTAACACAGGGGTGAGTATGTAGTCAGTGCAAATACAATTTTATAAATGGATGAATAAATGAAGTATCATTCAGTGCAAGCTTCTCCAAATGGCAATCCCAAATGTTAAACCAAGAAGGCATGTTTAATCCTCCTCCTCTATTTAGAATGCAATATGATTAGCATCCTCGGCAAATTCAGAGTTTATTAAGACAGACATGTAGAGTGATAAGTACAGTATGATAAATGACATAAAATACATTTACAAATACTTTAAAAGAGAAAAAGAAAAGTAGTTAAGAAAAATATGTAAAGACATATAACACAAAAATTATTAATCTCTAAGTTGTAACTGTTCCTTTGAAGACATACATTTTTACATTATAATATCCCAATTTATATAAAATAATGTGTGTATAAAGAAACACATTTAAAAATGGATGAATGAATAAAGAAAATGTGGCATGCATATTTCTTTTTAAAAATGAAAGATGGATAGATGCACAGGCAGGAGTGATTTATATTATATTATGCACCCAAATAAGCATTCATATATAATGTAGAAATCAAAGAGATTAATTTTCATCTTGTTTTGTGAAATATATAAATAGTAGAATAAGCATGTGTATGTGTTAGCTTCTGGTAGTAAAATAATTTTTAAAAATCTATTTAGCACTCTAATGTACACATTTTGTTCTCCTGATTGTTTCCACATGTATTAAAAAAATAAGATGTTGATTTAATCTCATTTTAAGGTATTGTAAGTACATAATAGGAAGCAGATACCAAAAATTTCTAACTGATTTCAACAAACTTATTCCTTAGATAAATGATTGTCCTTGAGAAATATGTTTAGAAATATCTTTTTCTTTTTTTTTTTTAAATTGGGGAATTGGGGGATGGGGAACAGATAAGTTGCTGTCCTTTTGTTGTTCAGTCTAGTTGTGGAGGATGTTGCTTCACTGGCCCAAGTTGGCACCATCATTGCGCTCTTCCCAGACGAGGCTGATCAGTTGCTGGCTTCTGGACAGCAGCTCATGGTGGCTGCTGGCTACACACAGTAGCCCATGGCAACCCACTGCCACAGGGGCTGCAGCCTACACTGCCATTGACTCATGGCAGCCCAGCTCCAGGTTGAGCTGTTGTTCAGCATCTTAGCTGTAGAGGGCAGTGTCACTGGCCCTCATTGTGGTATCTGAACCGGGGCCCTCTGGCATCCCAAGCCAGCTCTTAACCAACACGCCACTCGGCCAGCACCAGAAATATCTTTTCTTACTGACATTATGCACATTTTGAAATCTCCTCATTCCTATTGTCACTTATCACTTGAAAATAATATGGCTTCTTGGCATATTCATACATGCGCCCATATGGATATCACTTAGGACAGTCTAAGGAAGAGTTAATCTGGTCTGCATCATGTTTCTGGATTGGTTATAAAAAAGCTCCTCTCCAAGACAAAGTATGCATATTATAGCTATATTAAATGCTGATGTTAGAGTGTTAAGACAGTGCTTTCTATCAAGGTTTTTCATGTTGTAATAAGGAGTTGTGTGTATTTATACTCATATAAACATAAGATTACAACATGATTGCCTTTATATACAACCAAAGGAGGTAGGCTTAATGCAGTCAGTAATATGCTATATATCAACTTTATTATCTTTAAGTGATAGTTTACATAATTTATTCACATAGATTTGTGTATGATCATGTGCATGCTTATTTCTGGTATTTTTTTCTTATTATTTTACCTAGAAGCATTTTCTTCTATGATTCCCCCAAACCTACGTTACCTCCTTCTCCATCAAGCAATATACATTAGCAACTGAATATGTATTCTTCCGTGTTTTTTCCTTCGTGCTCATAGGATCGGGGGAGGGAAGGCAGACAATAAGGGCATGTTAAAATGCTAGTTAACATTTTAAACCACCAGAGTGTAATGCCCATTGTGAAACTTGAGTGGTCAGGATAGCACATGCATCTCACATTATCCCCCTAAAAGGGAAAAGATAAATGAGGTGCTTACCCACCATCTCTCATCAGCTGAGAGCTTTTACTGAGAATGTGAAGTACTGTTCATCCCTGCCAGCCTGAAGTGTCTGCTGGCAGAGTGGGTTTCCACTGTTAATGAATTTACTCAAACAAGCGATACAGATGCTGGTGGCAAAGTGCAGGCTGCAATGTTCTGCACTGGTAAACAACATGAGAGTTGGAAGAGATATGGCCAACAGAGAAACCTTCGCAATCACCTGTTAAAGATGGCAGAGCCTTCTTCATCAGACTGCATTTCTGAATGACTATGTGGAACCTCCACTCCAACACTGAAATGTGGACCTTAATATAGGGCAAGAAATAAAATCATATGAGTTAAAGAGTAGAGATCAGGGTGTATGTGTTATAGCAGCAAATGTTCATCAATATCTGATGTTTCTCAGACTCCACAGGACTCTAAAAATGAGGAATCAAAATTTTTAATAGCCCTAATCTTTCATTGGAAATTGGGATTCCATTTCCTTCATTTCGAATACGTTGTTGAAAATTCTTCCAAAGAGGTATTGAATACTCTTTGTAACCCTTATTCTGCTTTGCCATGGAGTAATGCACAGGATATGATATGACTTGTTTTCAACATGAGAATGTCTTGCCTGCCAGTGTGGTACTAGAATCATCAGAACTTTGGAACCTAACTGTATCTTTGTTAATGACCAAAGACATCTATAAACTTCACCATCAGTCAATTAAAGAGATATTCTTTATCATCTGATGTCTCACCACTCCTTTTAAAATTACTTTCACAAGAAATTTTTAGTGCCATCTAGACATTATGATAAGGACAAACAGGAAAATAGAGATTTTTAAATCTTGAAATATTAAGAAAGATCCTTAGTGGTCTATTCTCACTTGAATTTGTTGCTATACTACTTCTGCTGATTTGTTGCCTTTTCTTTAAGCTTATCTTAGGGTTATCATGGCTAAATCATTTTAAAAGTGATTTTTCCCCTTTTTGTCCCTAATTTCATATAAATGAAGTCAAAACCAATATGCTTCTATTATTCCATTGTCAACTACTTTCATCAGATTCATAGGATTTAATTGGCTGCTTATAGAAAACTTAGACCAACAGTTCATGTATGTTGTACATTTTAATCATCATAAACACACTATAAAATAGGTACTAATGTTTTGATTGATAGATGAAAATACCAAAGTTTGTTGCCAAAGATTTTAGAGCTATTAAGAGGCAAGGCCAAGTTTAACCCAAATCTGGGTAAGCCAATATACTCATTGTTGTGTACCGCCTCTCTTACTAGATTTATCGTCCATGTATCAAATACTCAAGATATTCTAGTAACAGAAAATTCAGAGTAAGAACCTATAATATAAAGCATTATTTGAGATATTTAGCATCGATTTCAAGGATTAAGAACATTTTCTAATATTGAAAATATTTGTAGAGCCCTTTTTGCTGCATCTACCGCAAGGATGAAGATCATTCTCAGGAATCAGATGGTGGACATTCCAGAAAATGTGGACATCACCCTGAAGGGACGCACAGTTATTGAAGGGCCCAGAGGCACCCTGTGGAGGGACTTCAATCACATCAATGTACAATAGAACTCAGTCTCCTCGGAAAGGAAAAGGAGAGGCTCTGGGTTGACAAATGGTGGGGAAATAGAAAGGAACTGGCTACTGTTCACACTATTTGTAACCATGTGCAGAAGATGATCAAGGCGTCTGTGGGGTATCCGTTACAAGATGTGGTCTGTGTGCTCACTTCCCTATCAACGTCAGTATTCAGGAGAATGGTTCTCTTGTTGAAACCCGAAATTTCTTGGGTGAAAAATATATCCGCAGAGCTTGGATGAGGTTCAGGTGTTGCTTGTTCAGTATCTCAAGCCTAGAAAGATGAGTTAATTCCTGAGGCAATGATAGTGAACTTGTATCACATTCAGCTGCTTTGATTCAACAAGCCACAACCATTAAAAATAGGATATCATAAAATTTTTGGACGATATCTATGTTTCTGAAAGAGAAACAGTTCAGCTGGCTGATGAATAAGATCTAAATTGTGCAGCTACAGAAACACCAAGATGTCGAGTGATTCCTCAGGCTTATTTGTTATATTTTAAAGATGCAATAAAAGTCATATATTGATTTGGGGGCAAAAAAGAAAATATTTGTAGAAATTCCTGTTTATTTGTAACACCTATCTTAGGTTACCTTACAATAATAACAAATTGGACTCCAAATATTGTCATGTGCATTGTTCCCAATTATAAATAGATAAATCAACTGTGATCAGGAATTTATTCTAGGTATATATCTCCAGCTCAGAAAATCCACATACATATATTTGGCAAACTCCTCTATTTGTTTTTATCTGAAGAAATCTACTAATTTTAAATGTGTGGAATAATTAAGTAAAGTAAGAGAAAATAATTAATGTGTTGCAACAACATTGTGTGGGACTTACTCATGTTACTGCCAAGATTTGAGCAGAATGTAAGAAATTAGCGTTGATCATCAGTGTCTCAAATTTCTTTCAAGCTAAATCACATTCACATCTGGAGTCTTTAATTGTGCCTTACAATAAGTTTAGCGTACTGTAAGTGCCAATTAAAGGAGTTGAAAAAGGTAACATGAGGGTAAGCAATTTCATGAAATGATATATTTCTCTTAAGCTACTACTAGCATATACAATTAGTTCCAGAATTACCCTTTCATTTCCATTGTCTTGTACTTAGAAACTTGAATGAAATGAAGTACTCTAGTAAATAGACATGTTCTTACTCTTTTTATTGCTTCTGTCTTATTTGCATTCAAATTCTTACTCTTTAAACTTGTAATTTTTATTCACATTGAATTACCTTATTTTTAACTTTCTTTCCCACATTCAGAGTGAATGTGGCAATTTGCTAAGAGGGATACATATATATATATATATATATATATATATATATATATATATATATATATTCCTTTTGCAAATATATTTAGCCTCTTAGAATTAAAAAAAAAAAGAATTACTGTCAATAAGCTTCCAAGGAAAGAACCTCCTTGTGGGCAGTCCAGCATTCTTCAGTAGTTTCCAAATTTTAGTGTGTGTATGTCACCTGAGATGTTTTGAAAATTATCAGGTTTTAGAACTCTACCTTAAGCTATTTCATATTCCATAGGTTAATTAGTACATTAGTAATTTATTTGGTTTGTTGTAATCTATTGCTGTCATTATTCATTTTGATGTTCAAAGCATGCCTAATTGGACAGTAGTAGCCCTTTTACACTAATCCATATTCCTTTTACAAGAGCCCTTTTTGTTTTGTTTTGTTTTGTTTTCAGTATTTTCTTACTTCTGGTTCAAAGTTTTTAAGGCTCATATTGTATATCTGTTGATCCAGCACTGGAAACACCAATTTCTCTAAGATTCCAAGAAGACTCAGTTCATTTTATTGGTGAACAATATTTATAAACACATATCTGGGACCTGGTGGCAATCATTGCTACTCGAATGTTACTGCTTCTGTGCCCTTTAGGTGGACAAAGCAGAAAGATTAAAACATCATCAGTTCAGCCCAATATATGGGGATACTTCTAATTCCAATCCAATGCAATAGTTTTCTTTGTCTTTCTCAATTCCATGTTGTTTCTCATTTCTCCGACCGGGGAAACCATACTCCCAATAGCTTCTCAAAATTTACTTATTTGCAACCCTACAAAACAAAGTAATTCTAGAATGGCTACTCTATTACTAATTCAAAAGGCAAGCATACCAATTAGAGTTCTAGATTGGTTTGCAGTTATTTTTACTTTTGAATAAGGATACATAATGGAAGTACTGTTTTCAAGAGTTTCTTGGATTATTATTTTTTTCTTTAGTGTGGTTATTTTAATCATTTTAAATACAGCTGTATTCAATTTGAGTTTTCTTCCCCATTATCATTGATTTCGTTTAATTTTTTTGATTATGTAAAACATTAACATGGTTTCCAAAGTCAAAACCACACAAAAGATATGCTAAATATAATCTCATTCTCTCATCTTTTATACTCGTTTCACATAGCCCATGTGTAATAACCAAATTCACTAGTTTTCTATTTATCCTCCCTATGTTTCCATTTGCAAAAATAAGTAACTAGTGTATAAGTTCTCACTTTTCTTTTTTTTAACAAAAAAATTTACCATTTTACATATAAATCTACACATAAATATATATGCAGTTGTACTTTTTCTAAGTTAATAAATCCTAGAAATCTGTCCATTTCACTTCGTGGAGATCATCCTCAATAGTTTTATAGATGCATAGTGCTCAATTGTATGGTTAAGACAGTGTTTCCAATGATTTTTTATGTGTGGGAACTTAGGTTGTTTTCAAAATTTTTCCATTAAAAATGTCATTGCAATGGGTAACTGTATGCATATGTATTTTCGTATTGAAAGCGTATCTTTGGGGTAAATACCTGGAAAGGGGGTCTCTCAGTTAAAGAATAAATGCATATGTGATTTAATAGTGTGTAACATATTTTCAAATTCTCTTATTAAAAGTTGAATTTGCAAGTCTCCTATTCTGAATGAATTTGAATAAATTTCATAGGAGAGTTTTTAGTTTTCTTTTTTAATGAATTGGTTTTTCATGTCTTTTGCTTAAGTACATTTTTCCTAAGACTTTTACTTTATGCTTTTCCTCCATTTTAAAGATTATTTTTATGTTAGAGATATTGATACTTTTTGTGGTATTTGTTACAAATATTTTCTCTGCAGAAATTATATTTATTTATATATTTTTTAATCAAACTAAGTAAGCCTATCCCCACACTCAGTTTATAGAGCAATTAATCCTAGGTTGCTTCTAGTATTTGTATGGCTTTACAATTAACATTTAAACTATTGATCCACATTGAAATTTTCTTGTGTAAATGCAATTTTATCTATTATTTTCCATATGACTTTCCATTTTCTTTTTTCTTTAATTCTTCTGAAGGGTTCTAGAGTAGCAAAGTGGAGAAAACTTTGATCAAAATATAATTCCAAATTAAGATGGAAAGATATGCACATATCAAAGAATTGTATTAACTTGCTTGAAACTTACAAGAATATCCAAAATTTATTGCTCTTCTATTATGATCCAGTTACCCAACATAGGGTCTGAGAATAATAAGCAGCCTACATGAAAATCCCAATTATGATACTCCTGAAACTATAAGCAAATACCCAAATTATCCAATTAGTTAGCTTACATGTACATGTAAACCATAAGAGTCCCAAAGCTACCAGCTGCTACCAATTGCTCCTAGCTTTTGGGTAAAATTTACTGGAATTAGATTAACTATTAATTACACTTGAAACTATTAATTAAATTTGAAACTCACTATATACTGAAGAGGTTTATATAAATTCTTCCACTAATATATTAACAAACCGCCTTTTAAGTTTACTGACAAAAATACATTTGAGTACATTGACCATGCATTCTCACAATATATTATCCAATAAAAGATCTCATATATCACATAAAAGATCAAACTCAATTGTCTCAGCACTGTCACCAATCTAAAATTTTATAAAGTCTGTAAATTTTTATTACTAGTTAAGTAATAGCTTTCAGAAAAGAAAAACAAAACTAGAAATTATAAAAAGCATTGACATATACAGCTCACTCAAGGAGGATACTATCTAATGTCTTCAAATTCCCATATTCTTTTTTTTAACTTTATTAAATTTATTGCAGTGACCTTGGTTAGTAAAATTATACTGGTTTCAAGTGTACATCATCTATACATCATCTATATATCACATTGTGTGCTCACCACCCAGTCAGTTCTCTTTGCATCACCATATATTAGACCTTCTTTCTCTTTTCTACCACCACTCTTGCCCCCTTATCCTCTGGTAACCATTAAACTGTTGTCTGTCTATGAGTTTTTGTTTGTTTGTTTGTTGCTTTCAGTTTTACATGACACATAGGAGTGAAATCATATGGTTCTCAACTTTTTCTAACTTATTTCACTTGGCATGATAATCTCAAGATCAATCCATGTTGTCACAAATGGCATCATCTTTTCTTATGGCAAAGTAGTATTACATCATATATATGTACCACATATTCTTTATCCAATCTATTGAAAGACACTTGTTTCCATGTCTTGGCCACCATGAATAAAGCTGCAATGAACATAGGGGCACATATATCTTTATGGATAAATGTTTTCAGATTTTGGGGGCAGATACCCAGGAGAGGGATTGCTGAGTCATATAGTAATTCTATTCTTAATGTTCTGAAACCTCCGTCAGTGTTTTCCATAGTGGCTGTACCAATTTACATTCCCACCAGCAGTGTATGAGGGTTCCTTTTTCTCCACAACCTTCCAACACTTGTTATTATAATATTACTTGTCTTGTGGACAATAGCCATTCTAACAGGTGTGAGGTGGTAATCTCATTGTAGTTTTGATTTGCATTTCCCTAATAGCTAATGAAGTTGAGCATTTTTTTTCATATCTGTTGGCCGTTTGTATTTCTTCTTGGGAGAAATTTCTGTTCAAGTCATCTGACCATTTTTTAATTGGGTTTTGTTGTTGTTGAGTTGTATGAATTCTATGTTATATTTTGAGTTAGCCCCTTATTGGAGGTGTTCTTTGCAAAAATCTCACATTCGGTTGGCTGCCTCTTTGTTTTGTTGATGGTTTCTTTTTCTGTGCAGGAGCTTTTTAGTTTTATATAGTCCCATTCATTTATTTTTGCTTTTACTTCCCTTTCCTTTGAGGTCAAATTCATAAAATCCTCTCTTAACCCAAGATCCATAAGTTTAAGACCTATGCTTTCTTCTATGTAATTTATTGTTCCAGGTCTTATGTTTAGGTCTTTATTTTGAGTTAATTTTGGTACATGTTGACAGAAAGCAGTCTAGTTTCATTCTTTTACACGAAGCTTTCCAATTTTTCCAACAGCATTTATTGAAGAGGCTTTCTTTTCTCCATTGTATGTGTTTGGCTCCTTTGTGGAAATTACTTACCCCTATACATGAGGGTTTATTTCTGGTTTCTTAATTCTATCCCATTGGTCTGTGTGTCTGTCTGTTTTTCTGCCAATATGATGCTCTTTTGATTACTATCACTTTGTACTATAAATTAAAGTCAGAGAATATCATACCTTCATCATTATTCTTTTTTCTCAGGATTGCTTTTGGCTATTTGAGGACTTTTGTGATTCCATGACAAACTGATGATTTTTTTTTTGTTCTATTTCATTAAAACGTGTCATTGGGATTTTGATGGGAATTGCATTAAATCTATACATTGCTTTGGGTAATGTAACGATTTTCACTATGTTGATTCTTCCAATTCAAGAACTTCTTGGACATACTTATATATGGACTTTTTCAATAAATACTGAAAATGATTTTTCTTTTTTCCTCTTATGTGTGAATTAGTATCTTTCCAGTTTTTGTGTTTTCTTCAATTTCTTTTAATAATGTCTTGCAGTTTTGTAGTTTTCACTGTATAGATCCTTCTCATCCTTTGTTAAGTTTATTCCTAGTATTTTATTGTTTAGTTGCAATTGAAAAAGGAATTGTTTGTTTTTCATTTCTTTTTCTAAAATTGTATTGCTAGTATATAAGAATGCAAAGCATTTTTGTATTTTGATTTTGTATCCTGTAACTTTACTGTATTTGTTTATTGTTTCTAATAGTTTTTGTGTGGAGTCTTTAGGGTTTTTTATATAAAGAATCATGTCATTTGCAAAAAGTGACAATTTAACTTCTTCATTCCCAATTTGGATGCCTTTTATTTCTTTCTCTTGCCTAACTGCTCTGGCTAAAACTTCCAATACTATAATGAATAATAGTGGTGACAGGGGGCTTCCTTGTCCTGATCTTGTTCCTGATCTTAAAGGAAAAGACTTATTTTTTTTTTACCAGTAAGTATGATATTAGCTGAAGATTTGCTGTATATTGTCTATATTATGTTGAGGTACTTTCCTTCCGTACCTATTTTATTAAGTGTTTTAATCATAAATGGATGTTGCAGCTTGTCAAATGCTTTTTCTGCATTTATTGATATGATCATATGATTTTTATCCTTTATTTTGTTTATGTGGTGTAGCACGTTGATCAATTTGCATATGGTGAACCATCCTTGTGCATCTGAAATGAATCCCACTTGATCATGATATAGAATATTTTTGTATTGTTGTATTCAACTTGTTAGTATTTTGTTTAGGATTTTTGCACCTGTATTCATTAGAGATATTGATCTGTAATTTGTGTGTGTGTGTGTGTGTGTGTGTGTGTGTGTGTGTGTGTGTTTGTTATCCTTACCAGGTTTTGGTATCAGGGTAATGATGGTCTCATAAAGGACTTAGGAAGTATTGCCTCTTCTTCAGTTTTTTGGAGGTGTTTGAGGAGGACAGGTATTAAATTATCTTTGAATGTTTGATAGAATTCACTACTGAAGCCATCTGGTTCTTGACTTTTGCTTTTGAGGAGGTTTTGGATGATTGTCCTAATTTCCTTACTGTTGATTAGCCTGTTTAGATTTTTAAGTTATTCAAGGGGCAACTGTATAGGTTTACCCCCAGTTTTATTGAGATATAATTACATATAGCATTGTATAAGTTCAACATTTACAACATAATGATTTGATATATGTATTATATTATGAAATGATTACTACAAATTTAGTTTACCTTCACCTTAAATAGTTACATTTTTTTTCTTATAATGCGAGCTTTCAGGATCTATTCTCTTAGCGAACTTCAAATATACAATACAGTATTGTTAACTATAGTCATCATGTTGTAAATTACATCTTCAATACATATTTATCTTATAAGTGGAAATTTGTACCTTTAGATCACCTTCACCCAGTTCACCTACCCCCTACTCATCGCCCCTAGCAACCACGAATCTGATCTCTGTTTCTAAGATTTTTTTAGATTCCATATATAATAAAAGTGAGATCATACAGTATTTGTCTTTCTCTGTCAACTTATTTCACTTAGCATAATGTTTTCAAAATCTATTCATATTATAGCAAATGGCAAAATTTTCTTCTTTTCATGGCTTAATAGTATTCCATGGTATGTGTGTATGTGAGTGTATACTATTTTTCTTTATCTATTCATCTGTTGATGAACACATGTTTTTATTTAATGTCTTGGCTATTATAAATAATGTTGAATTGAACATGGGAGTGAAGATATCTTTTGGGGATAGTGATATTGTTTTCTTCAGCTATATACCAGAAGTGGAATTGTTATATCATATGGTAGTTCTATTTTTAATTGTTTGATGAACCTCCATTTTGTCTTTCATAGTGGCTGTGCCTATTTACATTCCCAAAAGAGTTCATTAAGGTTCTCTTTTCCCCAAATCCTTGATGCCTGTGTTTTATTTTGTCTTTTTGATGATAGCCATTCTAACAAGTATGAGGGGCTTTTTGATGGTTTTTATTTTTTTGGTGAAAGTCTTGTTTTGTTCATGTATTGTTTTTCTAATTTTGTTTAGTTGTTTTTGTGTTCTTATAGTTCACTAAACGTCTTTAAGAGGATTATTCTGAATTCTTTGTCAGTCAGTGCATGGGCCTCCATTTCTTTAGGGTCAGTTATTGGAGCTTTGTTACTTATGGTGGTGTCATGTTTACCTGACTTTCCCTGATCTTTGATTCCTTTTGTTGGTATCTGCACATTTGAGTATGCTATCTCATTTTCCAGACTTTTCAGGTTCACTCTGGCAGACAGTCCTTCACCTGTCAGCTCAGTTTGGGTTTCTGGATGGGTCAGTTGGTAGCATCCTTGGGCAGGTGGAGCTTGCTCTTAGGGTCTATTTTTGACAAGGTAACTCCCAGAGCTCTGAGGTTGGGAGGGCTGCTGCTGGCTGGGAACAGTTGGATAGGATTGCTGGGTTGGTTCACTGCCCAAGTATGGTTGTAGGATTCGCTACTCTGTTGCCTAGATTCTCTGGTTGGGCTTCCTACTTAGATGGGACTGGGTACTTTACTTAGCAGTTATTGCTTTTTTGACATAAGAAATATCCAAACCTATATTGAATTTTGATGAGTTTATTTGAGCCAATCTGAGGGTAAGTGCTGGGAAGCAAAATCCCAAGAAAGTGCTTCAGAGAATGGGAGTTTTGCAGCTTATTTTATACATAGAATCAATGGAGGAGGGTTACATAGAATCCATCGGTGATAGATAAAGGGGGTGGGAGTAAGCAAAGTGGAGGAATCTCTGGGGTTGAATAAAAAGCAAAATGGAGAAACACATACCTCTTTTACATTGGTGGGTACAGGGTAGTTAATTAACATTTACAGCACATAGAGATGGTATTTGGGGAACAGCATAATAATGAGGGGTTCTGTGGTCTTGTGCTCTGGTTGGGTGGATTGTGCCCTGTGGGCTCCAGAAAAACAGATCACTCTGACATTCCAAATATATGTTATCTTAGAATGTAAATAAGCAATACACAGCCTCACGTGAAGTAAAGATTGATCTGTGTCAAGGAGATTACAGGCCAAGGATGTGATTACCTTCCATGGTCCAACTTTAGTTAGGAATTTTTATGTTCAGACCATTCAATGTGGTTAATTTTGGTCTCTAAGTTTGTAGGGCCTGCCATGCTGGCCTCTCCTGAACTTGCCAGGTTTAGTATGTGGCCCTGTCTTTGTCTACAGCTTCATTTCAGGAGAGGTGGCAGAATGGGCATCAAGGCCAGTCTGGCTTGTTCTTTGGGGACTCGAATCAGGCAGAACTGCATACCAAGTTCTCTGGACAGACAGGTCTGCCAGCTTGTCTGTACAGAAGGGCAGAAGTGCTCTCAGGACTCTCTGCTCAAGTAGGCTGAGATAAAGAACTTCCCAGGTGCTCCAACCAGGCTACCTTGTTGAGAGGGGTCATGGGGTACACTCAGCAATAGGCAGGCTATAAACTAGTTTCCCTGTCCATGCAGGGTGGCAAGACAGTCTCCAAGGCTGACAGGACTTGCTGTTTAGAGTCCTAAATCAGGCAGAGTTGAGCACCAAATTTCCTGGTCTGATGGTGCTAGCATCTTGGTTCTGCAGATGAGCCAAACGACTGGTTGCAATTTCTATTTGCTCACTGCTGTGAGTAGGAACTCAGTCAACCAAGACACAAGCTCTGGTTTCTGTAAACCTCTGTTCCCCTTCTCCATCACAATCTAGTCTCCAGTAGTCAAGCCCCACAGATTCTTTCTGTGACCTCTGTGAGATGAGGCCTAAGTAGGCTTCCAGAAAAGTGACGCACAACACTGGGGGAGCTGGATGTCCACTCTATGCTCTATTTTTCCCACTGGGGAAGGCATGGGTGGGTACAGGAAGGGGGGCTCTCAGGGCAGTGCTGTGTGAGCCTGGGGCATGGGGTAATGGGGTCAGAGTATAGCTCTCCTCTTGCCCTTCTCACGTGGTTTTTTTTTTTTTTTTGGTCTCCATGTCCAGGAGGGTGCCTCTGCTTCATCTATGGTTCTAGGATTTTTACAGTGATGTCTTATTTATGGAAAGTTGCAAGTCAGTCTTCTTTTAAGGGGGACCAAAATCAGAATGACCTCTATCACCATCTTGATGATCCATGTGTTTTAAATGCTAACAGAAGTTACACAACTCAGCATGTCTGTAAGGGCTCAGTTTTCAATGCTAGATGAAGAGAATCTAATATATATGAAGTGCTTACAATGTTGTATGTGCTTCGCTAGACAATTTACACAGTTATTCAAATCACAATCATCACAGAATTTCTGCTAGAGTTTTATGGATTATAAAAATAAGTACAGGATTCTACCACCGGGAATACTTTAAAATAAATACAGCAAAATCCTCTCTTCCAAAATGTCTAGGAATGCTGAATAAATTTGATGATTCTTTTAGCTCCATACCTGAATTGTCAAGAAAGAGAAATCCCAAAAGACAGCAAAAAAGAGTAAAAGTGAAACAAACAAGAACGGTAGACAAGAATAGAATCTTGCTAGTTTTGAGGTGTTGTTGCCTATTACGATATCCAAGGGGCAGTCGTTTTCCATGGTCTCACAATTATAGGAGAGGAGCCTTGAGCAAAGCTGATCAGAGAATAGGAAATGAGGCTTCTGAATTAATCCAGTATCCTAAAAGGGCTACCTGCTCATTAAAAGGGTATACCAGATACAAACAAATATATTTCTCTGTGACAAAGACTGAGAACAAATCAGACTGTCTGTCTTGATCTGGTTTTGATTAAGGGAAAAAGTCTCCTTTGACAGTTTGTAATGACAGATTTTCCCTGAGGTGTGTTTGGAGTTTGAATTGAAACTGCAAGGTAATGAATTAACATGAAATATTACTCTGAACAATAATATCTTTGCGGTAGCAGGAAGAAGGAAACACAAAGGTTTTGGTGAGGGCCAAACTCTTAAATCTCAAGGAAACATTTCATATCCATCCATAGTAAGTAAATGCCAACTCTAAAATCACAAGTTTTATAATTTAAATAATCCACCATGAATTAGAATTAGCAGAAGCAAAACATCAGAATTAGGCTTCTAAATATAACTTACATTTAATAGAATTGTTATATCGAGGATATAGGAAAGACTAAAGATCATTTATAATTATAAAATGTTTAATTCATCAGGAAGATATAGGAATTCTAAAAATTTAAACACTTAATAATATGAATTCAAAATATATTAGGGAGTAACGAACACCAGTAAAATTAGACAAATTCACAAAGTGTGAGATTATAATGAACACTACTCTAAAAAAGTGAAAAGGAAGAAGAGAAAGAGAACACACAATCCTACAACATTGCAGCAACAAAATGGGATATCACTAAAAAGTTATTAGTGCAGTCATTAAAAAGTTAAAGAGGATATGACTAAAAACTTTATGCTAGTATATTTGAAACTTTAGGTGCATCAGACTAATTCTTAAAAAGAGAAGCTATCAAAAACTGATTTGAAGAAATATAGGAAACCAAATTATTCTTGCACCTATTGAAGGCATGGTATAAGTAGTTAATAATATGTTCCTACAAAATAAACTGTGGGACTCCAGGGCCTTTGCTCATAATTGTTTGACAACCATGAAGGAAAACATGTTTCTACTTCTATTCAAACTATTTCAAAAAATTCAAATGAGAAGTTTTTCCTATCTCTTTGTATGAAGCAAGAATATCTTTGAGAGCAAAATTCAAAATGAGACTTGACGAAAATAAAATTACAGTTGTAACATTCCTAAACAACAAAACAAAAATTTTGCAACATAACTCAATAAAAAGACAAAGCAACAGAGCAGACTTTTAATGAGTGATACAAAAAAACCTTCTATTGGAGTAATATATTACTGTATAATGAGCTATTTGTAAATTACAGAAAAATCATTATTTGAACTAAAATCAGTTGGAAAGGCAGTTTAAAAGATAGTGTTGTAAACTATGAAGAAATGTTTAGCAAAATTGATTGTAATCAAATTTATAAGTACAAAAATAAAGTGTGATTTTTATTCTCGATATGGCTATAGTACGATGTTTCTTTAAAGAAATGTTGGAAGTATGTAACATTAATTGTCTTTAAAAGTAATGTTAATATTTCACTTTCTGAGAGTGTAAACTGTCTTGTGAGTACATATGTATGTCAAGGTTTAAGTTCTGTGCTGTTTTGTTTAGTGTTTAGATCTCATAAAGCAGAAAGAGCTCAGGTTTACAATCATATTCTGGTGAACTTGGGGGAAAAAAACCTAGGAAGTAACTTTTATTCCTACTCTTCCCCTTAGATGAAAGAGAAGACTATGTAAGTCTACACTACTATTTATCACAAGACATTGAACTATATAATTCACAGTGGTATTAATGTAATATGGAAATATCCTGTACTTTATTTTATTACACTTATGACTATAAATATACTTTTGAGTTATTTTCATTTTATTACAAAATTATGACTGGATATTATAAATACATTTTGATTTTGAGTTGCAGAATTTGTCATAAGAATAGGCAATATAATTGTAATGTTTCACATACTCTGCAACTTGTAGCAGAATAGTAATTTTATTTTCAATTATATTCAATTATGTCAGTTTGATTTTTGATCTAATTTGCACCTTCCATTTGTAATACTAATATCCTAGAAATTAGCAGTCATCAGAATATACTTAAAATAACATAAAAATTGTATATATTTTTTGTCATTCTTCCTGATTGATAATCACTATTTAGGTTGAAATGTAGCTAATATACATTTAAAAAAAAACCACACCAAAACGCTGGTCTATAAAAAAACCTGCTGGGTTTTGAACAAATTTATAGAAGTTTTGAAATTAGCCTGTATTTTGGTAAAAAAATTCTCTACTTTTAATGCTGACTTCAAGTCACAGTGATTGTGGATGCAAACAATTCTGGATGACTCTGTGTGTGTGTGTGTGTGTGTGTGTGTGTGTGTGTGTGTGTGTGTGTGTGTGTNCTCTGTGTGTGTGTGTGTGTGTGTGTGTGTGTGTGTGTGTGTGTGTGTGTGTGTGTGTTTTATTGAACAAAAACCAATGACCAATTATTTATAGTCATTGATTGGTAAGCATTCTATTTTACACTTGTTAATAATTAATTAATTCTGTTTTTGTCATATAATCAAGAGATATTGAAACTTGGTATTGAAATTTTAAAGTTAAATGCATATGTTTTTTGTAATCTATCCAAACAGCACAAAAGCATATGATGTCTGACAATTAAGTTTGCAAACTTGTTGCAACGATGTTGCTAAACTATTTTGATATCAGAAGGATTATTCATTATGAATTTGTACCAAGTGGACAAACAGTTAACCAAGTTACTATTTGGAAGTGCTGAAAAGGCTGCATGAAAAAGTTACATGAAAACGACCTGAACTTTTTGCCAACAATTCATGGCTCTTGCATCACGACAATGCTCACATGGCACTGTCTATGAGGGAGATTTTAGCCAGTAAACAAATAACTGTATTGGAACACCCTTCCTACTCACCTGATCTGGCCCCCAATGACTTCTTTCTTTACCTGAGGATAAAGGAACTATTGAAAGGAAGAAATTTTGATGACATTAAGGACATCAAGGGTAATAAGATGACAACTCTGATGGCCTTTCCAGAAAAACAGTTCCAAAATTGCTTTGAAGGGTCGACTAGGTGTTAATGTTTATGCATAGCTTCCCAAGGGGAGTACTTTGAAGGTGACCATAATGATATTCAGCAATGGGTTATGTAGCACTTTTTCTAGGATGAGTTTGCAAACTTAATTGTCTGACCTCATATACATTATTCTGTTTAAAATCAGAAATATAAACAAAGGCTTGCATATGCTTCTACAATATGAACATTTTTTTTTCATAATCAGTTATGTGAATCATGAGGAAAACAATTCTTAGGATTTTTTTTGTGATGTTCATGAAAGAGTAGCCTGTCATTTTCTTTTCTTGTAATTCATTGTCAGGTTTTATAAACAAATTTAGGGTGCCCTCATCAAATTATTTGAGAAGTACTGCCTTCTTTTTTATTTTTGGAAGAGTTTGTGTCTGGTTGGTATTTATTCATTCTTAAATATTTGGAAGATTTATCCAGTTGAAACCATCTGAGACTAGAGTTTGTTTGTTTGGGGGGATGTGGGATGGTTTGTTAACTGTAGATTCAGTTTCTTAGTTATGATCTATCTCTTCTTATGTCAATACTAGTTAAGATGTGTTTTTCAAAGAATTTCAAAGATTTAAATTTATTTATATTTATGGTCATAGAGTTGTTCCATGTATCCTCTTTATTTCTTTTTATTATCGATTGGATTTGTAGTGATGTGCTCATCACAGCTTAGGCCACGCTAGCCAACTTGCTGTTCCTTGAACCACCCAAAGATGTTCCCATGCCAGGGTTTTGTACTTAAAAGTTTTCTATCCCTGAGTATTTTTCTCCTTGATAGCTTTGTGAAGCACTTCTTCACATCCTTAAGTCACTGCTTAAGTGTCAGCTTATAAATGAAGTCTTCCATGATTACTATATATAAAATCAGCTATCACAACCTCAAAATAAGCACACCCCATCCCTTTGACAATACTACTTTTTTTTTTTCTTTTACTACCTGACTCTTTCTTGTGATACATGGATGTATGGATGGATAAATGATGATAGATGATAGATAGATAGATTGATAGATAGATAGAAGATAGATACATGAAAGTAGCCATCTCAGCTGGGTAGAGGTAACAGTCTGATTAGATATCTATTATCTATCATCTATCTATTTATCTATCTATCTATCTATCTATCTAATCTATCATCTATCATCTATCCATACCCTTATCTTTTCCCTCTTCAGGTAACTGCTCACCTCAATTTGATATGTATTATTCAGTGACTTGTTGTAAATAAACATGTGTTTGTGTTTTATTTTAGTTGTTTTTAACTTTATTAAAAAGAATATAGGGCCGGCCGAGTGGCTCAATTGGTTAAGAGCTTGCTCAAGTGTGCGAGCTCTGAGCAACAGCGGTTTGAGTCCCGGCCCGAGCTGAGATGGCTCAGCTAAAAAAAAAAACAAAAACAAAGAATATCATATCATTAAAGAAGTTGAGTGTCACCACAGTGTTGTTTATTTGGAGCATAATGCTGCTGTTGTTTGTTTTATTGAAGTATAATGACATACAACACTGCAGAAGCTTAAAGTGTACAGCATAAGACAAAGTTATTTTAAGAATATCTCAGGGCAATCTACTTAATTAATGACATTTATGGGATGAATAATTTCCTCTAATGTAAACTTAGTTTGTTGAGTTTAGATGCTTCTCTGCACTTACTATATGTAAAAAAAACAAAAACAAAACGAAAACCAAAGCTTATTGACTAAAAGACATGTCTCATATTTACTGTAAAAGTTTATTGTAACAAACTAGTACCTAAGGTAGAGTTATTTATTTGTAACCCACTTTGTAAAGTTTCTCTTTTTCTTATTTTATTATATTTATTAGAATGACATTGTTAATAAAATTATGTAGGTTTCAAGCATAAAATTTATAATACATCATCTGTATATTGCAATGTCTGTTCATCACCCAAAGTTAAATTTCCTTCCATCACCACATATTTGACCCCCTTTACTATTTTCTCTCTTCTCTTCCCTTCCCCTTTGGTAGCCACTAAATTATAGTCTGTGTCTGAGTTTTTGTTTGTTTGTTTGTCTTGTTCTTTTATTGCTGTCAGTTTTATAACCCACATATGAGTTAAATCATGTGATTCTCAACTTTTGCCATCTGACTTATTTTGCTTATGATGATATTCTCCAGATCCATCCATGTTGTTCCAAATGGCAATATTTCATCGTTTCTCATAGCTGAGTAATACAATTGTATATACGACATATAGTCACAAAATATGATGAATGCTGCTGCTGAGTGCCATTCAACAGAAAGACAGGGATCTTCAATATGGGAAGCACATGTGGAATCTTAGTAACAGTGTGACAAGTTTCAACTGTTCACTACAGTCAGTCAGGTGTGAGCTATGGCTGAAAGAAGGTGTGTTTTAAAGTGTGCTCTAAATCATGGATCACAAAAAACACATCAACATGAAATAGGTGAATGATTTCATCCACCATCATGACACCGCTCTGTGTCAAACATCGCTTCTGGTTTATGGCAATTCCTGTCAAATAAAAACATTATGGTGTGTCCTCATCCACCTTGTTCACCGGATCTGGCACTGTGTGACTTCTGTCCAAAAGTCAAAATAACCATGAAAGTTAAACGTTTTGAATCAATTCAGGACATTGAGGTAGTCAAAACAGTGCCAACTAAAGACACTCATGAAAGAGGAGTTCCAGAACTGCTTCAGATAGAGGCAAGAATGATGGGATAAGTGTGTTCAAAGAGAGGGGGAGTATTTTGAGGGGGATTAATGGCAATGTGTCTTTTAGTGTAATAATTTTTTTATTTAAACATTTACCATAATTTTTTATCACACCTCATATGTACCACATCTTGATCCAATCATCATCATTGAAGGACACTTTAGTTGTTTCCATTTTTGGCCTTTTAAAAGAGATACAGGCTATATCCTTATTTGGAATGTGTAATGATATTCAGTTTTGCATACATGGTCACGCTGAGATAGATCAGTCTTTCTTTTTTTTTTTAATTGAAGTTTATTGGGGTGACAATTGTTAGAAAAGTTACATAGATTTCAGGTGTACAATTCTGTAATACATCACCTATATATCACATTGTGTGTTCACTACCCAGAGTTAGTTCTCTTTCTATCACCTTATATTTGATCCCCTTTACCCTCATCTACAATTCCCCTCCCCCCTTACCCTCTGGTAACCACTAAACTATTGTCTATATCTGTGAGTTTTTGTTTCTTCTTTTGTTTTCCTTGTCCTTTTGTTGTTTTCAGTTTTATATCCCACATATCAGTGAAATCATATGGTTCTCTACTTTTTCTGTCTGACTTATTTTGCTTAGCATTATAAACTCAAGATCCATCCATGTTGTTGCAAATGGCAGTATTTCATCTTTCTAATGGTAGAATAGTATTCTATTGTGTATATATACCACAACTTCTTTATCCAATCATCTATCAAAGGACTATTTGATTGTTTCTATGTCTTGGCCACCATAAATAAAGCTGCAATGAACATTGAAGCACATACATCTTTACAGATAAATGTTTTCAGATTTCTGGGGTAGATACCCAAGAGAGGGATTGCTGGGTCACATGGTAATTCTATTTTTAATTTTTTGAGGAACCTCCACACTGCCTTCCATAGTAGCTGCACCAGTCTGCATTCCCACCAACAGTGTATGAGGGTTCCTTTTTCTCCACAGCCTCTCCAACACTTGTTATTATTTGTCTTGTTGATGATAGCCATTTTTAACTGGTGTGAGGTGATATCTCATTGTGGTTTTTATTTACATTTCTATGATGATTAGTGATGTTGAACATGTTTTCATATGTCTATTGACCATCTATATGTCCTCTTTGGAGAAATGTTGATTCATGTCCTCTGCCCATTTTTTAATTGGATTGTTTTTTTGTTGTTGTTGTTGAGTTATATGAGTTCTTTATATATTTTGGATACTAGCCTCTTACCAGAGGCGTTTGCAAAAACCTCCCATTCAGTTGGTTGCCTCTTTATTTTGTTGATGGTTACTTTTGCTGTACAGAAGCTTTTTAGTTTGATATAGTCCCACTCATTTATTTTAGTTTTTACTTCCCTTGACTTTGAGGTCAAATTCATAAAATGCTCTTTGAATCCAAGGTCCATAAGTTTAGTACCTGTGTTTTCTTCTATGTAGTTTATTGTTTCAGGTCTTATGTTTAGGTCTTTGATCCGTTTTGAGTTAATTTTGGTATATGGTGACAGATTGCAGTCTAGTTTCATATTTTTGCACGTGGCTTTCCAATTCTTCCAGCACCATTTATTGAAGAGGCTGTCTTTTCTCCAGATCATTATTTCAAAGTGGCTTATGTTTCCTTGGTTTCTCTCTCATTATCTCTTAGCTTACATATAGTTTTTCAGTGAAAGTATAAGAAATCTTGATTCTTATTACATACAAGGAAAATAGAAACTGATTTCCTTTTTCTCTCTGCTTATTCTAACTGGAGTTTGGAAATGTCAAATTTTCAAACTGCTCAGGCAATTAGGATTTTTAATTATTTTACACTTTTTATTTAATTTACTTATTTTTCTCTAAGTTGTAACTTCTTGATATTAATGAATCTGTATCTTTTTAGAAATATCTGTATTTTTTGTATTTATGTCGTGTCCACCTATGACAACCAATATTCCCAGTAGAACTGATAAAATATTTTCATAAAAGGTTATACATTATGTAAAACTACTGTTAAATTGTGCATGATATCATTTGGCAATTGTTATAAGGCTTTTTTGTGTGTCTTATAACAATTGCCTCACCCAATTTATCAACAGATTATAGCACATGTACGTATATAAGATTTTTAATTTTTATGTAAATATTAGAAAAAAATACTTGGCAAAAAATAACTTTTATTTTATCTTCCTTGTATACTATGCATGATGTTTAATCAAGACACTTTACCTTTTGCAATTTGTGAATACATGGTTTGATACTCATAAATATATCTTTTCTGAGCATTTCAACACCTGGGGTGAATTATGATAATTAAGTACTGTATCATCATGTTCTGACTTTTCCTTTCTAGCCCCTACTGTGAAAATTCAATTTCCAGATGCTTTTGATGTTTCCACTTTATAGGTGTAAAAGAGATCTGCCTTTTCTAATCCCTCAGGTTCTGCATATTGGAGATTCATTTTATATACTCTTTCAGTAGTTTCTTATTTCTTTAGCTAAATGAGGACATACATTTTTTTCAGGAGAAAAAATAGATCCTGCATTTATAGGTGGGGTTTCATTAAGTGGTTTTAATATTTCAAATTATTTTAATAGTTTTTCTTTTGAGAAGACAAGAAAGTGAGGCATAATTAAAATAGCATTGAATTTGTTATCTGAAGACATATAATCAAATTCCAGCTTAGTTATGTAATCTTGAGTGAGTCAGTTAATAATCTGGTCACATGTTCCTTATTTGATCAAATGATATTACCCCTTCCTTATAAATGAGTGTGTATTAAATGAGATAACCAATATAATATATAATATGTATTATGTGATGTATACTATGTAATATATAATGTATAATATATAACCTATAACCTATATTATAATGTAATTCATTATTCTGAAAAGAGATGATAAACTCTAAGTAGTGAGAGATTTATGAAGTGGGTAATTTGATGCAAATATCACATTTTCAAATTTGTCTTAACATATTGCACATACGATTCATTGAAAGGAAACATGGTACTGGTATACTTCATTTTATTTATTATATTTAAGTATGCCATCATTGTGCTACTTAATGCTCTACAATTTTAGAAATTATAAACATAAACAAAAATTATAAACATTAACAACAGAAAAAATACCAAACCACAGATTCTCTATTCTTAAGAATGCCATTTTATCAATTATTTATAATTTGTCTTTGACTTTAGGTGCTTGAGATAGCCATCAATAGATTTTTTTTTTAACTTTGGAATGTAATTTGAAAGTCTATGACAAAAGGGAATATAGTGTTGAGTCACAGAAATGAAGAATTACAATTACATTTAGTATGGAAACTTAGAAAAACACAAAAGATCACAAAGAAAAGGGGTATAGAGCAAATACTAATGTCAATCTTCCAGACAATTGATTTTACTAGAAAGGTAGTACAACATAATGGTTAAGAATCTGTAAGCAGACTGGTATTAAAATCCCAACTTCTCTATTTTCTATTGTGTGACCTTGGACAGATAAACTCTGTATTATTTACTAATCAGAAAATGGGTTAATTTAGACAAATTCAAATAGGCCCTATACAAGGTAAATTAGGTTTTTAATCTTTCACCCTTTAACCCATTACCATTCAAGTGGAAATAATGATTATTTTAAGTATCTATCAAATTATCCTAATCTTACAATTTGTATAGTAAAATAAATTGGTCAGAAAAATATCACCTAAAAATTCTGTTTCTGTAGACTGCAGATAAACATTGGGGCCTAACCCATGGCTTAACAGAATGTCAAACACATCATGCTCTGGACATGGACATTAGGAATGGGAAAAAAAGGCAGAAAAGACAAAGGCTGAACTTCAGAGAAATTCACACATATGAGGTGTGATCTAAAAATATGGTGAATGTTTAAATTAAAAAAAATTATTACAGTAAGAGACACATTGCCATTAATCCCCCTCAAAATACTCCGCCTCGCTTCGAACACACTTATCCCATTGTTCTTGCCACTTTCTGAAGCAGCTCTGGAAATTCTCTTTCATGAGTGTCTTTAGTTGTGCTGTTGTGGCTGCCTCAGTGTCCTGAATTGATTCAAAATGTTTACCTTTCATGGTCATTTTGACTTTGGGGAAAAGCCAGAAGTCACATGGTGCCAGATCTGGTAATACGGTGGATAAGGACACACTGTAATGTTTTCATTTGACAGAAATTGCCATAACAGAAGTGATATGTGACACGGGGAGCTGTCATGATGGAGGATGATTTACCGCACACTTTAAAACACACCTTCTCTCAACTGTAGCTCACACCCGACTGACTGAACTGAACAAGTTGAAACTTGTCACACTGTTACTAAGGTATGACGTGCCGCTTCCCGTATTGAAGATCCCTGCCTTTCCATTGGATGCCACTCGGCAGCAGCATTCACCATATGTTTTGATCACAACAGAAAGGCTTTGTGTCACACATTGCTTCTAGTACAGCAATTTCTGTCAAATAAAAACTTTAATAGGGTAAAGCAGAAAACTGAATGGTACTGTAATTATTATACTTTGTATGCATAATTAAATATCTTCCAACCAGGAAAACAGCAGACCTACATGTTAATTCTACCAAATAATACAGAAAAAATTAAATCTTATAGTAATTAATTCAGAGATGAGATAAGGAGCCCTCAAATTATTTTATGTGTTTGATGTTAATTAGATATCAAAACAAAATAAGGACAATTAAAAACTACAATATGTGTCAAATGTTTTGTTAACACAAATAATAAAATACTAACAAAATACTTGCCACCACATTCCACAGGTGGAAGTTAACAGGCCTTTTTCATATACAGTTTATTTCAGGAATTTGAGATAATTTTCATATTAGTTTTCACATTAGCTGATTTATCATATTAACTGTTTAAAAGAGAAATGCAAATACTCATCTCAATGAGTACAGTAAAATATTTAGAAAAATCAAAAACCATTCATAGAAAAAATACTGTAATTAAGGACAGAAGGAAACTTGCTTACGCTGAAAAAATTATAGTAACCACAAAACAGTGTTCAGTGAAAAAGCATTAAAAGTATACTTTTTAAAATCAGTAAAAAATTAAGATGTCCAAAATTACTATTAAACATTTGCTAAAGTCTCTGTTCAGGCAATGAAATATGAAAGTATACAACTTTTTAAGTATCAGGAAGTAAGAATTAAACAGAGTGTGTTTTGATAGACTTACACACACACTCACATACACACATACAAGCACAGACACATATAGCAAAGAACAAAAAATACCTATTACTTGTCATGTTGCTAGGATTATCAAAAGAGATTGGCAAGATGTTTAAATAAATAAAATTAATACATAAAAGTATTGTTAATTTTCAACAAGCAATAGAAAATGTAAGGTAAAAGGAGATGCATGTAAATCGCAAGGGAAGAATGCAAGAGATCTGAAAATATGTCACATAAAAGATACACAAGTGATACAGCTCTGGAAAAAATAAATCACATTTTATTATAGGAAAAATCTTATATTTAAAAAATATTGACCTGTAGATTCAAAGAAATTCTATTATAATCTCTACCATTTTGTGTTTTTTGTGGAATTTAACACAAATTTTCTAAACAGTATTTCAAATACAAATAATCAGGAAAATCGAAGTCATTACTTTCAGAGTTCTCCCTTTCATATGATATCCAGATTTATGACAAATATAGACTATTTTAGAGGAAACAGCTAATATTTTAGTTTTATATTTCAGTACATGTTCCAAATAGTTGAAAACAATAAAAATATTTTGCATTTTAATATTATTTTATGTCAAATGGAAATGTTTCCTAATTATTATATTAAAAGTTAATTTTCAAAATTTATTTATGTTGTATGTAGCTTTAAAGAAAGTGTCTCATAATTTGAAGTCCATTAAGTTTAACATGATGATGAAAGGTTTGTACATATACAAATAGTGAAGAAAATACATAAGTACCTCAAATTTATGAAATTACAATTGATTTTGAAATTCCACTAAATGCTTTTTGGAAGTCTATCATTAACTTGCACAAAGTAATATATATATATATATATATATATATATATATATATATATATATATATATCTGCATTGAATATCTTGATGTTAATATCATAAAATTTCAAAATTTTTAAAAATATATTTCAGAGCCGAAACATTTGTTGAATGCTAATGGCTTCAACAAATTACTTGTAAGCTAACCACAAGCTTTATGGAATTAAGGACTATAATAGGATTACTACATTTTGATGAAAATGTGTTTTTTTACTGTTTTCTCTGCTAGTTACATTTAGCTTCCATGAAGATTTAATTTAGATATTTTACTTTGAAAGCATTGGTTCTTCAGTTTACTATAAGTAGCATGTTTGTTGAACACAAGTTTTGAATGAAATAACACTATACTATTAACATATATAATTAATATTCTTATAAACATATTTTGTACCTGTACCTTTACAAAGGGTTTTAAATGCAGCCCAGTTTGATGAATACATTCCTTTGCTGAAACTAGAACATACTCATTCAAATATGCAAAAAAAAAAGTAGCAACATATTTAAAACGTGCCTTTATGGAGTGTCTTAAATTTACCATAGTGTTCTAAACACATTCATTCACTGTAACAGCACTACTTATTCACATATAAAACTAGCTTTCTTTTTCTACCTTTACTTGAATGTTTACAGAGTGTATTACACGCAGCTCCTTCATTGAACACATTCTTTAAGAAAAGAATTGATTTATCATTTTGGAAGGTAAATCACACAAAGAATTAAACAAAACTGGCTCTAATTTAGAAGTTAGAGATCAAGGAAGACGTCTTTTCAATAGCATGTGACACATGTACTACCTATTCAATTTAAATCAAATCCTTGCCATTAATCAAGTGTCATATAAAATCAACTTAACCTTAAGAAAGTACTCAGTCCCCTTGAGATATCTTCCCTTCATGCATAAAATGGAGATAATACAATGAACTTACTATTATTGAACCTCACTAATTTATTTTAAGATTAATTTTCTGTGACACTTAATCTGAACATTGAACATAAAAGTGCAATTCTTATACTAAGAAAGTCTACTGAGTAACCACTGTTCACATGTGATTATGCAAAGCTCATTCCATAATCATAGTTATAGCTTCTTATTACATGACATTTAAGACATATAGCTCTTTTTAAATTGATTGATTGATTGATTGAATATAATCGACATATAACATTGTATAAATTTAAGATGTACAACATATGGGTCTGATATATTTGCATATTGCAAGATGATTACCACCCTAGTGTTAGCTATCACCTCTATCAGGTCACATAATTATCATTTTTGTGTGTGTGTATGTGTTGTGAGAATATTTAAGATTTAGTCTCTTAGCAACTTTGAAGTTTATAATGCAGTATTGTTGACGATATTCACTAAGGCTGTACGTTAGATCTCAAGAACTTATTTATCTACTTGTTGCAAGTTTGTATTCTTAAACATCTCCCCAAATTCCTCCACCCCAGCCCCTGATAAGCACCATTCTACTCTGTGTTTATGAGCTCAGCTTTTTTAGATTCCACATATAAATGATATCATACAGTATTTGTCTTTCTCTAACTTATTTCTAAGTGCCTGTCAACTGATAAATAAAGAAGATGTAGTAAATATGTACATGATAGAATATTATTCAGCCATGAGAAAGAAGGATATTCTAGCATTTGCAACAACATGGGCAGACCTTGAGGGCATTATGCTAAGTGACATAGACTTTTAAATTCAGTTACACTCACTGTTTATGAGTGTAATTACAACTTGAGCCTGAAACTTCTTTCTCCCAGTGCCAAAAATCTAAAGACTAGAAATTTTCATTGGTGATATATACATAATACATATTTTAATTAACTTTAATTCATACAAATTGATTATTCATTCATAGAGTTATTGTGTGTGTGTGTGTGTGTGTGTGTAAAGCACTTTATTCCTCAGTCTCAATAAATTAGGTAGAAGTCATACAAATGTATAGCATTACAATAATATGGGTTTATCATCACAGACACTTTTTCCCCAGCTGCATATACAAATATGTTTTGGTCAGAGCAATTATGTAAATCTATGTAATGAAATTATTACATTAAGTGACTTAGTCATCAAAACACTAGTTTTTATTATCACAATATAAATATAAATTGATTACAAATCATTAAAGTAAAGCTATTTACAATGGAAATGTAATTGAGATGATAAGATGAGGAAATTAATGTTGAGGTAAATGAGGTTATTTAAAACATCTTAAGTTGTGATTGCATTATTTTAAATTTCACTTTCATTTGGTGAAATTAATATGCAACAAGATGATACTTAAAATATGTGATTTTCATTTTTGTGATATTTCTACAATTTTAAATAAACCTCATCTCTAAAATCTCTAATCAATTTCTTTTTAAGAACCACATCCACATCTCAATTTGTAAAGGAAATTAACATTTAGAGGGTTTGTTGTAATAGACTCTTTCTTTCTGGTGACCTACATACTACCTGCACAAATAACTTGAGACGAGAGTAAGGGCCTCCATGACAAGTCAACAATATCTTAGTGTAGTGTCTGAGTGTGGCCTGCAAGAAACTTTGTAAGTTAACCTTTTCTTATCTTTTTACTTGAGTCAACCTGCTCCTCTCTTTACATTAATTTATGTATTCATTCATTCATTCATTTATGCATGCATTCATTATCTATTTATTTACTAAAGATCTACTCTTTGTTTGAAACTGCCTGGTGCTGTGGATACTAGAACAAATATATCTATTGTTATGCTAAGGAAAATAAATCAGACAGAAAAAGTCGAGAACCATATAATTTCACTGATATGTGGGATATAAAACTGAAAACCACAAAAGAACAAGACAAACAAATGAAGAAACAAAAACTCATAGACACAGACAATAGTTTAGTGGTTACCAGAGGGTAAGGGGTGGGGGGTTGGTAGATGAGGGTAAAAGGGATCAAATATATGGTGATGGAAAGAGAACTGACTCTGGGTGGTGAACACACAATGTGATATATGGATGCTTTATTACAGAATTGTGCACCTGAAACCTATGTAACTTTACTAACAATTTTCACCCCAACAAACTTTAATTAAAAATTAAAAAAGCAACATATATATATATATATATATATATATATATATATATATATATATATATATATAGTGTTTTTGAACCACATATTAAATAATTACTATATTCCCAATTCCCTGGATACATCACGCTGTCTTATGCCTTAATACATTTGTTCAAGTTTTCCTTCTCTCTGGTAGCATAGTGCTCTTTATCCTCATGTTCACTTGGCAAACATTTTACGAATTATTCAGAACTCTGACCAGGCATAATTACTGTGAGGCTCTGTCTAACAGAGTTCATCACTAACAACACGTATAATTCTTTAATTGGACATATGCATACAGTACCAGTGGCTCCATTTGCAGGCATAACATCTACTTAAAAGAAGGTAAAAACCATTACAATGCTGCATTTCTCCCACTTAGGGACATACATGATCCAAACAATGCCTCAAACTTTTCAAGCAAAGAGAGAAAAGCCCTATTGTTGATCATTGCATTACAGTTGCTGCTGCTCTTGTCCCTTACTGACATAATATTGCTGTTTTATGTGATCCTCTAAAGTTTGACCAGCAAATCAGAGCCACACTAGAGCTAAACCCTGTATCCAACTAACTGCTAGCACAGAGCAGTGTAATTTAAAGGAGAGAAACATGGGTAAAGATGCTTTTCTCTCAGTAGCAAACTCAACATAGTGTATCTAACCTGGGCTTCTCTGTCTATGTCTCTTAAAATCCACATCATCTTTGAGGTATTTCTCTTAGACATTGTCCTTTGAGGCCCCAGCGCCGGAGGTACCGTCTCTAAAGTAATTTAGAAGCCCACTTCTATTAGAACCAACAAGAATTTTCCCTGGTTCCAGGCCCTGGATTCCATCAGGATTTTGGCTAGCTTCCTTTCCAGCCCATGAAACACAATAGGACCACTGCAAATTTTCTTCTTGACATAAGTGCTTGATTTTACTCCACTGGAGCAAAATTTTGGAATACCAAAGTGTTATTTCTGTATTCTCTTGGGATGTTTGTATTTACTTAACAGTTTTCCTTTTGCACAGTCAGTGCAAATGGCTCAAAATTCTTGGTCTCCCATGTTGCTTATCTACTCCATCCCTCCATTCCCCAACATACAATCTATAGTTTGAGAAAATGTCTATAAATCTATGTGGCCATGACCTCTCACAGGTGAGCAAGGTGACAACTTTGATAGAGCAGAAAGCAATAAAAGGCAAACAATTCCATGGAAGTTTATTCTGAATATATAAATCAGCATATTTCTGATTCGTACTTATAATAATGTCTTTATGTGCCTGACAATATTTCTGTGGGAAGTCTTTCAAGCCAGGATGCTTGTTTATTTATTATTGTATGCCAATTTACAGTGATTAGGGTTATAGGAAATTATTTTTCTTCTATTGGTCTTTTATTTAATTTATGGGTAGTTTATTTTTATAGTTGCATTGGAAATAAAGTTATATGGCTCATAAAAGTAGCATATATTTGAAATATATATTTCAGAATCATAGGAAGACATATGTTAATTGGATCTATGACTGTTGATGAGATAGATCATACATGGTGATATGTAGTGCAAAAAATAATGGACCAAGTATAGTCCCCTGAAAAATAACATTGGTGAAGTGGCTCCTACGAAATAATAAATGTTGAAGGTGGTTAAGCACCATGACAAAATGCCGACACAGTAATTTTGTAAAACAGCATGTTTAACAATGTTTCAGTAGTGGAAAATATTGCAAATTTTTAGGTAGGATCAAAGATGTTAAAATTAGCATTTATAAATGTTCAGAAGTGTACTGGAAAATATAGTAGGATGGATTAAAGAATTATTAAAAATAGTAAGCTAGAACAAGCAAAGAGGAACACCAAAAAAATAATTTTAAGTAGGTATTTCAAAAATTAGAGCGATAGCAGGAAAACTATGTTCTCTGAATACCCATGAAAACCAGTTCCCCCTTGACGGAAACCTTCCAAATTAAAATCCTTACTAATGTAGAGTTCATTTTATACATTATCTAGCCCATTCCCAGGCTGTGCCTGATTTTATCAGTTTTGTGTCTCTGACACAAAGGATGTCAGTTCTTTTAATTGTGTGGAGAACTTGCACTTGGCCAGATTTGGTGCCATTTCATTCCCTGAGTATATATTATATAATATGTATATTTCCCTATAAAACAGAGGCACTTGTTTCATGTAAGGGAGTATGCAAACATTCTAAAACTACTTGAAATATGTCATACATGAGAATTTTAAAATATTCCCACTAAAATCTAAAGTATTGCAAGATTGCTTGCATACTGATGTGTTGTCAACTGTAGTGTTTCAATGTGTAACTAGCAATCAAATCAAATCAAAATATTTTATGATTACACATATAAATGTGCCTATTTATTATGTATTAGTCCATTTAAAAAGACTAAAAATGTCTCAAGTATGGTAATTTAGAATTCTGTTATTTGAAATGACTGTATTTGACTAAATAGAATTTTGTTCTTTTTAAAGGAAGTACAACTGCATGGTTTTGGACAAAACAATAAAACAACAAGTTATACATACCATTTTCCTTATAGATTTGGCTCAGTCTAATCATAGCTTTAAAATTTATCTTCCAAGCTTTGTGCTGGAATCAGTTGATCCTGGGTGGGTAATTACATATTTTACTCCACTGAATATTGATAAACAATAACAATGTTTCTTACACCATTGAATCCACAGTACCTCACATCATACCTGGAACCAAATAGAAAATCAATAAATTATTGTTGAATTTACAAATGAATTGTTTAAATTGCCTTATGCTTCCCCCCCCCCCTAAATTTACAATAATTTCTAGATAAACAAAACATCTTGGGCAAGGGCTATTATATTGAAATGGGTTTGACACATTAGTGATATCCTATTCAATTTATTAAGACAAATTATAGACATTGATAAAAATATTCTAATGTACTAATAATGTTAATGAAAACATTAGTCAGTTGGTACATATAAGGTCAAGGTAGAAAATCAATTGTATTTTCCATATGTAATAAGAAAAATTAATTTAAAAAGATAGCATTTATAACAATATCAAAACCATCAACTATTAAGAAAAAATTGAACAAAACATCAGCAAGTTCTGTAAACTAAAAACAACAAAACATTAAAAGAAAGAGGAAACAAATAGAGGGATCTAATATATACTCTGATTGGGAAAATCAATATTTTAGAGATGCTAATTTCTTGGAAAAGTCTTTATTAATTTAATAAAATTCAGTGAAAACAAAGGAAAGCCATTTGTTTGAATTTTTAGTAGAAAAATCATATGATTTGGGGGAATTATGATTTTTTTTTAAATTAATGCACTTTCTAAAATGCATGTAGAAATGTAGAGTCAAGAATAGTCAAAACAATGAAGAGGCTTGAATTAAAGTAGGAGGGTTGAGGAGAGAAAGGGAATATGAAATTGTCATTTGAGAGAATGGAAAAGCAGACATCACAGAGAATTGTGGTATGGTTCCTTTCTTTCCCTTGACACCATAAATTTATAGTAATGCTAACCAAGACAGTTCTATGTTGCCTCTTCACCAGCACTCATACTTGCTTAGCTGCAGTCAAAATGCGAGCTGATAATTGGATTTAACCTCAGTTCGTGTCATGATAGGAAACAGTGCAATTTAGGGATTCTGCAAGGGACTAATAATAATGCTTGCCATGCATTCTAATATGAGTAAGTTAGGAAGTGAGAATAACAGGGTCAATGTATTGGAAAACTGATGAAATTTAAGATCTGTAATACTAGAGTAGATGACCTACAGAAAGACTTTTGGTTGTTAGAATTTAGAACGTTTGAAGTTTGCTTTCTTACATGATCCACTTATTGCTAATAGTGCTTAGAAGGAAATATAGTTTTAAATTCTTATGTCACAAAAGAAAACACATATAAATCAATTTTTTACTTGTGTTGGATTCTTATTTTGCTATAACAGATTACCACATATTTAGTGGTTGACGGCAACACAAATATATTACAGTTTAGAGGTCAGAAATCTGAAAATGGATCTTGTAAGGCTAGAATAAAGGTGCTAGCAGGGCAGCGTGCCTCCTCCAGGCTCTTCATGAAATTAGATTCTGGGCTTTTTCTAGCTTCTAGAGGTGCCAGTATTCCTCAGCTCACGATCCTACCCAGCAATGGCGTCACTCCCATTCTGACTCTATTGCCTTTTATTATAAGAACCCAAAGATTACATTCTGCCCACCAAAATAATAAGGACAATTTTCCGATTTCAAAATCATTAATTTAAAGCCTTCTCTTGCTTTTGCCCACTAGAAACTGGCAGTTCAACAGGTGAGTGTGTAGATGGATTGATATAGCCTGTACAAATATGGTATATTTAGCCTCTCAAATCCCAAATGGCTTAAAGTATTGTCATTATTTTTTAAGGTCAGTGATGTGAGGCTCAGCAGCTTGTCTTTACCTTACTGGGGCTATGTCAATCTGCTCAAAATCACAGAACACCTAGAAACTTTTTGAGGTAAAAACAGCCTTACATTTTGTCAGGTTGATATCCCACTGTCTCTATTTCATATGTATCTTATTATGGCATCATAGCGCTAGCTGCTTTGTGTTCACCAGTCAAATCAACATAATGTTATTATTAGAGTGGGCTAGTGTGATGCTTTGTGAAATTTCAAGTTGATAGAAATCTCTGGAGACAATTTCTGTCTCAGGCCAAGATGGAGTAATATTAATCTGATTTATCTTCCCCAGATAAACAGTTAAAAGCCTGAAATATTCAAACACATGTTCTCAGACACTGGATGTCAAGCATCCCAGGTGAGGGATCCCTGAAGAGTGCATTCTAATATTGCTGCAAATTATAGTTTTAGGAGAATCTCCTGGCTTTAGCAAAGGAAAGGGGAACCCAGTCAGAGCACAGTGATATCCTTGAGTTGAGGACATAGAGTTCAAATCCTTGGCAGCTGGAGGAAACTCAAATTTGCAGAACAGAGAACCAGAGAAGAGGTAGGTATGCACACTGAGAGAGCTCAAAAGCCGTGTTACACCATCGTGGTGGGGAGAAATTCAGTGATGGATAATTTTGTATTCTTACAAATATTATTGAGCTTTGTTTTAGGATATATTTAAACTTCTTGGAAACAGTTTGATCCCTCCAAAGCTTATTAGGTAGAACCAGAGCAGCCTTAATCTAGGGCTTATCTTCCCTCCTACATAATGACCAAAACCTGGGTGAAATATATGAAACAACACATTGAACATTGTGCAAAGGACAGTGATTCTTGAAAGACAGGAAACAAATTCTGTAAGTGCAAAATTGCCCAAGTTTACTATTTGGAGGGTTTGGAATAAACTCTGTCTTTACCAGCTATAATGCAAAACCTCATAATTCATGGGATATTGGTTAAAGTACTCAAAGGCATTTGAATACTCAGTAGAGAAGAAAATTCTCCCTAGACTTAATACTACAGTAGTCCCACCTCACCAAGATTCATAATAGTGTATTTCAAATCCATGGGCAAAGAACCATTCACATGAATCTCATAAAATCATTGGAAACACCTTTTTCTCTCCCTGTTTCTACTGAATATGCAAATATAGTCATAGTTGATAAATGGTTTTCCTTTTATATTATAAGACTTTTTTCTTTCTACAAACTAAAACAGTAATTCTTGCTCAAACATCTTACGTACCACAAGAAACCAAGTTTTCAGTTCAAATACCATCTAGACTTTCGTATGTATTAGTTAAAGAAGATTACTATTTTCAGCCACAGTTTAGGATAACTAATCATTGTAATTAGGTCATGCTGTTTTATTTGGATAATGAGCTCAAATATTTTACTGATGATACATGAATATTGAATTAAAATGCTCTGTCAAAATTTGTTTAAATTCAACTCCATTGTTGCATAGCATTTGAAATCTGCCAAAGATTCCATACAGCCAATTTAAAAAATATGTATAAATATATAGATATATTTTAATATATAATTATATATAATATATACAATTATATATAAAAATATATAATATATAAAAATATATAAATACATAATATATAAAATATATTATATATTTAACTTATTAAAGGCATAAAAGCATTCTCCTTGAAATTTTCATAGCATTTAATGAAATTTGTATTTATATTCATTTGGCTTTTTTTCATTTATTTTCGAGAACTAACTGATAATATTCACCTTGAGAAAGTTGTTTCATATTCTGTTTCTATGAAAGAAATGTATTTTCAATGAAATACAGTAACATGTAAATACTTTTACATATTTTTCTATGGTAAGGAAACATTGTTTCCTTAGATCTCACATTATACATTAACCCCAGATTACATTCATTTTAATGTTATTAAAAAATCTCCTAGAATACAATGGTCAAATTAACTCTTTGGGAATATACTTATTTGTTTTCAATTGGAATTAGTTAATGAGCTCCTATTATTTACAAGTCATTGTGACAGATATTAAAAAGATTCAGCTACAAAATCTACAAAACCGAGGGTATGTTCACTGCCATAGGGGAGATTTCAGTTAAGTAAGAATGATGAAAGTAGAGTTAATGACTACCAAAGAAGAGAAAACACTATAGGAGAGTTACTAATGGTGACATAGCAAGACAGAATGAAGTTATATTGCACATAGCTAAGGACTTAGGAGATATCTTCCTAAAGCAGGCTGTATCATTTTAGGTCTGGAAAACTGAGGAATCTAGTAAGAAAATTTCATTCCTACCAAATTTAAAGCTCAGTGGTGAGGTGTTAGATCCTGAGATGAGTGGAAATGACATATAAGAACAGTGAAGGCCCATCACAGACTAAGGAGGGTGTCGTCACAGGGTTTTTTTTTTGCATTTGTTTGTTTTTTTTGTTTTTTTTTACAATATAAATAAAGCTCAAGCCCCAAACCCTTTGGGGCCATCCTCTCTCTCTCCCTCTCTCTCTCTCTCTCTCTCTCTCTCTCTCTCTCTCTCTCTCTCTCACAAAATGACAACCCCCCTCCCTTAATCTACTACCCCTCTGATATCGTATATAGCTGTTACAATTCCATTGATTCTATTCCCTATGCTGCACTCCACATCCTGTGACTATTATTATAGTTGACATTCAGTATTATTCAGCTTCAGGTGTACAGCACAGTGGTCAGGCATCTACACCATCCATGAAGTGGTCTCCCTAATAAGACAAGTGCCCATCTGACACCTTACAAAATCTTTACAACATTATTGATTATATTCCCCAAACCATGAGCAAACTAATTAGAAGCAGTCTCAGGAATATAGAGAAAAAATTGAGGGTTGCTAGCTGGGAGGGGAGTGGGGATGAGGAAGAAGGCAAGGAGATTAGAAAACACAAATTGGTAACCACAATATTGACACAGGGATACAAAAGACAGTTTGGGGAATATAATCATCACAGAGTTTTGATCCACAAAGTGATTACTGAGCCAATTAAGCTTCTGAGAGGAGGGTTAGCATGTTCTACAATATTGGAGCCTGGATGGACAGAAAAGGTTTGTGCCTGGTGGTACAGCCTGCTGCCGGACGTGGGAGTCTAACTGGGGACGCAAGTGGGTTTGTGCTGGCGGGGAGGGCCGGAGTGGACATAGGAGATTGGCTACATATAGAGGGATTGATTAAATGAGAAATATAGAGAGTTAATGTATGCAAGGTGCCTCACTGCCATAGATGGTAGTTAGAACTATGGAAAGTGGGAGGACAAAATATACCCTGTTGTGTTTCTTGGGTTAGAATTGGGATCAGTATGAATTTGTGATTTGCAACTGATATATAGACATGATGATTGATAAAGAAATGGATAGACAGATAGATAAATATAGACCTAGAGATGTGTGTTTTTATTTAGTTACATAAGAAAATTTTTTAGCTTTGTCCGCTAAGGAGTTTTATTGTTTTGTTTTGATTTGTTTTTGAGCACTTTCTTACTTGCTGGAAGAACAAGATTCTCCAGACTCACCTTGTACTTTCAGTGCCCCAGCCCTCATATCAGACACTTTTCCAAGGTGCCTAGTCTCCTGTCGAGGAGCTGCAACACCCCCAACAGTAATGAGCACACCAGCATACCTAACCCATAACTTTTGGTTTTTATATAACATTTTTCAGTAAATAAACCAAGGAACCCTGGGAAAATGCCTGATTTGAGGGTTGGGGTAGCGAAAGTACAAGATAAATATGGAGAATCCTGTTTTTCAAAAAAGTGCTCAAAAAAAAAGTGTCCAAAGAATGATACTGTATCAAAAGGACACAGAAACCGGCTATCATTGGTGAAATCTTGGACAATTTAAGCTAAATATGTATATATATATATATATATATATATATATATATATATATATATATATATATATATGTATTCATCTTAACAAATTATAATCCATTGCATAAAATGTAAAAACATAGATGTAAATCTATTCTGCTATAAGTAACACGTTTATCTTTGCTGAAGAACAGAATGCTAAATAATTGCATGGTGTCTTCCCACAAAATAATTAATTACAAAAGGGAAATAAGAGTAACTTTATAAGAAAAATCATATCAGGCTCTACCTTAATGAAGTACTCATAGTGAACTTCATCATACTAGGACAAATGGAAACTGTTCACCATCTGTTAGGATTCAATGAGAACACAGCATATTCCTGCCAAATATACACACCCAAAGTCAAATCAGGAGAAAATATCAAACACATTTTAGGTTGATTAGCATTCTAAAAATAAATGGCCTGTATGCTTAAAAAGGATATGAAAATCCAAGAAAGAAAGGGACCCTATTACCTTAGTACTCTTTCTATAATCATGTTATATTATAGCTAAAAATGTTCTAAATATTCCTTCTGTATTTAGTTTCTCCCTTCCAAAATTTGTAATTATGAAGTCAATTGGGCAAAAGCATGGCTCTTTTTATGCTAATAGAATAGGTCTAAAACATCACTATCATTATGTACCCTCCTGGTCTGCAACCTGCCTTACTACCCTATCTAGCTTCTACCTCTTACTTACAAAAAAATTAGTTTAAATTGAATTATTTACTGATTATCAGATGGAAATCTATTTATTTTTATTTATTTATTTTTCTATCAAAATTTTATTATTCTTCAGATTAGCTCATCTTTCATCTTCACCATGAAAGTTTTTGATTCTTTGGGTGAATATAGTTTGATTTTTTTTTTCTTTAGACTCATTGATCATGCTTAAATATATCATCCTTGCATTTTAGATATGTGTAAATAAGTAATTTTCCAATTTTATGTATATTCTTCCTGAGTAGGGATTCTATTTTTGTCTTCCACAGTATTTAACAAACAAATAGTTGCTCAAAAAATTGTTGAAATTTTGAATTATTGCTCTTCATGTACATGATTGAAAAAAGTCATAGGGCATGCAAACATAGCTATATATGAAATTGCATATTATACTTTGTATAAAGAGATGACTATTGTTGAAATAAAAACCAGTAATTTTCCTTGGAATGAGGGCTAAGAGTTATTGCAAATATTTAAAAATACATATCTAAATAAAAATTTTACTTATGAATTAATTTAAAAAGTTGGATCTACTTGTTCCATGCCTTCTAACACAAAAGAGTTAATACCCAATGCTATCCTGCCCTAAGCCTAATGAATGCCATTAGGTTATCAATGAGTTCCATATTACCAAACTCCATTAATAATGCAGTAAAATAAAAGGCTAAATTTCATTTCTTCACATTTTATCTTTGTAGGATGCTGAGATAGAGAATTCAGTATAGCCTCTAGAATCCTCAGAATCCATCTACCTAAAGAATAAATTTTTATCTTTCTTATAAATCCATGAACCTTTTTATTAATATGCCTCTATTTATCACTTCAATATCATTCACTCATTAATTCATTAGACCAATACTCATTGAGCACTGCACTGGTGGAGGTACTATTCTAGGTCCTGAGGATTTACTCATCAACAAAAGGGACACATTCCCTGCCATAATTGTACTTGCATTCTAGTGTGGGAGAGAGACAGTAATCAAATGAAAAATTAATTTATAGTATGATTTACTATTGTGATAGATGTTATGAAGAAAACAAGTTATACATCTTCTAAGAAATATTCATTTTTTTCTAAAAGTAACATAATGGTGAAAGGTCTCTAGAGTAAGGAGACATTTGAGCTGAGACCTGAATGAACTGGGGAGTGTGCCATGAGAATATAGGAAGGAAGTGATAGCCTCTCTTTTCCTAGTTTAAACAACTACCTTCACCACTACTCCTTGATACTCCACCATCATTTGTACTTGATATTGAAGATATCTTTAACTACCTCAAATTATGTTAACATATTGTGAGATTTATATGTCTCTAGATTTTTAAATAGGATGTTTTGCTTTCTTGCAATGCCCATTCCACCACTAGTTTAACCAAAACAAACTCATCGTAGTCAATCTTAAACATACACACTCATGCAAACAGCATCTGGACAAAAAGTGGAGTCCAGGTGGCCACCAGTGAAGTTACTCCCACAACAACATTACCATTATCTTGATTTCCTATCCCATCAATTTGTTTTGTGTGTTGTTGAGTTCATATGAATGAAATCATATAGCATCATTCAATTGTACTCCTTTTCTTTGCTAGATATTATGTTTCTAAAATTCATCTATGTTGCTATGTGTAGTGTGAATGCATTAATTCCCATTGCTGTTTGATCTTATGTATGATTTTAATTAGGGTTTATGTACCAAAAAATTTTATGCTCATGAGATAGAATATATCATGATTCTTTTTTCTTACCTACTTCCCTCTGACTTTAGTATTAGGGTTAAAACAGCCTTATAAAGTAATTTCAGAACTTCCTTTCTTTTTCTATTCTCCAGAATACATGTGTAGCATGAGGGTCTGCTAGTTTGGAATGGTGACTAAATAATAGAAGGCTATTGATAAAACATGTATTTTACTTGGAGATAATTATATGTTTTATTTGGCCTACTGCAGTGCAATCTGATTCAACTTTTGAAAATGCTCATTTGGCAGGAGATATTTTCAAAACTACTACCCTTAAAGTCAATTTGTACTATATTTTTGGAATCTCTGATATTTCACTTTACATAATCATTTTTCAAGGTTGCTTATAATGCTGAGGACATGTTAATGTTGATAATGTGTTTTTGTTGAACATATTCCCCTTTCTCAAAATAACAACTAAAGAAAGGAAAATCTTGCAGATATTTCTTATAAAATAAATAACATTACTAATGACCTTTAGTTGAATTTTCACAGGTTATTTAAATTATCGGAGCTGACTTTTTAATATCTGGCCTATCTTTAAAAACTTATTTCATTTAGCTGTGATAATTTTAAATATACTTTTGATATTTAGCAAGAGTCATATAAAACCCACCACAATTTACATTTTCTTTTACAAAACACATTTTTTATTCAAAATTTGTTTTCTATTTGAATTGTTTTGCATTTAGACTATCACATAATTAAATGCAAAGAATAAAAGTTAAAATATGTTTCTGGTGAGTTAAAAAATGTTAATAAATGAAGACTTAGTGGTCATAATAAATACAAAATATAAGGTCAAATGATAGATATTTAGATTTTGCCTTTGTGGCACAGTATTTTAAAATAATTTAATATTTACTAGTAGTTATGGACTTGTAATATAAAGTAACTAATTCATTTATCTTCATGGTTGTTTAATGGTAAAATTCCACATTTTTAAAGATTTTTATTTTATAACTCTTTATTATACTTTTTATGATTATTTTCTCTTTATTACAAAGCTGGAATTGAATGTTGATGAACCAATATTCAGATCTACTCCAGGGAAGTTACTGTGCAAATAATTAACATCTATTTCAAACTTTGCTTATTATCAAAGTTTTACATCTGCCTTGGAAACGTGGCAAGCATTAGGTGTAATTCACATTTTATGACTTGTTTTAACATGATCATGTAAGTAAAAACAATGAAAATTGTGATATAATACTCATAAGAGTATGTTTTAACTAACTTCATATCATCAATTATTATAATAAAATGGATACTATAACATTTACATAAAATTGAAAATGAGTAGTTGGACACCACAAATTATCTTCAAAATATTACTAATTTTTACAAAGGCATTGCTCACTAGTTGCTAATATTTGGCAACTATGTATAATATATTTTTAAATAATATTGATTTCAGGAACATGATAAAACCAAAGTGAAAACTTGCTGTAGTATATATAAGAGCACTATCCAATAGAAATATAAAGCAAGTCAGATTTTTAATTTTAATTTTTGTAGTAGCTGCCTTTTTAAAAAGTAAAAAAGGAGAAATTAGTTTAATATTATATTTTATTTAGCCAACTGTATCCAAAATATTTTCATTTCCACATTTATTCAAAACAAAATTATTAGTGAGAATTTTTTTCATAAGGAGACTTCAAAATCTGGTGTGTATTGTACAATTACAGTATATCCCAATTTGGAATAGCCCTATTTCATGCATTCAGTAGTCACAAGTGGCCAGTACCACTTTTTGAAGAGTGCACATAGGAAGTCTGACAATTAAGTTTGCAAACTTGTTGCAACAATTTTGCTGACTTTTTTTGTATCAAAGAGATTATTCATTATGAATTTGTACCAACTGCATAAACAGTTAGCCAAGTTTACTATTTGGAAGTGATGAAAAGGTTGCGTGAAAAAGTTAGATGACCTAAACTTTTCGCAAACAATTCATGGCTCTTGCATCACAACAATGCACCAGCTCACGTGGCACTGTCTGTGAGGGAGTTTTTAGCCAGTAAACAAACAACTATATTGGAACACCCTCCCTACTCACCTGGTCTGGCCCCCAATGACTTCTTTGTTTACCCCAAATTAAAGGACATATTGAAAGGAAGACATTTGGATGACATTCAGGACATCAAGGGTAATACGATGACTACTCTGATGGCCATTCTAGAAAAAGAGTTCAAAAATTGCTTTGAAGAATGGACTAGGTGCTGGCATCAGTGCATAGCTTCCAAAGGGGAGTACTTCAAATGTGACCATAGTTGTATTCAGCAGTGAGGTATGTAGCATTTTTTTCTAAGATGAATTTGAGAACTTAATTGTCAGACCTTCATATAAAACATGGGTCCTTAGAAGTGTCAGCCTCAGACCTTGAAAATCCTAATTCTAAGGTAGAAACATTTAGGTCCAATGCCTTTTAATTTTATAGAAGATGAGTAAGAATTTATTAGGTAAAACCATATATTTACTAAGTTTGCCAAACATTCATGGAAGTTGAGCTGTGACTAGAGAGCATAAACATGTAAGGCAGGTCTTAGCTTCATGAGGAAGGCAAAATATGAAAAATATATACATATATCTACATGCATACTTATATATGTTTATATATATGTACATACATATGTACATATATACATATATAATATAATATTTTGTTATCACTCCTATTTAAATATGAGAGTTCTAAGGCTTAAAGAAAACAGAAATTACTCGATGTCACACCTTCAATGAGTTTCAAATTCTCTTATGCCATTTTCTATATATTCCCTTCAGAGCCAACATTCTTAACCACTGCAATCATCAAATTACCATGTCACTTAAGAGATTTCTTTAAGAATGAAATGGTGGGGGGCCGGCCGAGTGGCGAGTTGGTTAAGAGCTGTCTTGGGACGCCAGAGGGCCCCGGTTGGGATCCCACATATGAGGGCCAGTGACAATGCTCTCTACAGCTAAGATGCTGAACAACAGCTCAACCTGGAGCTGGGCTGCCGTGAGTCTCTGGCAACGGTGTGGGCTGCAACCCCTGCTGCAGTGGGTTGCCATGGGCTACCGTGTGTAGCCAGCAGCCAGCATGAGCGGCCAGCAGCCAGCGTGAGCGGACAAGCAGCCACAGTGAGCGGCCATCCAGAAGCTGGCCAATGATCTGCCTCGCCTGGGAAGAGTGCAATGATGGTGCCAACTTGGGCCAGTGAAGCAATGTCCTTCACAACTAGACTAAAGAACAAAAGGACAGCAACTTGTCTGTTACCCTTACCCCTATTCCCCAGCGCTGTTCCCATGCCCCCAATTCCCCAATAAAAATGTTTAAAAAAAATGAAATGGTGGATAGAAGTCATGTCCATTACTTAATCAATTCTTTTTTGTCAAAGTAAATAAAGAATATCATATCACCCTTATTGTTTACTCTAAATGATTTTCTGATAGATACATGTGTTCTTTCATCTTCTGGTTGCTAATATTTGCTATAATATTAATTTCAACATTAATAATGCCATGTCACAAACAATTGTATTAAACTCACTTTCAAGGATTGTTAGATGATATCACATTCATGCACTTGTGATTTTACTCTCTAATCATTTGTTTATTTTTTTGTTTAATGATATAAAGATAATACAAGAAACGTTGTGTATATGTATGTGTGTATACATACATACACATTGCTTTTATATTTTTCAAAATATAGTTTCATATAAACAATATACATGTAGATAAGTTGAAATAATTTAAAATAGTAATTAATTTAAACCAACTTGTAAACAACAGTGCTATTATCAATACCAATAATTTAAGGTATAGGTCAAGCTACTGTTCTGTTATTATACTGAATGGCAGAATTACAACAAGATCAGACATTTGATAAATGCATCAGCAGACCTATAAAAACAAGCCATATTTATAAGTTTTTCCTTTTTAATATGAAAAGTAATTTTTAAGGTCAAACCATTGGAATATTTTTTTGAAATTTTTATAAAAATGCACTCTTAAATAGATATGAAAATGTTAAAATATTCATGTCAATATAAGCCTAGTAAATAGAGCTCTTAGAATGAGTTCTCTGTTAGCTTTCAAAATGGTCTTCAATTATTTAATGTATTTCTAAGATCTTCAGTGAATCATGGCACAATAATTTTTTCATAAGTTCAGTTATCACAATGGCAGAATTTGGCTCTTTTTAAAATTCATTTTCTTCTTACTTTGAAAGAGAATAAAATCACTCTTCAACTTGTTACTGAACTCAAGGGGTTTGTTTTGCCTGCATACATCAAAGCCAATGGAAACAAAAACAGAAGTTTGCAGCAAAGAAAGTAGACGTTTATTTAAGGAAATGGCCCTCGGCCCAGAGACAGAGGTGAGCTAGCACTCAGACCTAGCTCTCTGGTGGTGTGTGTGTTAAAATTGTACAGGGTGAAATCACAAGACACCCTGGGTTAGGGGTTTGGTGTGAGAAGCTATTTAATTAAAAAAAAAAATTAAGGTATAACTGAATTCTCAGGCATCCCACTCTTCCAAGAAAGTGTGTCCTTAGACAATTTCTTCTTTGCTCATATAAACATGTATAAGCCCACATAAAAATATGAGTTTCTGTTTCAAGATATATTTGTCTACTTTTTAATTTATTAAATAGAAACACAAAACTTTTTTCTAATACTGTGCTCTCTTAGTGCCTGCTGTATCTTCAAAATTAAATAAATGTATAGTGAGAACAAACCATGTAATTTTTTGTCAGTTCTAAGCATAGGAACAACTAAGGTTGAATTAGTGCATACAAAGCACATAATGGTGAGCGCTGATGCTATTATTACTAATTTCTTTATTTCCTGTGAGTGTCTAGTCAGTTTAGAATGAACCAGGAAAAAAGAAATCATCCAGTATTTTGCAGAGAAGATAGCTGAGTATTCAGGAACTGAATCCTGTGAAAAGAAGAACAATAGATAAGAGGGCAGCACAAAAAGTGTTCCTTATAAGGGCACAGGGCAGCTGCTCTTGAATATGACTCAATCAGAGATATCAATGAAGTTCCATAGGACAGACAGAAAAACGGAGACCAACTCAGCTGCTACTATGAAACTATATTATGTAAACTTCCCATTACATCTAATCACTATCTTGTACTAGAGAAAACGGAGCCATCTCTTTTAAATGGGGTAGAGGGAGGCTTAATGACAACTTTGAATTTTTAATTCACTGAATATATTTAAAAATGGAATGCATGTGGCTTTAAAAAAAAAAACAAAACTGATTTAAATTAGAAATGTTGAGAGGGGGGAAAATGGCAGCTGTGAGGAGGGCTCCCTGAGTTCTCCCCTGGAAATCGTCGCAATTTGAACTGCTGGAACTCATCAGATGAACCTCTACTTGTCACACAGAGCAGCCAAGAGACTCGCACTCGGATTACTGGAAGGTGGGCAGACCTGTAGAGTGGGGGAAGAGAGACGCCAGATGCATGGAGGCGCAGCCCGCACTCACTGCGGCTGAGACATGGGGCCGCAGAGAGCAGATCAGAGTGTTTCACGGCTCACTCCCTGCGCCTCGGGGCGCCTAGAGAGCATTAAGAGCGTGACAGTTTGCAGTCAGAGGCAGAAGCCTCGGGCAGGGCAAGTGGGGGATGAGGGAAGCGAGACACATGGAGACGCAGCCCACACCCACAGCTGCGGAGATGCGGGACCCCAGGAGGCAGAGCAGAGAGCATAGCAGCGACAGGGTGGGCTTAGTCCCTGTGCCCCTGCGGTCCCTCCCGGAGCACAGCAGGAGCTCAGCTGCAGCATCTGAGGCAGAAGCCATAGCTCAAAACGGTGGTGGGACTTTTTTTCTGTTTTCTTTTTTTTTTGGACAGAAAGCAAAAAATAACTACATAGATAAGAACCCACCCCCACCCTCCCTCAGAAACCTTGGCCCCCCGCCATGCCAGAGTCTTAAACTGACCCCTGAATGGAGGAGTAGGGTCAGATTACAGAGGTGCTCCTACCCTCAGGGGGTTGAGAAGAGGCTGTGGAGTAAGAGCCTACCTACCCTGCCCCCACCTCTCCTTTACACCTCCGGAGGCAGAGCAACTTCAGCTGCTGAATCACTGCAGGCCCCACGGCAGGTGGCTTTTAGCAGCTCTGTAATCTCACACGCCCCACAGCCTCCACTGGAAAGAGTGCCGGAAGACGCGCATGGAGCCTTCTGGCTGAGCAGCACTCAGCGTGCCTTGGAGCAGGTGAGAGCAGAAACGGCATTGACTTTGTAAATACTAATAGTCACACCTCATAACCCCACTCATCTACAATAGACCTGCATTACCAGGATCACTCTAGGCGCCAGGGGGCCACCTTTGTCCCCACAAGATGCAGAGGAGTTTTTATATAGCAGAGGACAACCTGGAGAGAGCTTGGTAGACTTTAGCCAAGACTGGTACTGGTTTTTGTTTTTGGGGTTTTTTTGGGCATTTTTGTTGTTGTTGTTGTTGTTATGGTTTGTTGGGGTGTTTTGGGGTTTGTTTTTTGTTGTTTTTTTGGGGGGGGTTGCTTGTGATTGTTTTTGTTTTTTTATTACATTATTATCATTTTTAGTTTTTAATATAGGCATATATAGGTGTGTATATGTAGATATATATGTCCACATATATGGGTGTGTAGATGTATATACATATATTTTTTTTCTCTCTTTCTTTCCTTCTTTCTTTATACCCTCTCTGTCTCCCTTCTTTTCTTCTTTTTTTCACTGCTCTAGTTTTCCTCCCTCTTTCCATTTTTCCGCAATATTTTTTTTGGGGGGGAGGGGTTGCTATTGTGTCTCTCATGTTTATTCTATTTTTTATTTTATTTTTTGTTTTGTTTTTTGTTCTTTATTGGTTTTTTTGTTTGTTTTCTTCTTTTGTATGTTTGATATTTCTGTACCTGTTGAGGGTACATTGTTGGTTGCTTTTTATATGTGAGTGTATTTAGTTTCCTTTGGTGGCTATTGTGGCTGTACTTGTTGATCTGTTTTGCTCTAAAATCACTCTGCAGCAAGGCCCAAAGAGACACAAGAATCATCACACCTAGAGGCCAACTTTAGATAAAACCAGGGCATTATGGGGTTTGACCTACAAGAGTTGCACCCAAAGGGAAATGGCTACAGGCACAAGACCCCTTAAGGGCCACACCTCATTGAACGGGTCAGCCCTCACACAGCAGCTCATAAACTGCGGACAGCTGATCCTCTCAGCTAGTCAGCCTGGGAGTCAATCCTACCTATTGACAAGCCAAAAGCAATCAAAGCTCAACTTCAACAGGAGAAGATACACAACACAAGGAACACTTCTGGTACACATGCACAGGAGAATAGGGAGACTGAGTAATTCTAATATGAAGGACACATACCACATAAGTCCACCCAGAAATGACTGAAAGACCTAGGAGATCTACCTATTACATTGAAGCAAGCACAAAGAGTAAGCCAGAATGGGGAAACAAAGAAACACATTCCAATAAAAGAACAGAAGAAACCTCCTGAATCAGTGGAACTACAGGAAATAAAGGTAAACAACCTATCAGAGACAAAGTTCAGAACACTGATGATTAGAATGTTCAATGAAATTAATGAGACTATAAAGAAAGACAGAGAAATCACAAAAAACAACCAGCTAGAACTAAAGCATACAATTATTGAATTAAATAACAAATTCAATGGAATTACAAGCAGATTGGATGAAGCTGAGGATCAAATCAGTGACTTAGAAAGCAAGATAGCAGAGATCATCCAAGCAGAACAACGAAAAGAAAAAAGAATAAAAACATGGAAAACAGTTTAAGAGAGCTGGGGGACAACATCAAGGGCAACAACATGCACATCATAGAAATACCAAAAGGAGAAGAGAGGGAGCAAGGGATCGAGAACATATTTGAAGTAATAATGTCTGGAAACTTCCCTAACCTTGCAAAGGAAATTGACATATAAGCCCAGGAAGTGCAGAGATTTCCAACCAAGATGATCCCAAACAGGCCCACACCAAGACACATTATAGTGAAAATGGCAAGGGTTAAAGACAAAGACAAAATCCTAAAAGCAGTAGGGGACAGGCAGCAAGTTACTTACAAGGGCACCCCCATAAGATTATCAGCCGACTTTTCTACAGAAACTCTGCAAACCAGGAGGTAGCAGCAGGAGGCCTTCAAAGTGATGAAAAACAAAGGCCTACAACTTAGATTGCTTTATCCAGCAAGGTTATCATTTAAAATTGAAGGAGAGATAAAGAGCTTCCCAGAAAAGAGTAAGCTAAAGGAATTCATTGCCAACAACCCAGCATTGCAGAAAATGTTAAAAGGTCTTCTTTAAGCAGAAGAAAGCGAAAAACAACCTAACTAATGAAGACCAGGAACACAAATAACAATATGGCAATAACTACACACCTATCAACAATCACATTAAATGTAAATAGATTAAATGCTCCAATCAAAAGTCATAGGGTAAAAAAATGTGTATTTCATAATAAAATATAATTTAATAATAAAAAAAGTCATAGGGTGGCTGAATGGATAAGAAAGCAAGACCCTTTCATATGCTGTATACAAGAGACTCACCTCAGATCAAAAGACACATACAGGCTGAGTAAAGGGATGGAGTAAAATATTTCATGCAAATGGAACTAAGAAAAAGGCTGGAGTAGTGATACTTATATCAGATAAAATGGACTTTAAATTGAAGAATATAATAAAGGAAAAGAATGGCGCTTCATAATAATAAAGTATTGATCTAACAAGAGGACGTAACCCTAGTAAACATCCATGCACCTAACATAGGAGCCCCTAAATATATAAAACAGATATTGACAGACATAAAGATGGAGCGCAACAGGAAAACTATCATAGTAGTGGACTTTAACACCCCGTTGTCACCAATGGATAGATCCTCCAGACAGAAAATCAATGTGGAAACAGTGACCTTAAATGACACATTAGACCAGCTGGATTTAACTGATATTTTCAGAGCATTTTACCCCAAAGCTATAGAATATACATTCTTCTCAAGTGCACATGCAACATTTTTCAAGATAGACCATATGTTAGACTACAAAACAAATCTCAATAAATTTATGAAGATTGAAATCATACCAAACGTCTTGTCTGAACTCAATGCTATGAAACTAGAAATCAATTACTAGAAGAAATCCGGAAACAACACAAATACATGGAGGCTGAATAACATGCTACTAAATAGCGAGTGGGTCAAAAATGAGATGAAGGAGGAAATCAAAAGATACCTTGAGACAAACAAAAATGAAAACACCACAACCCAAAATCTCTGGGATGCAAGAAAGCAGTCCTACGAGGGAAGTTCATAGCAGTGCAGGCCTACCTAAAGAAGCAAGAAAAATCTCTAATCAACAGGTTATCCTTACACCTCAGGGAACTGGAAAAAGAACAGCAAAATAAGCCCAAAGGGAGTACCAGGAAGAAGATAATAAAGACCAGAATGGAAATAAACAAAATAGAGACCAGGAAAGCAATACAAAAGATCAATGAAACCAAGAGCTGGTGTTTTCAGGAGATAAACAAAATTGACAAACCTCTAGCTAGACACATCAAAAAAAAAGAGAGAGTACTCAAATTAATAAAATCAGAAATGAAAGAGGCGAAGTAACAACAGACTCAACAGAAATACAAAAAATCTTAAGAAATGACTATGAGCAATTATATGCCAACAAATTTGACAACCTGGAAGAAATGGATAATTTCCTAGAAGCATACAACCTTCCAAAGCTAACTCAAGAAGAAATAGAAAACCTGAATCGACTGATTACCACCAAGGAAATTGAATCAGTAATCAACAAGCTCCCCAAAACAAGAGTCCTGGACCAGATGTCTTCACAAATGAATTTTACCAAGCATTCAAAAAAGAATTATCACCTATTCTTCTCAAACTATTCCAGAAAATCTAGGAGAGAAGGCTCCCAAACTCTTTCTATGAAGCCACTATTACCCCGATTCCAAAACCAGACAAAGACAGTATAGAATAAAACAAAACTGCAGGCCGATATCCCTGATGAATATACATGCAAAAGTCTTCAACAAAATATTAACAAACAGAATTCAGCAATATATTAAGAAGATCATAGACCAAGATCAAGTGGGTTTCATTTCTAGTACACAAGGTTCAATGTCCGCAAATCAATTAATGTGATACAGCACATCAACAAAATAAAAAATAAAAATCATATGGTCATATCAATAGATGCAGAAAAAGCATTTGACAAAATACAGCAGACATTTATGATAAAAACTCTTAGCAAAGTGGGAATAGAGGGATCATATCTCAACATAATAAAGGCCATATTTGATAAACCCACAGCCAACATCATACACAATGGGGAAAAGCTAAAACCATCCCCCTTAAGATCAGGAACAAGACAAGGCTGTCCACTTTCTCCACTTTTATTCAACATAGTTCTGGAAGTTCTAGCCACAGCAATCAGACAAGAAATAGAAATAAAAGGCATCCAAATCAGTAAGGAGGAAGTAAAATTGTCATTATATGCAGATGACATGATACTATAGAGAGAGAACCCCAAAGAATCCATCAAAAAACTATTGGTACTGATAAACAAATTCAGTAAGGTAGCAAAATAAAAAAAAATCAATATTCAGAAATCAGTGTCATTTGTATATACCAATAATAAACTATCGGAAGGAGAAATTAAGAAAACAGTCCCATTTACAATTGCTTCAAGAACTGTAAAATACTTAGGAATAGATTTAACCAAATTAAAAACCCTGTACTCAGAAAATTATAAGACACTGAAGAAATAAATAAAAGAAGATACAAATAAATGGAAACGCCTACCATGCTCATGGATAGGAAGAATTAATATAGTTAAAATGTGCATACTGCCTAAAGTAATATATAGATTCAATGCAATTCCTACCAAACTATCAAGGGCATTTTTCACAGAAATAGAAAATATAATCCTAGAATTTATATGGAACCATAAAAGACCCTGAATAGCCACAGCAATCCTGAGAAAAAAAGAACAAAACCGGGGGTATCATGCTACCAGACATCAAAACATACTGCTAGGCTGGAGTAATCAAAACAGTATGGTACTGACATAAAAACAGGCACTTAGATCAATTGAACAGAATAGAGATCACAGAAATAAATCCATACATATACGGACAGTTAGTCTATGACAATGGAAGCAAGAATTTACATCAGGTAAAGATAGTCTATTTAATAAATGGTGCTGGGAAAATTGGACTGACACAGGCAAAAAAAAAAAAAAAGAAAGTGGACCACCTCCTTACGCCATGTACCAGAACAAATTCAAAATGGATTAAAGACTTAAACATAAGACCTGAAACCATAAAACTTTTAGAAGAAAATATAGGGAGTAAATAGAAGAAAATATAGGGAGTAAATTTGCAGACATTACCCTGAGCAATATTTTTACTGATACATCCCCGTGGGCAAGGGAAGTAAAATAAAAAAATGAACATATGGGATTACATCAGACTTAAAAGTTTTTTCACAGCAAAGGAAACCCATCAATAAAACAAAAAGGAAGCCTAATGAATGGGAGAAGATATTTGCCAACAAGATATCTGATAAGGGGTTAATATCCAAAATTTATAAAACACTTATGCAACTCAACACCAAAAAAACAAACAACCCAATTAAAAAATGGGCAGAGGATATGAAGAGGTATTTCTCTAAAGAGGACATACAGATGGCCAACACGCATATGAAAAAATGTTCAACATCACTTAACATTAGGGAAATGCAAATAAAAACTACAATGAGATACCACTTTACTCCAGTCAGAATGGCTATCATCAATAAATCAACAAACAACAAGTGCTGGCAAGGCTGTGGAAAAAAGGGAACCCTGGTGCACTGTTGGTGGGACTGCAGATTGGTGCAGCCACTATGGAAATCAATATGGAGGTATCTCAAAAACTGGGAATAGAACTACCTTATGACTCAGCAATTCCACTCTTAGGTGTCTATCCAGAAAAACCCAAGACACTAATTTGAAAAAATATATGCACCCCTATGTTCATTGCAGCACTATTTACAATAACCAAGATTTGGAAACAACTGAAATGCTCATTCGTAGACGACTGGATTAAGAAACTATGGTACATTTACACAATGGAGTATTGCTCAGCTATAAAGAAGAAGAAAATTATACCATTTGCAACGATATGGAAGGACCTAGAGACATTATGCTAAGAGTAATAAGTCAGTCAGAGAAAGACAAATACCATATGATTTCACTTCTGTGTGGAATCTAAAGAACTGAATAAATGAGTAATGTAAACAGAAATAGTGTCAGAGACACAGAGGAAAAACTGATGATTGCTAGATGGGACAGCAGTGGGGATGAGTGAGAAGGGGAAGGGATGAGACAACATAAATTGGTAACTACAATGTGGCCTCAGGGATAGAAAAGACAGTTTGAGGAACATAATCAATAATGTTGTAAATATTCTTTAGGGAGCCAGATGGTCTCATGTCTTTTTAGGAAGACCACTTCATAGATGGTGTAGAGGTCTGACCACCGCACTGTATTTCTGAAGCTGATGTTGAATAATATTGTATGTCAAGTATAATTTAATACATAGATAGTTATGGAATGTGGAGTGTAGTGTGGGAATGAAATCAATGGAACTGTAATAGGTATGTATGATATCAGGAGTGGGAGGCAGTGGATGGGGGAGGGGGCTTGTCACTTTGTGAGGGTGAAAAGGATAACTATTGCATTGCTTTGTACACCTGAAACTAATAATAAGAAGAATAAATAAAAAATAAAAATAAATAAATAAATTAGAAATGTTTACTTTAAATTGTCAAGACTTAAAAAAAAATTGTGTTCTGTCAAGCATGGGTATGAGTCCTCCTAAGTAAATTGAGGTTTTTAAATAAATAATAAAGCTATAAATTTCTTTTGTATATTTGAATGGAAGAATGAACATTTCAACTTCACTCTAGAAGTGAGACAAACAACTCAAGAAATTACCATTGAATCAAAATGAAAATTTTTAAATCATGAGAATATATAAATAATAGGAGATACCAAATTAGGGGGTGAAATGGGAATTTGGAAAGTTAATGAGGGGTTATTTTAGCTTCCTCCATGATAAAACATTAATCGCTATAGTTGAAATAAATATATAGTTCAAAATAAAGGAGACAACATGACTTTAAAATCTTTATAATGTTCCAATTTTTTCTCTTTGCCTTAGAGAAGGATTTAAGAAACCAATGTCATCTGGGAAGAAACAATTACTGGTTTCAGCAATTCCTCTGTTCAGTTCGTTTACCATTAAACAAAAGTAAAATATAATATTTAATTAAATGTGAGCATGGATGTGGTGGTCACACACATGTTTGCACACACACACACA
>NW_017732563.1:205194-288640 GCF_001890085.2 Hipposideros armiger
TATATATATATATATATATATATATATATATATATATATATGTATGCAATCACAACTGAGAATAATATGACTATTAGCCAGTTAACTTATCTGTAGTTTTCTCTAAGGGTCCAAGTGCTTATTCAGGGTTTTATAATTGGATTTATCCAGGTATCATCAAGCTGGATCAAACTTGGCACAGGAACATTTTTAATTCATTATATATCGATAGTTGAATTTAAGAAGATCTCTTCTTTGGAAAAGAAAAAATTAAGAATTTCCAGTAAGTGCTAACTTGGCTGGCACTTATATCATAATCCTGTCTGTAAATCTGAAGCTATTTCAACGTTATGAATGATAAATGGAAAGCAGATCAAGTCAGTATAAATGTCAGGAATGGCAACTTTCATCTGGGGCGTATGGATTCTCAGCCATTATCAAGATGCCTCCCGTTTCTCAATATGGAGTAATAGGAGTAACAGGGAAGTTGGCATCTCCAAGTAGAGCAGAAACAAAAACAGACAATATTGCAGGTAGAAGAAATGGACATCTGGGAATAACTCAGCAGGATACTGCATACACTTACGCTCTAAGGAATGGCTGCCTTAAGAGGTTTTTAATGGAGACTTTTTATTTGATGATAAATAAATTGCTAGAGTGAAAATTAGGAGCTGCACAAGCTCAGTGTTTTGGAAGTGAAAATTTTAAGTGTATATCAAGAGAATTTAGAGAATTTGTATCCATGAATAAAATAAATACACCATATAGCCTTGGACAAATGTAACCCACTACTGCTGTCCAATTAGTTTTCCAAATCTACTGGTCCCAGCCAAGGAGGATACTAACATTAAGATAGATAGAACTTTCCCCCGAAAGGACTAACTGGCCTGTTACTGCCTAGGTGCCACCCTCGTTTAGGAGAAGGTTGCCCCAGACACTCCTGGAAATCCCAGCTTTCTCACTGCCTGTTGAACAGCCTGGAATTCTTCGTCAAACAGGCAAAGTTTTCTCACACGTGCTTTGCTTTGTAGAAGAAAGCCCAGATTTATATATTTCATACCTATTTCTAAATAGCGAAAAAGAAAATCTTTAGCATGGAAGTAGCTTTCTTTTTAAAAATGTTCTGAAATTTGTCTCTTACCCGTTTTTGTCTAATAACTGTTTGTCATAACTGAATAAGTAATACCACACTGACTAGCATTACAAATAAGTGAATTAATATTGGACTATCTGATAAATGATACCAGTATAATTGGTTACGCATATGTAAGTATACAATATGAATAAAATATCTATGTTTTATCTTATATCAAAGTTATTTTCAGAATAATTAGGACTTAAACATAAAAAAACCTCAATTATTTAGAGTAGTCTCTATGATAATAAATAAATACATACATAATAAATAAAAGTTGGGTATATTTTAGTACATGAAAATAAAAATTTATGTGAATATATAGAGCATAGATATTTTATAAATTAGAGACTGGGGGATCATTTAAATATATATATTTATACATGTATGAGCATATGTATGTGTGTTATCCATCAAATATGTATATAATCAAATTACTATAACAATATATAGAATATTTGAAGAGATAGATACCAATAAGGGAAAAAGAAGTCAATAGAACAATAGACTATGGATATGCATATACAATGCAAAGAAAATTGATGCCAGATTGACAATAAACATAGGGAAATTTGCCACGTATTATAGGTAATTGGGAAGCTATAAACCAAAACAAAACAAAACAAAAATAAGATTTGCAATTTTATACCTATTAGCCTATAAAAATGAATATCTTTTTATACCCATGTTGACTGGGAAAAATGAACTTTTTACATATTTTTAATGTGACAGATGGTACAGTTTCTTTGGAGAGTAGTTTAGAAATACCTGGTGTTGTTGAGAAGTGGGTACCATAATCTGGAAATCCATTTCAAAGGCTCTTCCATAGGAAAATTCTCACTTGAGTTCTTTCAGAGAACATAAAGAATCATGTTCATGACATGATTGTAGAGAACAACGATGGGAAACAACCTGACAGTTACTCAGTAAGGGAATGCATGAAGAAACCTTGGCTTATTCACATGATGGAATGCAGCAGGGATGTTCAATTGAATGGGACAAATCTACACAGCTATGTATCATAAAAATAATATTGGGTTTTTTTAAAGGTAACTTTCAAGGGACAACTTATTTTCTAATAGCCTTACTTATCTTTAATTTTATTTTTTAATTCAGTTATAGTTGACATATTAGTTTCATGTGTTCTAAAACCTCAAAATAATAGAATACACCTAATAAATTTGAGACACATTGTTTGATCTTTTTGACCAATAATAATAGCAATTTTATATGATTTAAATATTGACCTTAAAAATAGATGGTAAGTGCTAAATATTACATGAAAAATGATCCATCTCAATTTAGGATAGTGTTCATCCTTGCAGAAAGAGAAATTAAACAGGAAACAGTGGGAATTTTAGCTATATCTTTAAATTTTTGTTTATTTAAAATATAAAAAATGAGGAAAAATATTCCCGGTAACAGCAGATAAAGTGCTTAGAAATATATTTAATTGTAAATACAAATAACTGAAAAAACTATGGAAAACTACTTCTATGGAAACTAACATAACAAACACCTCATTACAGGAAGAGATGGAGCATAATGTAAGATTAAAATCTTACAGTATTATAAAGAGGTTAAAATTAATTTTAGTTTTAATTAAAGGTCCAATGAGAATATTTTTCATTTGAAAATTGAGAAAATTTTATTTTATTTTTATTCATAAAAAAGTGAATATAATAAACAACATTGATAACTAAGGCAAGCTATTTTAATGTTGTGTTTATTAGGGTTCTCCAGAAAACCAATAGGATACACACACATGCTAGTGTGTGTGTGTGTGTGTGTGTGTGTGTGTGTGTGTGTGTGTTTAGGCTCTCCTGAGTCTCCAGCTTGCCAGTTCACCCTGCAGATCTTGGGATTTGCCAGGCTCCATAATCATGTGAGCCATTTCCTTATAGTAATTCTCTTTATTATAATAGTAATTATTATTAATACCAATTAGTTAATAATTGATACAATTAATCTATAGTAAATGATTGTATTTACTCTTTATTATTAATATTAATTATTATAAAGACATTTATTATAAGGAATTGGCTCACATGATTATAGAGGCTGGAAAAATCTCAAATTCTGCAGGATGAGTTGGCAAGCTGGGGCCTCAGGAGAGCTGATGGCTTAGTTCCACTCTGAGTGTAAAGGCCTGAGAAGCAGGAGAGCCAGTGGTAATTACATTCTGAAGGCCAGTAGGCTCCTATCCCAGGAAGAGTCAAAGTTTACATGAATAAATAATTTTAATAAATGGTAAAACTTAAACCTTCCTCTCCTAAATCAAGTGAGTATATCTGGAACTTGCATCACAGTGGGTATAGACTTTAACTTGACTTTTTTAGACTGCTACTTGTGATATTGCCAATTTTAGTAATAGTTGGCATTAATATATCAATCTCAGCAATTAATTCAATGAGAAGACCCTGGTGCAGTGGAAATGGCATGGGTTTTGGAACAGACAAACGAGAGGATTATATACACAACTACCAGTCACTTTAGGTGGTTTGGCAAAATTCCTAATCTTTGTATCTCAGTTTTCTTATCTGTAAAATGGAGTTAAAACTACCAAATGATCTAAGGTAGTTTTGAAGGTTGATGAAATGATGGACATAACCACCCTGTCACAACTTAGAAACTCAAAATAAATTTATTTCTTCCACTTTCATTATCAGTTTTTTATCCATATTTACATACAAAATTCTAGGTACTTAAGTTTTTTCTAAGACTTAAATTCTTTCAAGTACTTTACTATTTGTGTTTGTGTAATTATAATAAAAACTGTACTTGTGGGAATTTATGAAGGAGTATATGATCATGCCAGCCATATCTCCCTTTAAGAATTCCTATAGTACAGTAGCCTCCATGATAAACTTTAACTCAGTAACACAATTGTCCATTAGATCTTCAGTCTCAGAAACGAAATTTTTCCGGTTGAAACAATGGGTCTTTGGGGTATTATTCAAAACTTGATCTATACCAATATATCAGTATATTCTTTCATAAAAGGAAAAATCCTGTTGACAGAACAAATTTCTTGGATTGGCAAATCGGTACATATTCTACCAAGAGGTGAGCCAGCATAACTCTCAAAAGAAGTGTTCATGTGCAAAAGCTAGAAGGAGTATCTCTATGGGATTCACATGAATGGAATGATCTTCAGTCTGTGAGTGTTCTTAGATGCCTTTACAACTATTTTCACTTTTCCATGAGGTTGATATTCTTTTTAACATGATTTTCTCTAAACAAGGTAGAAGTTGATGAATTAGGTTTCTGCTTTGCAAATTAAAATCATATCTATTTTTGTCTCATTGATAATACTCAAATTGCAATTTTGGAATTTCCCAAACTCTAGTGATAACCTTTTCACAGTTCTTTGATTTATTTTCCTAATCATCTAAATTTATATGGAGATTTTATCTTTTTTACCTTCAGAATGCAAACTTAGTTTTATAATTTTTAACCATTACATTTTTTCAAGTAAGTTGACTGTCATTCCCAATTACTTATAATAATAAAAAATCCTCTCCTGCAGCAAGAAGGCAAAGAAATATGAGGACCAAGGTAAAGGCTTAACTTTATAGAAAGCTAAATGTCCAACCAAAACAGGTACACTGTTTTAAATTCAGGGCTCTTGTTTGGGAAAACCTGATATGTATTTTGATCCAAGAGACGGAGCTATCTAGGTGGATGTCCCCAAAGATTTTGACTATCCAGCCTCCTCTGAAACTTCTGATCCTGCAGAAGTGACCTTCCCCTCCCTACAAGGACTAGTACTCCCCATACGGTGGAATCAATAATGCAGAGACAAACCTATCCCAGAAGTCAAGACAGCTCTTCCTAGGCCAGTTCTCTGCCTGTCCATAAAACCTATAATGAGGGTTAATTCACAGTATAACATACATAGGAATAAAAGGCCTGATAAGGAAAGGAAGGACTATGCTCCAAAGAAGCTAGAAAACCTAGACATCATGTGCCAGCAGGGGTAGGAGGAATACATGTGTGAGTAGATTATAAGGGTGCTGGTAAGAGACACCAAGATGTAAATTGAGAAGGAAGGAGTTGATTGACTTGAAGCGCTCTAAATATAAGATACAAGATTTAACCCCCTGGGAAGGACCTCAGGAAATGGAGTCAATTCACTACTAGGATGGCTCCTTAAAGACTAAAAAGGCTCAGAAGACAGATATATATATATATATATATATATATATATATATATATATATATTTAACTAAAAGATTATCATTGAGAGGAGGAGCATCTGTTCTACGAAAAAGATCAGGGATTGCTCTCTCCTCTGTCGGCAAGAGCTAATGGTTTGGACAAGTTGTTACAGAACTTGATTGGAAGATAGTAATAGTTGTGATAAAACCATGAAACAATAGGGGCCATGTGGTAGTACCTAACCACGAGGAGGAAAGTGGATATTATGATCATAATGAGCGACAAGATCAAGCGACTGGCAAGGGGACTTCACCCTTGAGTATGCTTGAGTATGCTTAATAGAGCACAGTCACATTAGGGAGAAAATACCCCAAAATTATTTTAAATTTATGTTGGACTCTGTGGGCATCTTGAATATCAGAATAAAGACAGGGAGCTTTGTTCTATAACATAGTTACCCAAAATATGTTTGTTTAGTGATTGAGAGTTGTATGACAAAGTTCATATGTTGGCATATGTGGTAGAAAAGAGTTGTCTTTGAGAATTAGAATGGAGAATGAATAGATACAGGGAGGGTATTCAAGGCTAATAAAGTAAATGAAGATATAAGGAGAAATGAGATTCAACAAACATCTGCAAAGGAATGCAAAGAAATTGAAGTATACAAAACTTTATAAAGGAAAAAATAATTCTTGGCTACTCCACATAATTTAAAAGTAGGGATGAAGGAAAATGACAAGGAGTAATGGGAAACCAAATATAAAGCCAGTTATTTCAAATTAGACTAAATGGGATAATAAGGCTTGAGTAAAAATTAGTCTTTATTCTCTCAACACATTTATTGCATGATTTTTCTGCACCTGTCATTATGCTGAAATGTCAATATTGAGATTGCAATCTCTAATAATGAAGAGAGAAGTAAAATAAGGAACAAATGTTAAGGGGAATTATTAGGAAGGAGAGCTCATGTCTGTCTTTGAGCAGTTAAGAAATTGCTCTTTTAGGAATAAAAGGGTAATATATGTATATATATATATATATGTATATATATATATACATATATATATATATATATATAATATTCCTCTATATAAAAGTGCTGGTACAGTGAATGTCACAGAAAAAGACTGAATCATTGTGGATTAGAAATATTTAAAACTTTTAAAAAAACAAAAAGCAAGCAGAGATCTCCCTGCTTCCCCTAACTCAGATAATAATATGTAATTTGAAATGTCGTAGTTTTAGGCAATGCTACTTACTTCACTGCTTTATTAAATAATACCTTGTATTATCTTTTGTATGTTTCATATGAATTCATTTTTAAATTCCAAATGATATGTGTTTTCCATAAAGGGTTCAGGTATATTTTATAATTTTTATCCAACTCATAATTTTCCATGTTTCAGGGCCTACTTTAAGTAAACATTTAATACACACAGAATAATAATTTACCTGATTACAAGCTAGCATATAAGGACTCTCACTGTAAAAGTCAATATATGAAAAGAAATTTGCCAAATATAGAAAACAATTATCAATGTGGTACACAATTGTGGCTCTTGAAACTAAATATACAGTTTCCAAATAAATGAATATATAATATTCACAATATTATATAAGTTTTATATTGTGGATATGTAGCACAATCTAATAGAAAGCTTCATGAAATAACATGTCACAGGACAAATAAGCAATTGTGGATGCCTTTTATATCTAAAAAATAATAATTTACAACTATAATTGTAAGAGATGAGGAATATGATGTGGGTTTGTGAACTCTCTATTGGATATTAAATAAAATAAAACAGCAATGAAATATCACACTGAGTTACAATGAGTATAGCAAATAGAAAAAGAACATGCAAAAAAAGAACATTTTGCAACTCCAGAGTAAACTCTTCTCAGCAATATTTCTTGTGAAACCAAAGGTTAAGGGAACACTAGGTATTGGCCTCTTAGGCAAAATAAGTACTAGGTAGCTTTTCATCAGGAACCATACTGAAAACATATTAAAAATGATCTGTACATCATTATTTAAATAAAATCTTAGCAAATTATGTTAAGCATAACTTTAGTTTTGCTAAAGTCTGGAAACTTTACTTTTGCTGAAATCTGGAAATTGTTGGTAGAAATAATTTTTATTTGTAATATGCGGTAAAAGATGTTTTAAGAACTTCAGAAATATCACATAAAGATAAAATTTAAAAATGGAATTACTGTTTTACTGTGAATTATAGATTCAACTAAATTCAATTAGACATTTTTATTAAAATACTAATTTATTTTCTATTAAATTCTTAAATGTTGACATTTAATTTTTAAAAAGGGATTTTGTTGCCTGACATATAATTCTATTTCATTTCTGGGTAATTGTATGAGAAATATCTTGTGTGCATGTGAAAAATTGAGACTCTGGTTCCAAAGAATCAGGATGTCAGAAAGCAAGTTCATGAGATTTATATTTTTACCTTGAACCTCACACGATTCCAATGCACAGTAAATGTGAGAACCACAGATGCATGCTGTGTGACTAGCAGAATGAAGCATTGCCCTTTTGCACTGTTAGAATGAAATATCTTTGCAACAACTCGGAACTATAGGTATGGATGATTTTGTTTGTTTGTTTCCAGATGATGAAATGATCTAAAAAGTCCAGATGATACAGTTTCTGGGGAGTTAGGATTCAGCCTTAACTTTTCAGATAAATTGTCTTAAACTTTTTCTAAGATGACACACTGATTTTTGAAAATTTGAATGGATATAGGTCTTTTGCCTATGTTAATACTTTCCAAATAAAATGTTCTGGGAGTAAAATAGCCATTTTTGTTTATTATGCTCAATTGATTTTCAGACTGTTGAAACATTAATATCAACTGAAATTCATAAGAATTCAGTCATGAGTAACTCTTGTTTAGAAGGCTGACACAGGATATGAGATAGCATTTTTTTTCATATAGGCCCAATAGTTTTGAAGATGTAAAGAGGGTGTTATTTCTTTAAAAAGATTCCTATCCCCTTTTTCTGGGCACCACCTAGACCACATTTTCTAACCTTCCATGTTACTGATATGACCTTGAAACTGCGTTCTAATCATTGAAACAGGAGAGGAAAGGATGATTTACCACTAGTAGGCCAGGACTCTGAAAACTTCCCGCCATGTTCCTCCATGTACTTTTCATCCTCTGACCAAGATGGAGACCACAGAACTAACCTATAGGGCATGTGATGAAGATGGCCTAGGTTGCCACCAACCATATTTATGTTCTCTACATTGAAAAAAAAATTAAAAGTGAAAAAACCACAACAATCCTTTGTGTTCAAGGCTAAAATTTTAGGGCTCTGTCTGTTAATGCAGCCTAGCCTACAGTAACACAAAGAAGAAAAGTAATTTAAGTTAATGTTTGGTAAAGAAACCTAAATTAACCATCAGTATTAGTGGTAAGAAAATAAATAAGGAATAGTTAAAGTATATTTACAAATTTTAAGAAAAAAACAATATAGAATCTATTCTGAATCACATGATCTATTTATACAGGAATAGCCCATATAGTAAATGATATACAGAACCCATTATAGATACAAATTCTCTTTTGCAGAAATGTATGGACAATTTTACAATGATGAAATATTGTAACATTTTGTGAAATCAGTCTACTTGATTATAACTACCTCACTGAATCTCCAAGAATCATATAGCACTGGCCCGATGAGAATATTTGCTAAGGCTGAATCAGAGTTCTCAGATGTCTGAACATGCTTTTCAAATATCCCTGAGTCCCTTGACTAAAGGATGTTTTGATTTTTGTGTGTCACCTTTTCTAAAGAGATCCAGCTCTTCCTTTGGCATCTGTGATAGTTAATAATTCATCCAGGTTCCATCTGCAAGATGGTGGGCTAGGTGCCCTTCTTTAGTATTTCAGAACTAACCTTTCTAGGGAACCAAATCATAGATTTTCTTGTGAAGAGGCTTATTTATTGAATAGGTAAAATGTGATTTTTAAAGAATAAAACCTGCTTTTTCTTTTCAAAGAATGAAGTTCAATTCAACTAAAAAATACATACCATCTTACCTTAACCAACCATCTTTCCTTACATACTTTATATAAGCAAATATATAGCTTCATCCTTTAAGTAAGATTATCTAGACATCTGCAATATGGTGACCACTGACAAAATGGCGGAAATTTTTGCAGCAAATCAGAAATCACCAGAGTGCTGGAAAAAAAGATCATGTATATTTGGGGTGGGAGGGAACTATATGTTTCAGATTATTTTTAAAACATGTATTGGGTTAAGTACATTATGGTATTTATATGCTGAATGCATACAGCATACACCACTGGAAAGTAAAAAACTCATTAAGTTGAAACTAAGTCCAGGACCATCTGCAGCTGATTAAATTATTTGTTTTAAAAAAACAGGGGTAAGAAGAAACTAGAGGTTTGCTTTGATGAATGTTAGCTACCTTGCATGCAAAAAACGTAAATAAAGTAGAATCTCCTTTCAAAAGCTTCTTAGAGTACAAAAGTGGAAAGATGGTGTGGATATTATGTCATAACAAAGCTCTCTGTTTTTCTCAACTTTATTAATGGTTGCTATGTGACTACCACAAAATTTGTAGATTAAATGAATACACATTTACCATCTCAACATTTCTATGGGCCAGAAATAAGGGCAAAACTTAACTAGGTGCTCTGCTCCAGAATTATAAATATCCTATATATAAAACAAGGTGATGATGAATTTTGGTATAGTAAACATTTCTTCAATATTCTATCTAGTGCTATCTGCATGATAAAGGAAATATTGGCAGTTTCATGGAAATTGCGATCAATATGTTTGCTGATGAGCATACAGGAGTTAAAAGATGTTTGAGAAAATTGATGGGCCTAATTGACAGCATGCTGTCACTACTCTGGATGTTCTAAATTATGTTAACCATTGGCAAACATGCAGCATTGTAATGTTGTAAATCTCTTCATAAAAAGAGATTCAATAAGATTGGCCTATTCAGGTATTAATCCAGAGTCAGAGGGTGGGCCGGCAGATCTGAACTCTTCTCAGATCCAGGTATGTCTTGGACATAATCTATAATGTGCCTTCTGAAAACACTGTATCTATCCCTGAACGAACAATGAGCAAAGGTAAATGTACAGTGTTAACTGGCCCAGTTGTTCATGAATATCAGAATCAGCTAGTTTTAATAAGTGCAGTGACAACAGGTGGCTGCACTTGGCAGTATTCATGGAGAGGTCATGTGACAGGCACATTAGAAGATAGGGAAGAAACGGAAGGGTAGTTTCTCCAAGTTTAAATGGAAGAGAAATGCCTTTGGGATGTCATGATAATTCCCAATGGAATCACTGTTAGGCTAAGAGCTATAGTGCTTGTTTTATGTATTTAAAGCTGAGTAAACTGGTTTGGGATAGAGTGTGTGTTACATGTGATTTGATCAAGTCCTACAGTTTACTGATATTGACACAGAGGGGCATGTAGCATGCAATCATGACAGTGGTCACCATTATAAATTTCTTTCTTTTTCTCTAAATTTTCTTTTTTTTTTACTCCAAAAGAACCCATACTCATTGAATAAAAAGAAGAAAATTTCCCCTACAACACAAAAGAAAAGACAATGCTTCTCTAGAGCTTTGGGGAAAAAAGACTTCGGGAAGAAAAGAGTCTAGTTTAAACGTAAATGATCAATGGTTTGATGGGCTCAATGTAAAGGTAAGCTAGTCATTGACTGAATGGGCTATTGGAGCAGGGTTTGCTGATTCTGAGTGACTTAGCACAGGGCTGCTATCAATCAGCCTTACAGAGTCTAATGGATATATATGTCTAAGAAGGCTGTTCAAGTCCTTTAGGCAAGAGTGCAATTTTCCATTCCTAAATAAGATGCCCATTATTATTGCCTTGTTTTATACATAGGATATTTGTAAAAATGAATTTTACTATCGTTGATGGAGATGAAGAAAAGGGAAACATTTTTGTCATTTTGGGTGTTAGAGAGTTTTCTTTTTTTTTTTTTTTTTTTTAAAGATTTTTATTGGGTAATTGGGGGGTTGGGGACAGTGATGGGGAATTGGGGGAAGGGGAACAGACAAGTTGCTGTCGTTTTGTTCTTCAGTCTAGTTGTGGAGGGTGTTGCTTCACTGGCCCAAGTTGGCACCATCATTGCGCTCTTCCCTGGCGAGGCAGATCAGTCGCCGGCTTCTGGACGACCGCTCACTGCGGCTGCTGGCCGCTCACGCTGGCTGCTGGCTACATACGGTAGCCCATGGCAACCCACTGCCACAGGGACTGCAGCCTACGCCGTCGCCAGCGACTCACGGCAGCCCAGCTCCAGGTTGAACTGTTGTTCAGCATCTTAGCTGTAGAGGGCAGTGTCACTGGCCCTCATATGTGGGATCCGAACCGGGGCCCTCTGGCATCCCAAGCGAGTTCTTAACCATCGCGCCACTCGGCCGGCCCTAGAGAGTTTTCTTACACTGAACATTTATATTTTTGTATCCCTTGAAAAAAGATGAGGCCTTGTTGGCTTGTTTAATATTCAGATAATATAAATGTTTTACATTCAAATCTATCAGTGATAATTATGCATTTGTCAACCCAATCTTCTCAGAGAGAAATATTTTTACTTTTACTAATGTTAAACTAATCAAGTTTGATTCTGACTTAAATAAATAAACCAGTAATGATGAAAATCTAAAAAGAAATATGTCTCTGAAAAGTAAGTTCTCTCTTCTACTATTTACAACTTTGTGGTGGTGCAATCTCCAGCAAGCTTTGATAGACAGGAGCTGGACAGAGATTAATATAAGGGGCCTAAATCCCAATTAGAAATGGCAGCTTCTGCAGTACATACCCATATACAAGTGGCATATAAATTTAAAAGATAATAGAGGCTGAGTTAAACTCATATCTGCCATCCATTTAAAAGGGAACCAGCCAACAATAAGGGGCCTTTCCACTGCCATACATTTCTATCCAGAAGAAGAATGTGTTGGGGCCAGGGAAACAGTCCCCCGACCTCTTTAGTACTTCTGGCTGGTTGAATAATTCAAACAACACACAGCAGATTAACAGGAGAAAATCAAAATTTTAATACATGCACATGGAGAATTCATATAAGTGTAAAAATTCCAAAGACAGTGAGGCAACTTTGGGTAAGACATTTTCGACAAAGGAGAGAAGGGGGAGAAAAGTATGAGGTTTCAGAAATGAACATGCGAGTTGAAAGAGTGAAACTCATATGGTAGACAAATTCTTGAGAAGCAACCCAGAAACCATGGGACCAGGGTACCTAGCTGATAGGCCTCTGCCTGAAGCCCACCTATTTATCACACTTAATTCAAATTAGGCTAAGGCAGCATTGTAAGATTTTATTCCCATTGGGTTTCTCTGTCTGAATCTCTTGGGCAGAAAAGGGGGAAGGGTCATCGATTCTTTCTGAGTCTTTTGTTTCTTAATAAACAGCTTAACATCAATATCCCAAAACCAGTCTCCCTTAAGGGCAAAGAAAATGTCGCTTCTTTATTTCCTGTAGGTGATCCAATTTTTGTCATAAGTGTTCATCTATTGTCTGATGTTGTTGAGCTGAAGGGAGTATTGGGAGGTGGTACCTTCTCAAAAGCAGCCTTGTAGCCACTTCATTTTATGTTCAATTTTCCTCTTTGGAAGTTTCTTACCTAGTGCTTGACATAGATGGCATTAACGTTTCCCTCAGATTGACTGAATTTATGCAGGTTTCTTCCTTACTATAGGCTTCTGACTTCCATTTTCTTAAAATTTACTTAGCATTTTCTTCAGAAGGTTTTTAATCATAAATTCTTTCTGGCCCCTTTGAATGCATTTAAATCTCCTAACCTCCTGTCAGTTTTACAACAGGAAATGTCTTTCTCAAGCACTTGGAAACTATCTCTTTGAATGTAAACACTTAAGAAGATAGCACCCCAGTCTCGCAGTCTCTGTGGGAAGGTAGGAGCCTATCCTTAATCAGGAAGCACAGATGGCCAAATCACAGAGGAAAACATTTGCAAACTCAGGAATAACTCTCTTCTGGACACATCCATAGATCAACCTCCCCCAGAAAGTCCTCCAGTGCTTTTCCATGAGCTCACCTCATAACTTAAAATCTTTCTCTCTTTCTCTTTCAGGAGGGTTGAGTTCAGTCTGCATAGAAGCCTTAACTGCCCAATTTGTCCTTGTGTCCCATATTCTTATGGAGCCTCTGTATGTACATATACAATAAGTTTGGTCACTTTCTCTTGTTAATCTCTCTTATGTCTATTGGACTATTAGACCATCCAGAAGAACTTACAATGGCAGAAGGAAAAATAATGTTTGCCCCTACAGTACATACATATAATCTTTTATTTTTTCCAATTACAGTTTTGCAAGTCAGCTGGAGAGGCTCCAAGTTTGGCGGTAGGTCTAAAATTCAGCTGTTACGACTCTGCTTCAGGATGTAGCTTGGTGAGGCTTGCCTCCAATTTCTGGATCTGCTTCATTTGCCTCAATATGTGGTCCAGCTCGAATGGCTAGCAATTACCCAGAGTATGTCTTTCTCATGGTATTACCGGAAGTTAAAAAAAAGACCAAAGCACCATCCAAGTTGCTGCTTACATCACATCCACTAACATCATATCAGCCAAAGCAAGTCACAGCCAAAGCTGAAATTAGGAGGTGAGGAAGTAGACTCTGTTCACCAGGAGGTCACGAAGGGTGTGCAATATATAAGGCAAGAGCAGCGGCCATACTTTGCTTCCTAAGAAATTGCATTTCTGTTTTACACTGACAAAGTCCAGTGTCCAAAGCTACAGAAACATACCTGGAGTAAACAACAATAGGCTGATTTAATTTTAATTTGTTGCAGTGAGATAGAGCTGAAGGATTGTCAGAAGCTCAGAAAGAGAGTTGGGAGTTGCTCATTAAAGGATTTGGGCATGTGCTAAAAGATTCGAAGGAGGGTTAGGAAAATAGACAGTTTTAGAGTAGATGTTGATAGTAGAAGGGAGCAATTGCAAAACAGCATATCTGGGTGATTTTTAAACTAGTAGGTGAGTACAGCCAGGTTACAGTTTTCATTGGTAAATGTAGTCACTCATGTAACGTAGAAATGGAAGATATGTACTTACTTGTTTTCATAATTGCAGTGGGTTTTATGCCACTACCTCAAGGACAGGAAGTTCCTGCTTCTTAAAGATAGGTTTGAAAAGATCCCGAAAGTAGGTAGGGTTTTGTATCTGTATACCACCAACGGGGTTACTCTTTCATGGTTTCTGCTCTGCCTCCATCCTTTCATGGAAGCATCAGGTAGAGACTCACAGAGAGTTGGTGAGTAAGTGAGGACTCCTTTTGTGTGGGGGACTCCAGGTGATTCTAAACTGTTACTCTAGGCCACATTAGTCCTCTAGAAGTCCATGAAAATTTCATTTGCTTTTTCCATACCTACTTTTAGTGCTGCCACCTCTTTCTTTTCATGCCATGCTAAAGAGGAAGCACTTTCTCATAGGAAGGTCTTATTTAACCTTTCGGATTTCAGTTTACCTGGTTGCCTTGAAACTTCAACTCTCCGAGGAGATCAAAATTATTAATGACTTTGAAGATTACACAACTTTTTTTTCATTGTAGGAGTATATTCTCTCGTGATTTTCTACATCCTAAACCTCGAATTTATAAGGTATTATTTTCAGGAAAACAAATAAACAAAAAAAAGAAACAGTGACTTAACATTCAATATATCAATTATCCTCATCACAATCCAATGAGTTACTTATTATTTTTTCTTTTAAAAATGAGAAATCTAAACCTCTGGAAGATTATGTAATTTGCCTCAGGTCAAGCAGCTATGATTAGTTGCTATGGCTGATGAGAATGCAAATCTTGTAAATTGCCCCATCCAGTGCTGGCCCCAGATAATCTTTCCAGGCCCTGCTAACTCCTTTCATAAATATCAGGCTAATTTTTTGTGCACATAAATTGCATTTCCCATTCCTTTCTCTGTATTGTTCTTTAGGCTATCGAATTATATCTACATTTTAAAATTGAACATGTACTAAATGTGTTTATATTGCAATTTTGCATTCCTTTTCTTAAAGAGGATCCCCCAAATTGGTTAAGCATCAGGTTTTACAAAACCTTGATCAAACTCTGTCAGTGGGTGCTAATTGGGAATTAATCTGAACTTTAAATTGGTAATACTTGTGCAATTCTTATTATATAACCATAGCAGAATTATAGTCAATAGCACATGCATACATTAAATAATGGACTAGTTCGGAGAAGTAATGATAACATATTTTAAGCATTTATTTGAGAAGGAAAAGATCTTTCCATTTTAAAGGGCACACTAATTTACACCTGGAAAGTGGAATCACTGAAGCAAAAAAACACTTTGACATCAAAATATGTCTTGAATTTTGTTTTAACTATGATAGAATTGTGTTTTAAATGATGGATCTTTTAATACTTTTAGTCAAATTTACTCAATGAAGCATACACAGCTTAGAAAAAAAATGTCAAGTGTGGCACTATCGATGTTATGGGAATATTTTGTAAAAGAGGAATTGAAATAAAGTGATCTATCTTGAACCTCCCTTTCAGCTAGGTAATACCATTATAGTACTGTCTCTTTATAATAGAGATGCTTTCTCTAAAATGAGACATAGAATCACAGAGAAGGAAGAAGTTCTGCGTAATCTCTACCAATGTCTCTGCCTCATTCTATGTGTTTAATGGTGCCTGCAGGAAAGCTTACTTACTCTGACAGGGTAGTTCCATCAGCATCCTTGAGGTGAGCAGAAAAAAGATGATGCAAAGATCATGCCTGCTTTTCACTTGGGTGAAGACCATGCCCTTAAGTGATTGCTTTTTATGTGACATTTTAAAAATACATACTTCCATGTTATAATTTCGGTCGGTAGTGCATATACCCAGAAAGGCAGTAAAAGAATTCTTTCACAACCACAAGTTAAGCTCTCATTAGACAACTCTTTTATCTCAAATGCACATTTTATAATTTCCTTAGGTTGACACATCAATAGCATTAAATCACCAGGTACTCAAAAATACCTAAAATGTCCTTATAAATGGTAGAGATATTATATTCTTTATCTCTGTGGATTTATTGACTTAAGAGTTTTGGACAAAAAAATAATGTTTAGATGAGGAGCTTAGTTTAAAACATCAGCATCATTGTCATTGTCAAGGAAATGGTCCTTGTCACCAAAGTGTATTATCTTTGTTATGATAATGATGATAATAGTATCAATCTATACAGGGTAGTTCATAACAGAATTGGACACTTCTATAAATGTATTGCTTATTAGCTTATATTAAGAACCTAGACAAAACTACCTTGTAAAAGTTACTATTTTTTCCTTTTAATTAGTAAATGATATAAGTATCAAGATATATTATTCCTCAATGAATTTTCTTCCATTAATTATCACATCAGTTGATAGTTATTGCCAGAATGAGTACTGTGTGAAATAATCGTTTCTGTGTTAGTTGACAATTGGTGATTATCTAATTCCACCATTGCTTCTACATTTATTTAGTTTGTATTCTATTTTAGAGAATAATCTTCCTTTATTTATATTGTCGTGCACTCATGGATTCTTATTTTGTTCATTGGCTCGTTGAGTGTTAATTTATTACTAACATTTTTAGGGACATTTGGGTAAAGAATATCGTCTTAATGTTTGGCACAAGTTTAGGCAACCGCAGTCTCATTTCTTTTTGACATGCTTCTTTTCTTCTTTGAACGTTTTCTTATTTTTTGGCAAAACATGTTCCAGGCTCCTTCAAAGTTTCCCTTCCCGCATCCTGAGAGCAGCCATTTCTCTGAGGACTCTTGGTTCAATTAAGTAGTGAATAATATTTAGATACTATTTCTGGACATTAGATATGCTAATTTTTAATGAGGGGCATTACATAGAATAATTTAAAAAATAGAACTGGGAAATATATGTATTTTTTTCATTGCAAGTTCTTACTGATACTGCATGTTGAATGAATCCAGCACCACCTGATCTTTCTCTCTTCCCACATTTCACATTTACATCACCTTCTCCCACAGTGAAAATTCTGTGTACTAAATACAATATATTTACTCATTTGCCCTTTGAATAAAGAAGTTTCTGATATAGTTCACTTCCTATATCACACAAATTCATAACTGTTCTTTCATTATATTTCTCTCACATATTAAAATAAGGTGCCTCTATAATATCCTACCCAAGAGGGAGGTAACAGTACAAGTAATTACCTTAAAAGTATTATTCAGCCTCAATATATTAAACAAACAAACAAACAAACAAACAAACAAAAAACCTTAGCCACGAGATTTGGTACCTATAGCTCATAACCCTGCAGCTGGGTCCAAAGCCATAACTGATATTTGTCACCTTATCCCTCCACTATCTTTCTAGTTTATCTCATCCTTGATCAGAAATTTGACTGGTTTTGGCTGCTTCTCTGGTAGTGGAACATGACTTCATCTCTGAATGCCCTTTACCCTTACATTCTCTACCCTTATTTAAGCAACAGTTTTTGAAATTGCCTATTTATCATTATCACTGTACATAGGAATGCCAAAAATCACACTCATTAATCCTTAGGTTCAATAGTGGTCCTTCCTGTTTGTCAGTACAGTTAACTCCTTCTTAGTCAGCTGGGATAACGTGCCCAATGTATCTGTTAAATGGTCTCAACCTCAAATTTAGTGGAATATTTATTTAGCCTTAGAAAGAACATTATATTTTATAATAATCATCAACTCAGTCTGTAGAGCCTACGGTATGGGGATGAGAACCACAAATTCAAGAAGTGTCAGTGGGAGTTATCAGCACGAGTATACCTTTTCTGGCTCCCACACCTATGTATCCCAGCACCATATATTAACAATTGTTCAGCAAATATACCATGTCTTAGAGGACAATGCCCAACACTGTAGAGAGTTATCCCTGAGTCAGTGTCTTAACTGAGCCTTTATCAGGCCATTCCATTATGACCAACTGCTTTTGGATATTGTGGTATATAATAAGGTGATAATACACCATTTTCAAGAACAGATTCTGCCACTTTTCTTTGATGTGAGTTGAAGTCATGTGGAATTCCATGCTGATAGATTAATCATTTTGTAAGTAAGGAGGAGGTAATGCTGTAGGAGGTCTCTGAACAAGAAAGGTAAACACATAGGCAGAGTGGGTATCTATTCTTGTAGGAATGAATCAGTGTCTCTCAAAAGGCTCCATTATAATCTCCACGTCACTTAATGGCTGCCTAGCCTCCTTGAACAAGCTTGCCATATAAAAGGCTCAGCACGCTCTCTGCTACCAGCAGGTTGGACATTCATAGTGGTGATAGTTAGGTAATTATTGAAAATAACTAGTTCATATCTTTATTTCCACATCTATATGCCAACATCATTAGCCCATTTTGCCAACAGTGGAGGCTGACTTACATCCAAAGGATGAAATACGTCTAGCTGATTTTTGAGAACTTATATTAGTTTCCTGTGGCTGCTGTAATAAACTGCCACAAACTTAAAGTGATGAAAACGTATTCTCTCACAGTTCTGAAGGCCAGTGCTGGGTAGAATCCTTCCTTGTGTCTTGCAACTTCTGGTGGCTGTTGGGATATAGTCCATATCCTGCATTCTTAATAGTACATATTCTAAGATGTTTTATTCTGAGATTTGCCATATTTGATACTAACATAAAATGAAATGCATCCTTAAGTTCTTACTGATGCTGCCTGTAAGAAACTTTCCAGTCTCAGAATCAGAAGTACAGTGAAGGGAACCACTGGAAGAAGAAAGTTGACCTGGTGGGTTGGGGCAGCCCCTTGTCCACACAGACCCAGAAGGCCTAGATACATGAGGCCAGGCTGCAGGCTCCCTGGGATGGGTTCCCGAGTCTGGGCCTAGTAGGAACAGGTGCCCAGGCCAAAGGTGGGGCTTCCGGGACACACACCTTGCTACCCAGGCCAAGCTTGCTACAAGACAGAATTGCCATACTATCATATTATAAGCTCATTAGAATTTATTTTTCTTACTAGGAAGTAGTACTATTTTACCAACAAAAATTAGTAATGTCAGACTTCAGTATAATTTATAACCCAATGATACAATCACTACAAGATGTATGGGGAAATATTCGTAGCAGCAAAACACAAACAAACATTTCATGTTTTAATACAAATGTTTAAATATAATTTATTTATAAAGGACCATCTAATTTTCAAGTATAATTATGTCCTGGTTTTCAATTTCATTATTATTAGATGTAATTCACCACACAAACTTTAACTCAGAATACAATTTTGTCACCTGCCTCAGACAGAAACACATTACATATTGTCCATTCATTACCAGATATTTACTTATGTTCCTAACATATTGATGGAAATTTTGCATTTTAAAATGATTGCCTTTGAAATAGGCCTGGAGCTAAATATCAACATTTCAAAATTTCTGACTTAAATTAAAATTCCTCAACCAATAATTAACTGGGTCCTCCCTCTCCAGAAAAGAAAAAAAAAAAAAGATTCTACAAGTTTCAAAGGGAGCCATTCAGAATGTGTGTACCGATTTTTAGGAAAGGATAGATAGGGCCATTATACAACCTTGGCTCTTTCTCCCAACAGTCACAGGTGAAGAAACAAAGAACATGATAATGAGAACTGGAAAGAAGGTAAATATTCAGAGCCTTTCACAAGTGGTTTTGTTTGTTCGTTTTTATGAGGTGGTATTGTGCCTCATTAAAAGGATAAAGCCAGAGAAATTGCAAGGCCCAGATGTGCAAATTTCTCAAATTGAGAATACTACATCTACTAGAAACATATGAAGACTGAATTTTTTTCCTGAGTTTATGTATGGATAGGCTGAGGAAGTTTTAGATGAAGTCTTTTCACTTATATAAGTGCATTGTAGTTGTTGGAAACAAACTCTGGTCCAATAATCTTAAGTTCAAATTCCAACTTCATAACAGACAAGCCCTGTAACCTAAAGCTAATTAATTATCTTTTCTAAGCTACAACACGCTAATCTGTAAAAATGAGATTGCTGTAAAGATTAAGGGATTGCATATAATTTGCATACACCACCAGGTACATACATAGAAATGATTCAATAAATTGTTAAGATACAACTAATTAGTGTTATTATTGGCTTGATAGTTCATCTTTTTCTGGACTGTTCTCAATTGCGACTTTTGTAAGAATATTCAGATCTCCTTATTTATTAGCCCTGATCTTTTTTAACTCTTTCCCTGGTCTATTTTATCTCATATCATTTATCATCAGCAGCAGTACTCTATTTTATTACTTAATAATTCATTATATAATTATTTAATTTTCTGTATTCACCCCCGCCCCATTAAAATTTAAGTTCCTTAAGAAAGAAATTTTATCAGCTTTGTTAACTACACTTTTCTCAGTGACTAGATTTTACACCCTAAAATGATGCCTGGCATGGAGTATGTGCATAATAGTTATGAATGAATTGATCCATATTATTAGACTGTTGTGAATTTTAGCCCATAAGAAGAGTTTTAGCACTGAAGAGAACACTCATGCCCATCTGAGTAAGTGGCTTATTCAAAATCAAAATACGATTTACTATGTAGTAGACTATTGCCTGTTCCGATGGTCTCCAGCAATCTTATGCTTACTTAATAATCATAATCTTTTATAGTTATGGTGTACTGAGGATCTATTACATGACTAGTACTGTAATTGATGTCTTGTATATTGTAGATAACTTTAATTATTACAGAGAAGTTAAAACATAAGTATTATTTTCCTCATTTATTAATATAATTTTTGAGGTTCTCATTCTATGTGGCGCCTCTCTCCTTGCTTCCAATTTTTTTCCTACTAACTATCATGTTGGGACCATTCTTCAATTTTCTTGGCTATCAGCCTTCACTGTTTGAAAGAGCTATCACCATTTAATCACAGAATCTGCTGCTATGTCCTCCCTCAAATTCCCAGAGCTTACAATAAATAACCTCATCTTAAAGATTGCCATATCAGACATTGCTTCCTATTGAGCTACAGCATTTTTTACCTTTGATATATTCTCAAAAATAAACTCTAGTAGATGGAAATTTTAACTTGTTATTACTACTGTACAGGGTAATACATAAATATGAACATACTGATCAGTGAGTGATAATGGCTCCAGAGGACTTAGGAAACCTTACTTTATTAAATAAACCTCTGCTTAAAACCAGACCGAGAGTTTCTAGGTTCATCAATGAAGCTATTCAAATTGTGCCAATTTACTCTTTCGGTTTTACCTATTTTTTATGTCCTGTCAGTTTCATTTCTCCTGATAAGACATTTGAAGAAGGGCTTTCCATCTCAAAAACAAAAGAAAATAGAAAACAACCAATTAAAAACAAAACAGAACACCTGCCACTGTTTACCGAGTATGTAGCAAAACTGTTAGTCACTTTACAGGCACTGTTTTTGAAAGGTAGTACTGTTCCATTTCTTCATTGAAAAAATAATGCTCAGGATATATAACTAACTTCAAAAAGCTTTCAGATGGATGATCATTCATATCTTCTTACATGCAAAATCAAGATCGATGTTATTTCAAATAAGTTATATTATCAATTTACCAGGGTAGGTAATAGTAGAAGAAATAATATACAGAGAATTATTGCTATTAGAACTCCACCTTACTTCCTACCCACTCCCCTTTACTGGGTAATGGGGGACAAAAAAGGATGCTTGCTAGATATTTTGTTTTACCTTTTGTATTTACTGGTATTATGAGACTTGGAAATACTGTAACTATAGCAGAATTCAAATCAATAAGTTTCTACAAAGTTTTATGGAAGTTGCAAAGTATTGAACAGTATTTCCCTCTATTTATGTTCTCCAGTGATCACAGAAATCCAAATTCAATGTGAATGCTACAGATGCATTATTGCAAGATTTAAGCATACAGAATCTTAAGGATAATTCAGAGACATTTTTCCTCGACAGCTGTTCAGTAATACCAATTTGCCCTTGTACATATTTAGTACCTTATATTAACTTATATTCAAATATTATATCCATTACATACTAATGCATTATATCTTAAATAAATACAGATCAATTCAACATAAGGTATATTCCCAAGCACTGAAGAAAAATAAAATATTTAATTGTTCACCAAATTTTGATTCACTAATATTGCTTAGATCAATGTGTACCCATGCCAACATCAATAAATATGGTAAACACAAAAACTATGTAAAAATTGGAAACAAGAAATAATCAGCTCCACTATTTCTAGCATTCTAAAGTATAACCAAGGCAGATGATCAATTATCTGATATTTTAGTTCTTGGACATGAAAATATGAGATATTAGAGAATTCTGAAAATAGTGTATTCTTCGGTAACACTAAGAAATAAGCCAAAGAGGACTGAGTGCAAATATATCATCTTTAATTGTGGTAAACATATTTCAATACAACTTTATTTCTATACCCTGATACACAACAAAAGGAACTCTGAACACTGGGTTATGAAATTTTCAGAGTAGTTGTATCTCTGTATGGGTCAGGATTCAAACAAACAGAACAAGTAAGATAGAGAGATTAGGTGATGATAGATAGATGATAGATAGATGGTAAATAGATATTAGAGTTTTTGCAAGGAATTTATTTATGTGATTATATGGACTGGATAGGCAAGTCTGACATCTGTAAACTTGAACCTCTCAAGCAGAAGCCGATGCTGCAGTGCCCAGGTGGAATTTCTTTTTTCTTTTCCCTCGGTGAAACCTCAGTTCTGCTCTTAAAACCTTTCAACTGATCAGATCAGATCTACCAAGTTAATCTCCTTTATATAAAGTCAATTAATGGTAATTGTGGCTCACATCTACAAAATACTTTCACAGAAACACCTAGATTAGTGTTAGAATAACTGAGGACTACAGCCTCACCAAGTTGACATATACGAGTAAAATTGATGATCATCACAGTTCATGCTTGTCAGTTTGGCACCCATGCACATCTCCTTAATCCACACCTAATCTATAAAGAAAGACAATAACAAAGTCATACTTCCACAGACCATGATACAACTGGTCTACATACAACGAAAAACAAGCTAAAGATTTCCCCAGAAAATACTTCAAAGACCTTGGGTGATATACACTCTTCTTAATATCACATATTTTAAACATTGACATGTAAAGTAACCTGCTATTAATACATCTTATGTTAGGCTATAAAGGAATAAGGAAGGAAAGGTATAAAAATATATATATTTATACATACACTTACAGAAACATTCATAACAATAATAATGAAGAAATGCTCATGACAATTACAGTCTTTGTTTCTGTAACTGGTCACATAGTCATAGTTGGTATTTATAACTACCTTCTCCCACTGCCCATTGCATATTCCATTTGCCATCAAAAACACTGCAGCTGGTTGTGGTTCATTGCCTGGTGAAGTGACCTGAACTTTCATTCCTAAGGGATCTTGGCCATTAGCACTCCTCTCTGAGATGAGTTGCAGTTTTCCATTGACTTTAATCACAGGACTCAGTTGTACTAAGAGATGCCCTAAGAGATTTCCTGTGTTCCAGACATATACTAACTACCTCCACTGTGTAGTAACAGTGCACATTCCCCTTGGTCAGCAGGATTAAGCACCACATTGAGCACAGTAACTCCCTTCTTTGTCTTTTTAATTCAGTGAGTTAGGAGTCCAAAATGACACAGTGGTAGTCATCACTGTGATTCAATGGAAACATCGTTGTAGCTCCTGGTGGATGCATTTCTTCCTTTGGACCTTAGGCCTCTAGACCAGCACAAATTAAGGTTGTGGGGAACAAGAAGCAAATGTTTTGCTTTTGGATCACTAGACATAATAGTGGTGCTATCACTCCTTGATTGCTGGACTTGTGAATCCTGATTATATGGAGACCAGAGCCATATGTTAGATGTTGATTTAGTGCATACACAGCTTCCTTGAGCATATTGTCCCAGCCTTGCAAGGCATTGAGACATAGCTGACATTGTAAATGAGTATTCAAAGGCCATTTCACCATCCTGTCAAGTTTAAGGATAATGGGGAACTTGGTGGAACCAGTGAATTCCATGAGCATGAGCACATTGACACATTTCCTTTGCTGTGAAGTGAGTTCCTTCCAGAAACAATGCTATGTGGAATAACTTGGCAGTAGATAAGTCTTTTTGTAAGGTCACAGATGGTAGTTAGCCTAAGCAGTATTTTCAGAGAAAACAAATGCATATCTAGAGTGTCAGTTCCAGTAAGAACAAAGTACTCCTCATTTTAAAATAGAAGCAGTCTTATGTAATCAACCTGCCACCAGGTAGCTGGCTGATCACCCTAGGTCAGACAGGTTAGTTAGTGTAACAATTAGGCAGTTAGGAGTTCCCTGGTAGAATGAACAAAAGATAAACATATCTCCAAGGCCTCAGCCCTCAGCCGACCCCAAAAGCCACAGCCTTGAGACAATTTACTCCTACCAGACCAGAGACATCAATTACACCCTAAGGCAACTAAAACTATCCTAAAAAGCCTCCTTCAGGTGGAAACAGCCAACAAAATAAATCTAACCTGTTCAAACAGACACCAGTTTTCTTTCCAGATAGGCTAAGAAAAGCATATAAACAGAAGCCTCCCCCCTAGTCAGCGGGCACTCTAGTTTCGGATGCTCCCTCTCTTTTAGAGAGCTGTATCTCTCTAATAAAGTGTGCTTTTCTGCAAACTTTGCCTCTCTGGTCCGTGTCTCCATTCTTTGGTGCTAAGAGATCACGAATCCCGGTGTCAATGCACAAATCATCCGCATCATAGGGAAGGGTGCCTTATCAGAAATTCAGTGTTGGTCTCCACTGCTGGCAGATTATGTACTCAGTAGTGGCTTTACCTAGATTGGCCTTGGTGAGAAGTCTATATTGCTAAACCCATGCACAGTCTCCATGTTTGCCACTATGATCATTATGTTCATGAGATCATTGTGTGATGACAGGGATGGCTAGTAAAAGAGCTTGACTAACATCCACAGAATGTGTCATCCTGCATTTGATTATTAAAATCCCCCTTTGATAAGCATTCTTATGGGACATAGATACGTTTCATGGCCACGTATCCCTTCTCCAGACTTCCTTGTCACCATTTTGCCAATCATGTTCCTCCGAATTTGTTGACAATCCAAAATAAACCACTGGCCACAGTACATAAATCGACATAGATTTGTACCTCTGACCATTTTTCCTTTCAATGCAAAATGAACAATCAGGTACAGTTCTCAAAGTTCTGCCCATTAAAAGGATTTTCCTTCACCTCTTTCCATCAGGGGTGTCCCAGAAAGAGGTTGTGTTACAGTTATCTACTTCTGGGTAGTGCCAGCATATCATGTAGAACCATATATAAACCAGGTCAAGTTTTCTCTTCATTAGTAGGCTGTTCATAGGGAAGTCTCCATGAGGCCATAGGTACTGCTGGGAGAGAGAAGGTAGTATAGCAAAAGCAGGGATAACAGGCATTTGGGCCACTTCCTCATGTAACTTACTTGTGTTTTCAGGGCCTCTCAAACCCATTATCATTTGATAGTAGAGTGCTTCTCTTCACACCCAAGTGTATGATTGATGGGTCATTAAGTGATGGGCAACTCAGGTGATATGATATCTTGGTGGCCCATGGTTAAGCATTCAGCCTCTACTAAGGCCCAGTTGCTAGCCAGAAATTGTTTCTAAAAAGAAGAGTAGTTATCCTCAAAGGATAGTAAAGCTTCAATCTAAAACCCTAAGAGACGACGGCCCATGGGGGCCTGCCAAAGGCAACAAACAGTCTCATTTGGCCACTGACACTTCAAGCGCCACTAGATCTGCAAGATTATATGGTCTAATAGGCAGAGCAGTTTCCATGGCAGCCTAGATCTTTTGCAGTGATTTTTCTTGTTCTGAGCCTTCCTCAAAACTAACACTTCTTTTGCCACTTGGTAAATAGGCTAGAATAGCATATGCAAATGAAAAATATGTTGCCTCCAAACTCCAAATGGCTCCGCTCTGTTGTGCCTCATTTTTGGTTATGAGAGTCCCAGATGCAACAACTTATCTTTCGCCTTTGAGGGGATCTCTACATATGTTACACCACTGGACTCCTAGAAGCTTCTGAAATTTTGTCAGATTTATTTTCCACCCTCTGACATGCTAAAGTCTTACCAATATGCTTAAGAGCCATTTCTACTTTTTGCTCACACACACGTCATTTCTTTTTCAACAGTATACAAAGAAGTAGGAAGCAAAATAATCAATAGTTTTGCACATTCCAAAGCTATAACTATAGGTAATTCCCAATATATATTATGGTGTTAATAAAATTATATACTTGTATGAGACAAATAATTTTCATTGCTCTATAAACAAATATTATTTAATCTCTTTGAATTTTGTCAGTTCATCAACAACTCCTGCTTCTTTAAACAATCTCTTTAGTTGACTTTTATGATACAACAATCTTCTGTTTGTTCTCCCTCTTGATCTCCAATATTAGCCCTGTTTCCTCTCCCAGACATCTAAATCTTAGATAGCTCTATGGGGATCTCCTATGAGTCTGCACCTTTCCCTGAGAAGCTCTTATTTAGTCATATGGCTTTATATAACATCTCTCTAAATGACAACTCTAAATTTGTGTCTTCAATTCTACAGCTCTCCTCTGGGCAGAGAATCATATATCCAACTGTGCATTAGAAATTGCAATGCTGTTTCCCAAGCCAGGACTCCAGAAGTCATCCTTGAATCAGCTGCTCTTCTCTCATAAGAATTCTTGCAGAGATTGACTTCTGAAGCCACTATTATTAATATTTCTGAAATTTATTGACAAAGTTTCTAGTTTTCTACTTTCAGTAATGCCTTCTGCCAATTTATTGTCCTACTTTATGCTTTTAATTCCCATTACTCTAAAGACAAAAGTGAAATTTCCGTATTGTTTATTTATTTATCTAGTTAACACTAACCATCCTAGTAGTAGACTGTCAGTAGATAATTGCATTCTCTCACACTCACTTATAAATTGATAAGTTATAGAGCTATACTATAATATTAGGAATATTAACCAAAATATGGGAGAATCATAAGGAGGAGGGTAGAAGAGGAGGTGAAGAGATAATTAGACTTCTCTATAATTTTTTGGGACCAGACACTTGAAGGGCAAGGATGCATCTGCATCTCAAAACAGAACTGGAAAACCATTTGCATCATTTCTGTATAGTGTGCGTGTGTGTGTGTGTGTGTGTGTGTGTGTGTGTGTGTGTGATATATATATATATATATATATATATATATATATATATAGAGAGAGAGAGAGAGAGAGAGAGAGAGAGAGAGAGAGAAAGAAAGAGNAGAGAGAGAGAGAGAGGGAGAGAGAGATAAACTTCATAAAATGATTTATGAATATGTTTCCACAAACTTTTTATTATTTTCCTTACACCTGCCACTGAGAAATTTGATTTACTTATTCCCTAATCATAAAACGTTGTCATGATCCTTAATTATCTGCCTTTCAATTAAGTCCCTTATTCCCTACAGAAATTTGCCCCAGCTAGTTTTTAAGGAGGAAACTAATAAGATCCAAATAGAAGTTAATGTTTACTAGGTAAGTAGAGTGGATTATAATTAAATACATGTTATATACAACAAAGTGAGGTTTTGAGAATTTAGTTTAAGACCCATGAGTTTTTAGCCTACTCTAAGATTCTAAAAAATGTCCAAACTTCATATATCATATGAAGTATAAATTCCAAAGCAATACTTTCTGGAGGGTTATATTAGTTTCATGGCAATAAGCTCTATGAGGAAATTAAAAACTGTTAAATGTCTAGTGGCATGAATTTGATGATGAAAAGAATTGAAATCATGTGATTAAAAAAATGACTGCAGACATTAGAGATATTTAAGCTTGGCACTTTGGATTATTTAGGTCCTTGGGTGTCAGTAACAGATATTTTTACATATTTTTGGGTGTTCAGGAAGAATAATTTGAATCATTGTCTCTTGACTGAGAGGCAGATCATTAGAGTCAATAAAAAATTATTTAAGCATATAACCTCGGGACATGGAGTAGAGTGCGGGAACGGATTCAATGGAATTGTAATAGATAAGCATGATATCGGGGGTGGGAGGGCAGTGGATGGGGGGAGGGGGGTTGTTACTTTGTGAGGGTGAAAAGGGTAACTATTGCATTGTTCTGTATACCTGAAACTAACAATAAAAAAAATAAATAAATAAAAATAATTTAAAAATAAATAAAATGTTAAAAAAAGAAAAAAAATTATTTAAGGAACAATGGTAAAATGTTAGTCATCATTATATCATTAAATTTTTCTTATGGGTAGAAATCCAAATATCACAAAGAATTTAAAAATCTGTTAAATGTCAACAAGTAAATGGAAATCACAGGAAACTGCAAATACTTCACTGACCTCACTAGAAAAAGAATCAGAACACTTATTTAACACTCATTAGAACCATTCCCATTTCTTCTTGTACTTTTTAGAGCAAACCTAATTGTTCCTGCCACCTTGACATTTTTACTACTTTATATGTCTCATCAGTTTAAAACATTTACTTCTGTGGCTGCTGAACCATTGAGCAACTTGGTTCTTCAGATCAATATTCTTGCTCCAAAAAGGACGAAGTCATACACAGGTGTCTGGCAATGTTTATTCACTGAAAGCAGTTCATCTTCTGCTGTTGATTGTTGACAAAGTGACACTCCATTTTAGGTCTTCAATCATTTAAACCATTTCCTAAGAAAACTGCAAGTTGAAAAAAAAGGGAAAGCTCAATGTACAATTAAATAAAAATGGCCAATCAGTCAACAGACACCCTCTCTTCACAGTGATCAGTAGCAGCTGTATCCCAATTAAGGCTATGATTTTGCAGGTGCTCACAGAAGTCTATGTCAAAATAAATCCACTTATTTACAATGTTTTGAACCGTTATAAAGTCTTTATAGCTAAGTTCAGGCAAAATAATTTGTAGGGATTTTCAGACAACTTATTTATAAATGTCAAGATTCTTGGTTAAAAGGAGGAAATAAGATCAAAACAAGGAGATGTCTTTGGAAAAACATCATTCATCCTCTTATTAGCTGTGAAGATAGACAGGAAGGAAAGTTTGAACAGCACTACATAGAATTGGTGTCAACAGATGCTACCCTATTCAATATATTTCTCACAGCTTATAGGAAATTATTCATTTTGAATTATTCAGTTCAATCTACAAGTGTGTGTCACAGCATATACATTTAAGGTCATTCCTCTTGAAGCATTTTAATTGGATTTTAGTAAATATTATGTACATATGAGTAATAAACTCTAAAACAGTCATTTAAAAGTTTATATTAAAATTGCAAGGTAATGTTATAAATTCAAAATCCTCACACTGCATCTAGGGATTCTATTTTGTAGGTGTGTAATTTGTCCAAGGAATTTATATTTTCATTAAATACATCTAGGAGTTATGATATAGATATTGCAGACAACATTTTGAGAAAACCTCTCTAAATCTGTGTAAATAAAAGTCAGAGTTTTAAATTTCCTTTCAAATATTTGTATTTTAAAAATGCTGATTTCCAAAAAAACCCCACATGCTTATTTGCTTACATACACCTAGTTTCTGAGAATAAATAACTTTTTCTCTCTTTGAGTCCACTCACCAGTATAATAATATATCTGTTTTTTAAATAGACATCATCATGAATGTTTACTTATCCACAGCACTAGGAAGTTATAAACTTTAATTTTTTAATGTTTACACAATATTTGAAGACGAGATATTCTGTTTAAGATCTAAATATTATTGTAGCTATTAAGCATCTGTTGTATTCTACTTAGAGTTGGTAATGCTTGACAGCAGCATATACAATTATTCTCCTGGGAATTTATAAATTGCCTGAGTTGAACATATCATACAGGGAGGCAAGATATTGTTGATTTATTTTAAAAGGAAAGAAAGTTTTTAGTTGTCCTTACTACTTTTTTAAGGGTATTCAGAGAAATTTTAAGTAAATTTAATTAGAAATCAGAGAAGCAACGATTTGGTTTACAGCTCACTTTCAAACAGAAATGATGGAAGACACAGACAATAAAATTGTTTCATTCAAGTACTGAGAGAAAATAATTGCTAGTCTATAATTTTTATGTAGAGAAAAGATTCAAGAATAATTTAAAATAGTATTCCACAGTTTTTGCAGGTGAAAAGGTAAATTACTATAACTACTTATTTATTTATTTTATATTTTAATTCAAGTATAACACCGTTTTTATTGAAGTGTAAAGTACACCAATTCTAAATATAAAGTCTGAACATTTTGCAATGAAAATATACCTATGTAAGTCAAACCTAGATTATGGCATAGAATGTTTAGTAATGCAGAAACCTCCCTCCTGCCCTTTCCAAATCATTATCTTCCTAAAAGGTAACTGTTTTTATAATTTGGAACACATTGATCTACAAATAGTTTTTTTTGATCTTGAAATTTGTGTGAATACAACCATGCATTTTTGCATGCTTTAGTGTCTGGCTCCTTTCATTCAGCAATTATTTTTGTGAGATTCATCCATGTAGTGTACAAGTCACTATCTTTTTTATTGTTTTGTACTATTGCATTTTACCAATATTCACCAACTTATGTATTGTACAACTCTATTACTGTTGATAGCTATTTTGGTTGTTTCCAGAGTGGGATTATGAATAATGTTGCCAAGATGTTGCATCATATGACATTTCTCTGAATGTATATATAGGAGTGGACTCCCTAGGCAATAGGGTATGTACTTTAATATGACATTTTTATGATTAATCAGTTTAAAATATTTTCTAATGACCATTTGTGATTTATATTGGAATTTTTATTTCTCTTAAACTGACTCACACATTATTTAAAAAGTGCCTTGTGGGCCTGCCGAGTGGCTCAGTTGGTTAAGAGCTCACTCAAGAGTCTGAGCTCTGAGCAACTGCGGTTTGAGTCCGGCCCAAGCTGAGCAGCCGCTGAGCTGCCAACAGGTGGCAGGATGGCTCAGCTTAAAAAAAAAAAAAGTGCCTTGCTTCATTTCAAATTATTTGAGGATGTTCTAATTATCTTTCCATTATTGATTTTCATTGCACTCAGAACATACCACATATAATCAATTCTTTAACTTATTTAGGACTTCCTTCATAACCCATCATGTGATATCTTTTGGCAAGTGTTACACATGTACTTGAGAAGAATGTGTGTTTTTACATTTGATAGGGTCATGTGTGTGTGTGTGTGTGTGCATGTATATATACACATATATATAATATATCCATATATATGCATATATAAATTATGGAGGGTTACATACATTTCAAATCTTCTTTGTTTATATATTTGGGGAGATATATATGCATACATACACACACAATCCCATCAACTAAAAATACACATTCTTTTCAAGTACACTGGTGATATATAACTTAAAGTACAAAGTATGTATAGTATCATTATGAGTATTGTATAATATATATTTAAATCTTCTATAAATTACTAGTTTTTAATGTATATTTTCCAGTTACTCTAAGAATTGTATCAAAATCATTATGATGTGAATTTATGTATCATTTTTTGTTATGTTAGATTTTACTTTATATATTATGAGACAATATTATATCTTTCTGTGGATTGATATTTTAACATTATAGAATATAATAGGTTTTTTACTTTAGTACTAATTATAGCCTTAAAGCCTAATTCATCTTATACTAATCAAACTACATTAGCTTTCTTTTGGTTTTGCATGATGTAATTTTTCCATCCTTTAATAATCAACATTTATGTGTTCTTATGTTTAGAATAAATCTTATAGGTAGTGAAGTGTTGCATTAATTTTGTGTATCAATATTTGTATTTTGCTAGATTACTTAGCCTACTTTACAGTTAATATGATTATCAGTATATTGTACTTTAAATTAACCCTCTTTGATTTGTTTTCTATTTGTGTCATTTCTCCCTTTTTCCTTTTCTTTCCATTACAATCTTCTTTATGATTAAATGTTACTTGGTAATATTCAATTTCCTTAACTGAAACAATATTCAGTTTCCCCTTTTAAGCATATTTGTAATATATATGTTTATTATTTTCTAAAGTAGTTATAATACTCATTAACTATGTATTAATTATAAGATTAATATTTGAATCATTAACATCCATCTAGAACTTTTGACATATTCAATGACTTTATGGGTTCAATTACTATCTTCTGCCTTTTGTGCAGTTGTCATGAAATTTACTTTTATAAATTTTAAATCTGGCATGACATTATTCATATATCTTAAATATCACAAGAATTATTTTAAACAATCAGTATTATTTTAGGTTTATTAATAATTATATGTATATATATTTTCTGTACCTTTCATTTACTTTAGAATTACTCTATTTCTATCTAATACTACAGAGGGTGCCAAAAAATGTATACACATTTTAAGAAAGGAAAAAAACTGTTTTAAAATTGTAATACTCAATACATACTGATAGCAAAAGATGCATGCAAATAATCTGTATACATTTTTTTGGCACCCCCGGTGTTTTCATTCAGTCTGAAAAAAACAAAAAACAAAAAAAAAATCCGACAAAAATCTCCCTTTGGGATATCTCTTTACAGTGGGTTTTCTCAGTATTTATATTTTATCATTCTTTTTACTCTCTCCTTTGGTTTTGAGAGATATTTTCTCTGCATGTATAATTTTAAAATAGCACTTATTTTCTTTCCACAGTTTAAATATCTTCATCTAGTTTTCTGAATTATATATACTTAGAAGGTAGCAGTAAATCTTAGTTTTCCTCCTCTAAAAAAAAGGCATCTTTTTTCCTCTGGTTGGTTTTGAGATAGTCTCTTTGTCTTTAGTTTTCAGCAATTTTTTTAAGGATGTGTATTTTTCTTGTGTTTTTTATTATCTTGTAGTGCAGAAATCTAAACCGTAGTTTAATGTCTATTGTTTTACATTCTAAAAATTCTTTGTCAGATTTCCTTCATTCTTTCTTCTTTCAATTCATACTCTTTCTCCTTCCCATTTGGGACTACAATTTCATATATGTTAAATCATTTCACCATGTTCTATACAATATTTTCATCCCTCCCTTTTTTTAAACCTCCTTGTCCCAATGTGGTTATTTGATATTAACATATATTCAAAGTCACTAATTCTTAATTCTGCTATTCATAACTTGCTCTCAAATACATTTGTTAATTATTAGTTTCAGATGTTATAAACATTTCAAAAAAAGTATTATTTTTATTCTTCTAAATCGATATTCTGATTACTTGTGAAATGCTCTATATTTTCATATGGGTTTTTTTAGATATTACAGTCATTTAATGTCCTCCTTTGCAAATTTCAAAATCTATATTACCTGTGAATGTGTTTCCTTTGTCCCTTTTAACTATTGAATTTAGTCATTAGGATTTGTTTTTATTATTCCTTGTACTTTTTTATTAAATGCTAGATATTGTGTTTAAAAAAAATTCACCTTCCTCCAAAGTTAAAATTTTCTTCTAGCAGGTAGATGGAGTAAAGGTAGATTGTTCTGAGAGAGAGTTATTTATATTTTACTCTGTTTTTTATTTGAAACCTTTCAAGAGTCTCAAATGAGGTTCTGGAGTGCCTGTTATGATTCCTTTACCTTTGTGGCATTGATTTCAATCGTACCTGTGAGATTGACAATACTTATCTTTCACATTTTTATCCTCTTTTTTGTTGTTATCTATTTATTTATTTGTTTTTTAATTGTTTATTTTCTTCTTTTTTAAATTTTTTTTCAGGTGTACAAAACAACGTAATGATGAGACATTTACACCCCTCACAAAGTGATAGCCCCCTCAAGTCTGCTACCCCTCTGACACCATACATAGCTATTTCAATACCATTGACTATATTCCCTGTGCTGTACTTTATATCCCATGATTATACATATATATAGTATTTCCCTTTTCTTTTTTTTTTTTTTTTAAAGATGCCTTTCTTTCTATTTTAAATAAGGGTTGGTCATGTTTTCCTCAAACTGCTTCCTCCCCTTACTTTTTCTCCTTCCCATTTGGGATTTGCACGCGCGCATGTGCGTTCATGTGTGTGTGTGTGTGTGTGTGTGTGTGTAAGCTTTCAAACTCTATAGGTGATTTTGTTTCTGGAATCAATAAACTGCAAAATTTCAGTGGCTTCATAAAATATATATTGTTTTATGATCATGTCACAATATAATATATCTTTTTCTGGCTAAAGATAAATTTTCCTTCAGGTGGCCATTCAAGAATCCAGAGTTTTCGATCTTGTGACATAAGCATCAGAGACACTATAATTGTTTTAATTTTACATAGTTTTACTTCATTAAAAACTTGGCCTGTTTGTGAAAATATAGTTTCCTATTTTTTTCAAAATTTTTAAAATTATTATTCTTTTAACACTACAAGAAAAAGCAATCTGATTTGAATCAAGCAATGAACAAACAACACATTTATGAATGTAATTTATACGATCAACTCATTAAAATGAAAATCTATGGAAAGATAAAACTTTTAAGTTGCTCAAATGAAATTATATGACGGCATGAATGGTATCTGCAAGTTTTACTGTGTGGATAGACTATCCAGAAACCCAGGTAAAATAAGTAAAAATGAAATAAAAAGACAATAGTAGAAAAGTATTATGATAGAAATCTGCTTTTATAAAATTACACATATACACACAAACATCATAAGGTGTTTCCATTTACTATTATGTATGTCCACATTAAAATGTTAAATTAAAATTTCAACATAAAAACATTTTTATTTAACTTAGAAAATGGACTAAATATAAGCTATACAAGATTTAAAATAAAACTGATTTATACATCCTTTTGACTTACGTTGAAGACAATCCATATGCTATTTCCTTTCTTATGTCTCTATTCTAAACCTTATCTCATAAGGCAGTGTATCTGAATGTGTCTGACACTACACTGTTTGTAGTACCTTTAGGGAAGGTGTATGTAATTTGATGTTTATGTCCTCAGGATTTAGCATTTGGTCATTTTGTAGATAGTGAATTAAAATACTGAAAGTTTTCTTGGCACTTCCAATGCTTGATAAGAAAGATAATCATGTCTCTATATGCTTTATGCCATTATTAAAATGCATTATATATAAGTACATGTAATTTTGCCATTCAAAAAATAAGAATGACATATAATCATTTTTATTATCATTTATAAAAGACAGTCAAGATTACTATCCTGCTTTAAAAAATTATTTGCTTTTACAGACAACACATTATATTTCCACAGTGATTTTTAAATTATACTTAAGAAGTCTATTTTTGGAAATCTGCATCTATAGTAGATTTTTCCTCAATATTGAAATATCTTTAATAACTCAATGATAACTGTTTGTCCTAGAGAAATTGAAATGTATGCAAATCTGAGTACTAAAATAAACTATTGGTTGTTAGGATACTATTATTAGTAAAATACCACCCATAGAGCTGGAAATTAGCCATAATCCAACAATATAAATCATATTTTGGGTTTTTTTCATAAACTTTCAATTTTTTCCAATAAATCTCATTGAAATATAAAAACTAAATATAAGAGCTTATGGTACGACATATTATTTTAACAATATTTACTAAGAGATAAATATTTTGTATCTCTGTGATAGTAGTGTCTTTGGGAAAGATCAAATATAGATATGTGTATTTTTATGGAAAAATCATTGGCATCTTATCGATTTCAAGAGGAAGGAATATCAATCGGACTATCAGCAACAGGAAATAACATGCTTCAAGATAAGAAAAACTTATTGAGTTGGGAGCATTTCTGAACTTCAAGGGAAAAACAATCAGGGGTGTATCACACATTGGATAGATTTTAAAAAAGAAACTGAGTAAACTATTGACTCCAGGGAGAATCATGCCTTACCCATCCAATATAAATATATTTCTTTATTTTTTTAAGACACTGAAATGTTACAGATTTACAATTTTTTTTTCTACTATTTTGGCCTCAGTGACAGGATTATACCTAAATCATTTTGGCGTTTTTTGTTTTTTTTAAAATAGATTTTAAAAATTATCTCCTATTGCCTAAGGTTAGGACATTCTACTTTGTTTTCTAAAATAAATTGATAAAAAAACACTAGTGCATTTAAAGTAACATTATGAGTGTGATCAACATTATTACAAAGGAAATTTTGTATTCTAAACATTTGGATTTATCTGATATATGTTTTAATTCTGTTTATTATCAATAACTTTTCTGGGTTCTTTAAATATATTCATAAAATTTATGGAGTGGATATGAGTGATTATGATAACAATATTGATGGCATTGAGGGGAATGATAAAAAAAAACAAAGTTGAAGCTTTTATAATTTGCCAGCCACTCTAAGAATACTGTTAGAGAATTCATTGAAGATTTTTCAGCATGGTGCCCGACATGGTAAGCACTCAATATGTTCTGTTATTGTTGTTAGCACAATATGCCACTTTCCTGATTTTAATATCTCTTCTTTTTTTGCTCAAAATAATTACTTTGATGAGAAAAGTAACAATGTAAAAAAATTAAAATTTATTTATTTACAAGTAAACCATATATATTACTTAGAATTTTGATACTTCAAAAAATTCTTTATTTTTCCTATAATAAACAATATCCAGGCCTTGGATAATTATTTTCTGCCTATTTTTTTTCTACTAGGATCAGTCTTTGAATCTTTACTTCAAAATTGATTGTGTTTTGATTTGATTTTTCTGGATATGGAACTGTATATTTACCACTTTGTTATTTAAACAACAATATAATGGAATTTTTCTTTCCTATGTAAGTTTTTTATTTTTACAATTTGGGTATATTGCTTAACAATAGGTATTTGAAATTATAATTTTTTTGAAGTGTTTGAAAAAATAATTAAAGGGTATATTTCTAAATTTCTTTCAAATAAAATGATATTAACATTCTGTTCTAAATGTAATGTAAAAAACATTAATTTCATTAAATTTTAAGGGAGTTCAGTATTTTTGTTACTTCTAAAGTTTCTTTATTGATGACCAAAATGAAAAAAACAGATGAAAAAAATATTTTTAGTGTTTATTTGATTACTAGGGAAGTAAAAATATTACCATGATATTTGGTATTTTTATTTTTATTTTTTAAAAACTATCTTTTTAAGATGTGTTTTTTTCTGAATTAATATACCCCTACCACCACCAATACACATCTATCAGTCTGTTCATTCAACTGATAATAATACCCATCGTATGTACAAGGTATTATTCTAGGAGCTATCAAGTGAACAAAATAGATGAAAATGTCAGCCCACATAAGACTTACCAATAATAAATAAACTAGATTAACAGCATTAGTTATGTTAGGTGTTAATAAATGTTATGAAATGTAAAGGTTTCTTTAGAAGCGTCTGTCTCAGAAGGTGATTTTAAGTATAAGGGAGTAAGCCGTGTGGATATCTAGGAAAAGAAAGTTCTGGACAGAGTGGAGAGCATGTGCAAAGAAACTTAGGAACAATTTTACTTACTATAACTAACATAGGGGGAACAAAGATTCCAAGTGATTGGCCTGAAGTGAATGAAGTGTAGGGTCTTCAGGAATGAGAGCAGAAAAGTAATGTGTGACCAGATGTGTGGTTGCTCCCTGTACACACCCTACCCAAAATTTGTTTCAGACGTCGAACTGATAATGATATTAATACATACATGCCAAGTACGTATGAATTTATTGCTCGCATAGATTAGCTTTCTGGGGAGATGTAGGCATGCTTCCAAGTGGGCCTGAAAGTGGCTTGAGAGAACAGGAAGGAGCAACTGGCTTGGGTGTTATCGTGGTTAAGGAGGCAAATGTTCCTGTGCATGAAGGTAGGGCTGGCATGGTTGGAAATTCCTGCCTGTGCCAGGGAGACAGCATGCCAGCTTTCTTATCAGTTTGCCTAGATGTGGAGCAAGTGGGTAGGAAGGCGGGTGGAAATTGAAATCTGTCAGCAGTCGAACATCAAAAATGAATTACACCAGACCCTGGTGGTTTCAACTCACAGTTATAAGGGAAGCCATTTGAAGGTATTGAGCAAACAGAGCCGTGATATAATCTCAGTTCTACTCTGAGTGCTGTGTTAAACAGGAAACAAAGTGAGTAAAGGAAGATGCAGGGCAGCCAGATGTAATTCTTGCTTTAATTTAATGAAAGATGGTAGTAGCTCAGACCAAGAAGTTAGCAGCGGAGATGGTGCAAACTGATTGGGCTGAGAATATATTTTGAAAATAGGAATATCAATTTGCTCATGAAATAGGTATGCTAATAGTGAGAAAAAAATTTGGCCCTGAAAACTTGGTAAGAAGAGACTGATGACAACTGAAATAAACAGGTTTGAGAGGAAAAAGCAACTAAGAAGCTACAATTGCCACCCAAGTTAAATAGGGACTTGGATACATAAATCTGGAGGTTAGGGGAAAGGTGAGCTCGTGATACACAACTGAGAGATATTAGTTCAGAGATAATACCATTAAAAGCCATGACATTGGATGAGAATCTAAGTAAATGACCTAAATAAATAAATAAATAAATAAATAAATAAATAAATAAATAAGCAGCACAAGGACTGATCCATGGATCACACTCCTAAATTTGGAGATCAGGTAGATTCTGATCAAGTAGCAAAGTGAACTGAGAAGGTGACGGGGTTGGGAATAGAGAAGGTGTCTAAGATACCCAGAAGAAAAAGTGTGTCATGGAGGGAATAATGAAAAGTGTTGACTACTACGATTAGGTCAAGTCAGATGAGGCCAGAGAATTGACTATTGGATTTAGTCAGAAGGCAGTCATTGATGACCTTAGCAAGAAAGTTTCCAGTGGAGTAATGAGAATGAACTTTGCCTGGAGTAAGTTCAAGAAAGAGTGGGAAGAGAAAACTTGAAAACAAGTTTTGTTTTGAGAAGAGACTTTGCTCTAAAGCAGTGGTTCTCACCCTTCCTAATGCTGCGGCCCCTTAATACAGTTCCTCATGTTGTGGTGACCCCCAACCATAAAATTGTTTTCGTTGCTACACTATAACTGTAATTTTGCCACTGTTATGAATCGTAATGTAAATATCTTTTTGTTTTCTGATGGTCTTAGGCGACCCATGTGAAAGGGTCATTCGACCCCCAAAGGGGTCGTGACCCACAGGTTGAGAACTGCTGCAAGGAAGGGAGCTATGAGTAGTAATTTAAATGGTTAGTGATTTTTTTTAATCAGTTATAGGAATAACAGTATATTTGTCTGCCAATATAAAATACTCAGAAAAGTCGGGAAAGTATTTGATGAATGAGAGAGTGGGATACTTGGATGGGCTCTAGACGCAAATGACAGTTTGGCCTCTACTAAGAACACATGTGTTCCATCCATCACTATAGGAAAACAAAGCACAGCATATTAGCACAAATTCAGGAGACAGAGTCATAGATTTTGTGGAAGCTTGTAAAAGGTTTTCTCTAAATTTTCTGTCTTCTCAGTAAAATAAGTATCAAAGAAACTAACTACAATAAATGAGGGTATAAGAAGAATTGTTAGAACTTTGAAAAGAGAAGATACAATAATCCTGAAACCTCTAACACTGGGCTCAGAAGAGTATTCCGGCACTGCAAGGATCTCGCAGAAAACATTTTTTATTTTTTTAATTTATGAAGGCATTGCAGTGATTCTAGATGATTATCTATGTGATTATATGCAAAATACTAGACTGAAGTTGTTCACGATTCCAACATTAGATCACACTTCATTCTTTTAGCTAATGTTGTTCCTTGGCAAAGCTGGGTGTTTCCTTGGTGCTGTGATAAAAGGCAAGTGTTGCATGAAAACCATTGTGGAACTGGAAATGAAAGAGGTGATGTTCAATATAACTCCATGGGTTGAGAACTATATATATATATATATATATATATATATTTCAAATATCTGCTGTTGTTTTGACATAAATCATTATTACATTGCTTAACCTAATTATTTAATAATCAGAACTGCTAGGTATTTTTTTTTGATCTATGTAAAAACTAGCAGGACACTAATGAACTGAGAAGTTATATGGGCAAGGTGTGTCATTATATAATGTCTACTTGGCATTATACGTGCACTTCAGGTCCCCAGTCAGGATTTTAAAGTGAAATCAGTCACCATGATTTTGTGTTTCTCTTCAGTCTTATTCAGCTACACAAATGCATGCATGATATGAGGAGATTTAACAACATAACAAGGTTTGTGGGTTTTTTTCAACCAGCTAAAGGAAAATCACAGAGAAATGACAAGAAGTTAAAAATATATTAAAGGCAGTGATAATAAATAATTGATTGCATTATTTAAAATGGATTGAAGAAAAACAAGAATGTGAGGTATGTGGAGTCCAGGAAATAATGTCATAGGATCGGAAGGGTTTAAGGTTCCATTGAGGTCAAGAAGTTGTATTATGTACACGATAAGGAATAGAAATGAAATTATGGATAGCTTGACATTATCAATAATAAATAGTTACAAGGTATGTGTATGCAAATAAACATCTCTGGTGGAGTGAAGAACAAAAATATTTTATTTGATGTCATACTTGACTAGATGGTTCAAGAGAAAGTGGGAGTAGCAAACTGAAAATAGCAAATATAAGCAACTGTTTTGAAGAAAAGATTCATTCTAATGGAAAAGACAAGATCATAGAGAAACAGAGACTTAAGAATATAAGAAATCTTGTTCTATTACTGTCCTCTGCAAAGTAGTTGTATTTAGAATCTGAGCACTTATCTGGACACAATTAACACATGTAATAAAATAAAAGATACATAATAGGGTTCCGATAATCATATTTGTGGCTATAGAAAAGGACAATCATTCAGTTTAGTACATTCTGGTATATTAAAATTTTATCATTGTGTGTATAATTTAATCTAATTAAGCTAATCTAATCATATTTATACATCAGATAAACAAATATGTCTGCTCCATTCATGTAGAGAATTTCCCTTCCATATGTCTATCATTTTCACTTAATTCTTTACATAAGGGACATTACATCCTGGTGTAAAATAATCTATTAGAGTAAATGTTTTAAAAGAATATACATAAATAAAAAAGGGAAGAAAAAGAAACTCTGATATGTTTTTCTTTGTACATATATATAGCATGCTTTTTAATATATTTTAATTGCAGTCTTAATTTTACTTGAATAATATAAATCTTGCCAAATAGAAAGTGTTACCTGTTTCAATATTCTTGGGGTTTAGAAATACTCACAGGAATAATGGTAGAGTAATACATTTAACATTCGACAAGTGTTATACTACTTTCACACGGATTATTTTATCTTTAGATGTTCAAAAAATTTCCAATTTCAGAAGTATCAAAATCCTTTGCAAAATTACTAATTGTTCATAAATAAAGTTATTTTACCATACAATTGGTTTATATATTTGAAAATATAAGCATTATTTGTATACATGTTATAATTTAATAAAAATTAAGTAAAAATACACACACATATAAATATTCTGCTATGATTTGCAATTTAAAAGAACACATACAATGACTTTTCCAAAGGCCATGCTTTAATTGAAATCTAAAACAAGTTCAAAATTTCTATTTCTTTGGACATAAAATGGTTCAGGGAATTTTAAGCTATTATTCATTTTCCTATCTTTCAATTGAATTTTGTATACTTTATTTAGAAAAGTTTATTTTAATTCACTTTATTAACTTTTTTTTCATTTTTAAATTAGTAAATAGGTTTATTTTCATTGTTTTAAGATTCTTTCCAGCTAACTAAGTAGCTTCTGAATATCAAAAAGAAGTTTGTTCTTCTCATCAAGGTTAAATATTGAGAGAAACAAATTTCATCCTCAGTGATGTAATTGCACTATAAGAATTCTAATATATTAGTTACTGAATCCATAGTATAAACAGAAGGAACTATGAAGTAAAACATGGCAATATCAGAATTTGTCTCTTTAACTGATACATTTTTTTTTAAGATCTATAAAATAGAACCCTCTATATTGAATGAGGTGAATAGAATTAAATGAGTATGTAACATAAGTAAGAAAAAGGCAGTAGCATTAAAGTCAATGTGGAGAAATGCTGGATGCTAAATTAACACAGGGGGAAAAATCTTTATTTTTAATAGTTTAGTTAGTCTATAAATTAAACAGAAAATTACATGCGATAAAAATTTTTTAAAGTATTTCTGCTCAAAATATGGACTGCAAGGCCTATTAGCATCACATCTCTGATTGCAGGCGTTTCTTGATATTTAATTTAAGAATAATCTGGAAATATATGTGACCCCCAAATATCTTCCCCATTAGGAGGAATTGTGAATTCTTTTTTGGGTTAAAATCTGATTTTTGTAAAAATTTGAGCAGTAACAACACACAGAGTTGTTCAATACATTGAATATGATCTGGGTGGTAATTTGAGCAGCTGGGGAATGCACCCAGGCTGAGTCACAATTTGTAGGATTTAATGTGTGGCAAGAAAGTTATTTTAGATGTAATTATTGAAATTGGACAGATACAGTTTCTAAAGTAGAAACATGGGCACTAGGCCCAGGAAAGGGTGGATTTTAAGAAGATACAGAAAGTGAGGGAAGATTGCATTAAAAAAATAAACTGTCCTTACTTCACAATTTTGCCTGAGCATACAAGCACACTAACTTCTTATAAGATGACTTTTTTTGTTTTTTGTAAATACCACTGATCAGGATGTTTCAATTTGTGGAAATTCTGATCTGATTAGGACTGTGGATCTAGAAATAATTTTAAATTGTTAAAATGATAATAATACATTATTTTACATAGTACACCACAAATTCCAAGGTTGTATCAGTGATTAGATAAGAATTAAGAATTTAAGGTTTATGATGAGAATAACTTGTATAAATGACTGACTGAATACAGACAAGTTTCAGAAGATTTGTATACAGAGAGAATGTCTATAATACCTGAAAAAATATTGAAAAGAAAATGTTCAAACTGATAGTGAGGAGAGGTAATTGCTGTTTTACTGAAGGCAAAGTCTGGTAATTTCTATTGTAGTACCCTATTTCACATGTATTATAAAAACCCAAGAAGAATCTATTCATTTGAGTCTCCATGCCTCAGGGAAAGAAATGGAAAATTTAAAAAAAAAGGATCTTCTTGTTTAGGAAAGCCAACATACATAGTATTTAAAATTTTGTAATAAAAAAGTCTTTTAATATGCATATAATGTTTCACTCACCTACAGACATAATAATGAATGTAATAGCCTTTACTTTTTACCTCTTTCTAGATCAAGTTATCAATTAGCTATTTACAAAATTATATCTAATATTGGAGTTCAAAGGGGTAGATAGCTTTCGTAATGCTGTTTTCTTGCAGAATTTTAATGCTAAGGCTGGCATATCAAATGTATAAAGCAAATTCCCATTGATAAAACAGGAAGGATAGGAAGATTTCATTGAGGTTTATTTTATAATCTGTTTAATATTTCAATGTGTATTGCCCACGGATAGAAAGTAGTGTAATCATTTTTTTCTTAATGCAGTTTACTATGAAATTCTCTTATCTGACAGATTTCTGGGTAACTTATGAATTCTTTTAATCTTTCCCCAAATCTGAATTTCTTTTATGCACTATTTTATATGAAAAATACTTCCTATATATCCTTATCACAGTTTTGAGATTTTTCAATTCCAGCAAATGAGACAGTGAAAAAATATTTGTTCATTGTATGATTTATAAAGGAGGAGACTGGAAATAGCTAAAGAAAAAAGATATAAAATGAAAACCTGGATAGGACTAGAAATTTCTGCAAGGAAGACCTGGAAAGGTAAAGGAAACTGGGGGAAATTAATATTAAACTTTGGGATTAGATTTCTATATCTTTTGATTTTGATAGCTGAGATGTTAGGAGAGCAGGCTGCTACTTGGTGATATCACATTCTGAGGTATTCTAACAAAAAGTTATTAAAACTATCATTGCCATAGAAGCAAGTAGTTTGTTAAAACAAATACATTTGCAAGTGAGAATTTTACTCTAGTTGATTAGTAATTCAAGTAAATCAAATTTTCACATACAACTATTTTTGTATTCTGGGGATCTTGTGAATAAATAAATACAGCACTATAATGTATATGGAACCTTCCAATATTACTTAGTGCACAGTCTCCACAACCATGTGGTGGCTCAAAAATGTAGAACATTTATATTAAAGGAAGAATCAATGGATAAATGAGTAAGAAAGCAAAATGTATTTACAAACTTATCTTTGAAAACAATTTTACTCATCAGGAGGCAACACAAGACAAACCAAAATGGAGGGACATTCTATAAAAGACCAATCAGTACGCGTTAAAAATAGCACAGCCAATGTGAACAAGTAAAAGCTGAGAACTGTCAAAGACTAGAGAAGATCTAAGGTGTGATTAACATTGACTGTGTCCTGGAACAGGAAAAAAGACATTCATTGGATAATTAAATCAAACTCTATAGCTTAGTTAGCATTATATCAAAGTTTAAGTCTTTGTTTTGATAAGCATACCACAGGTAAGTAAGATTTTAAGATTAGGGCAAGCTAATTGAAAGGTACATAGGAATTCTTAGAATTATATATGCAACTTTCAGTAAATCTAAAATTATTTCAAAATAAAATTTTATAAACACACCAAAACAAGATATTAAAATATTTCTAGGAAAAAGCAATGTTACATATGAATTATTTTTAAAATACTTAACTATTTAAATGGTTTTAATATATGCTCTATGATTAGTATCTGACTTTAATACTATTTCCTGTTTTTACAAAAATCAGAATATTAATTAAGGTTCTCATAAGTTCACATAAAATCTAAGTCTACATTTTTCCCCCTTAAGGTGTATGTTCCTCAGTTATGACATTTCATCATGTCTTTGATTAATGGTTATAATATGTTTGAAAGAATATTTATCAAAGAATGTATATATTTTCTGAGGAAATTACACTTACCAAGCTTCCACTGCACAGAATATAGTCTTTTGACAACAGTAATTTTAATAATTGTAATAATTTAACTAACTTACATGATGTTGAAAGTTGAGCAGTAGAATAATAATGGATGGCTTCCATAAGAAAGCTACAAACAAAAAAAGATAATTTGTCTTTCAAAGATTGATTAAATAATTGGATAACTTATTAATGTTTTAATTAACATACACATATTTTATTTTCTTATTCATGTAAATTATAACTAGGACAAAGGTAGATCATATAGTCATTTGTTATTTTAATGAAAAATTTGTTTCTAGTCCATATTTCAATAATATAGGCAGAGTGAAAGGATTTTTATAATCATTTATCTTATTAGCTCATATATATTTAATAGAAGCTAAAATAAAACAAAAATAATTTATGGCCTTTATTGACAACACTGTTTGTTTGTTTGTTTGTTTTTAAATATCTCATTAGTCTAGGTACAGATTTTGGAGCTTGTAAACATAAAGCTCTTGCCTTGTGGGTATCAAAGTACAGTGCAAGGTGACAGTCTCAGACAATGTCTTAGCATCATGGTAGGCCCAGTATTACAGATGTAGGGGAAATGCTGTAGGAGCAAGAGAAGGAAGTCCCATAATTTATTTCATGCAGTTATTTGAGCATTTATTTGAGGAAGATAAATTTTGACCTAGGGGTTCAAGTACTAGAAAAAAAAATTTACCAAGTCAAGTGTAGTGAAGCGCCACAGGCAACAGTAAGAACAGTAGCTTTGAGGCACTCAATTGTATGATCCAGTTGGGAGGTGTTAAGAGGTTCATCGAGTTTGAGATATGGTAACTGGAGAGAGAAAATGAAACCACAGATTCCATGGATTTACATATTATGTTGAGGGATAAATTGAGCTTCATGAAGTGCATGGGAGTTTTCATGTATTTGGGAGCAGATTTTTATTTTTGGAAGATAATGCTAATTGCAGTGTGAAGCATATTGTGATGTAGGAAGGGAATAACAGTGTCCCTATAAGTACCTCCAAAAATAAAGTATTTCTTTAGAGACAAATATCAGCTTTAATCCTTAGATGCACAAGAAAATATGTCTGGAATCCTCAAAGTATAACTATTGTTCATATTAATGGGTTAGAAACATAAATCTGTAGTCCCAGAGTAACCATTACTAATATATCCACATCAAATACTATATGAAATGTATATTCAAACCGTGTGTTTAAGGAAATATGTATTTCCTTACCCATCCTAGGTTGTCTTTATCTTTGCAGTAATCCAATGGTTTATACCTGAAATACCTCTCTAATTCCCATCATCCCTAAGAAGTTAAGCCATTTAATTTATAACATTATGTACTGTCAAAAACCAGTTTTAAAAATTTTAGTTTTGTTATACTAGTATTGATGGTATCAATTGTCTATTCAATTTATTTCAAAAAAAATACCTGTGCTTTTAACATAGCCTGGGCAACGTGTTATTTCTAAAGAAGTGGTTTACAAATAAAGCTTTTAAAACTTAACTTAAGGAGTTTAGAAAGCAATAGATGAGATACATGAGTAAACAGGAAACTATATTTGTAATTTTTATTTCTCTTTAAACCAATCTATTATCAAAACCAGACATACAATTAAAAACACTTTTATATGCCCTGAAAATATACATTTTGGTCTTTTGAAATATGACTTATTTTTAAAGATTTTTATTGGGGAATTGGAGAGATGGGAACAGTGCTGGGGAATTGAGGGGAAGGGGAACAGACAAGTTGCTGTCGTTTTGTTCTTCAGTCTAGTTGTGGAGGATGTTGCTTCACTGATCCAAGTTGGCACCATCATTGTGCTCTTCTCGGGCCAGGCAGATCAGTCGCCGGCTTCTGGACAGCCTCTCACTGTGGCTGCTGGTCACTTACGCTGGCTACTGGCTGCACACCGTATCCCATGGCAACCCACTGCAGCCTACGCCGTCACCGGCGACTCATGGCAGCCCAGCTCCAGGTTGAGCTGTTGTTCACCATCTTAGCTATAGAGGGCAGTGTCACTAGCCTTCATATGTGGGATCCGAACCGGGGCCCTCTGGTGTCCCAAGCCAGCTCTTAACCATCGCACCACTCGGCTGGCCCAAAATATGACTTCTTTTAGCATCCAAAATATGTCTTTGATTTATAGATAGCAAGAATAATGAATATTTATTTAATGACATCATGGAAAGAATAGAATTTATTAAAACTTTAGGGCACAAGTAATTATCCATGGGCAATGGTGGGCATGCACATAAAATATCAATTCTCTGACTCTGAAAGAAGTATTATAAATATATCAAATAGGTAAGGTATTTATTGAAATATGACTGTTGGATACATTTAAATTATTTTGAGTAATATACACAAGAGGCTGATAATAATGACTATATTAGTTCCTGTTATTAATTGCAGTATAAACTTCTTAAATGATCTTCATTTAGGCAAGAAAAATGTTTATAAAATCAATTTCTGAAATAGTTTGCTACAAAAATATCTTCAGAGAATGAATAGTCAAAAGAATATCTTATTGGGAATATTGAAGCCTGATGTAGCTTTGTACAATGGCCATATTTAAAAAATAGTTTTGAAAAACAATAAACACTTGTGAAATTGTTGCTTACATCTTAATTTGCTACCTAGTACTTTGTTTCCAGTATTTGAGATGGCCGTTCCAAAGCCCCTTTTCTAAATGTGCTTAATGATCTGCAAGAACACAAATTTATCTATTGTAACTAGCTGTGCAGCCCTGTGTGATAGCTGGAAGCAAGAATGATCTTGTGATAATCAATCTACCGACTGACTGAAATATGTGTTGGAGAAAAAATCCTGCCATCATTTCCTTTATTTCCTGAACAGATGAAGTCCATGATGCTTGAAGCAGTAGCTGTGTCTGAAGAAGGTATATATGAACCCAATTCAAAGCAAGAAGTTAAATATGATTCTAGAAAGCAAACATTGGCATTAGGAGACAATGACTTAGTTTATCTAATCCTTTTCTTGTGGCATTTGAAATTCAAATACATTGGGGCACTTATGTGTGCATTATGTCATATAATTAAAAATAAAGATATACGCCTTTGGCAATGACATGGCCCATTTCATAAAGAGATTTTCAAACAGGGTAGAATACAACTAAAGTGGAACATTTTATAGGGAAGAAACAAGGAACATGGACTCCATGGCTAAACGAAAAAACACACAACAAACAAATAAAACCAAAATCAAAACAACAGTAACAACAAAACATGCCGAAGGAAGCAAAGGCAAAGACAGGAACTCAATCCTAGTAATAGTAAATTCACTAGAATATTAGTCTACTAAAATTAAGTTATAGAGGTTAAGCAGAAACTCAACTACACAAAATAACAAAAATGAATAAAACATTAACTTTTGACAGATCCTAGGAGCCCAGTAATTCCCAAAACTCCATAATACACTGATGGCGTTGATGGGAGTGCTTGAATGTGGTAGAGAACTGATGGTACTTGATAAGATGGTTAAATAATTTTCATAACCAGAGCACTGAGCTGAGAAATACCCACATTATTGAAACAGAAAAAAAGAATGGTGAAAAAGTTCAATACTCTGACTTTTAATTCTCTTTGTATGAGTAGAACAGAGATAATAATACCCTAAATATCCCAAAGCCTGAATCGGGGATGTGTCTCATAGGTGGACATTTCTGTATTCCATTCCCTGGTCATGATGGCAGCCGAGGGAGGATTCTTTCCTCAGCCTGGACAGCAATCAGTCTCTAGGGAGAAAAGCCACTCAATTTTAGCCTCTCATTCTTAACAGATTTTTTCCTAAGGAAACAACTGGAAATATAGATTACAATGCCACCTTTAAAAATTATTTCAGTCTTTAATTTGGTGTATTACAGTATTAGACACATTTTCAAAATGAATAATTTTATAATAAATATATTAAATGCATGTTATATATTTTACATATAAATATGTATTTTATATGCACATATGAATACATTTATTTATAAAAATATACATAATATTAAATTTATACTATATATTTTTTCATTTAAATATTCCACTTGCTTGGTTGTAATTTATAAAAGTACAAGAAACTGTATAATACACTTGATTAAAAAAAACACACACACAAGTACAGTATAAATCACAATAAATGAACTCCCTGAGGCTAAAAGAATGTTTTAACACAAAAATATTCAGTACAGGAATATTGCTTCTGGCAGACATAATGGAGCAAAAGTATGTTTTAAACAAGATTTAGTAATCTGCTTACAAAATTTGGTACATGGTACACATTGCATTTTCCCATTTGCTCAATAACATGGATATATTAAATAAAAGCTTCTAATTTTATTCCCTGTTTAAAAAATATTTCTTTTTTGCTATTAAGAACTGCCATGTTGAACTGTGGTTTTCTCCTAGAATTTTTCTCAATAATGTAGCTTTGGATACACTTATTGAAAATTATTTGGTATATTTTATAATAATCTTGCTTTTATTGAAGAAATTATTTACACTATTCTTTTTCTTCAGTTGCATCATAAGACTGTTTATATTACAATTATAATACATGAAACTCGGTGGTGTTAACTTTCTCCCCCACACTTTGTCACCTCCGAATAACTGAAGAGGCTATAATCATATAGTTTTTATGTTTTGGCAGTAAATGGAGTTGTAGAGCTTGGGGATAGAGAATTGCTGAGTTTGATGAGAGGGGCAAGTAAGAGTTTCTGGAACAACTAAAGCCTCTAATGAATGTCCAAAATGAGTCTCATGGCTGTCCTCAAGATCAGCTCGGAAGTTTGTAGTTAAACACCAATAAACTTTGAGGTGACCTTGGCTTGTGTCCATATGACCTAACTCCATCCAAACTTCACTTCTGACACATACCTTCTAGGAAAAGTATTGCCTATACTTACATAATATTTAAAGGGGCAAAATAAAACATATGTAGAAAAATAATTCTTCTCATTCCCTTTTTCCATGCTGCCCATTTCCTTCCAGAGTTCTTTCATTATATCATAGGCCAAGTTTAAGGAATATGGTATATGGCATAACATGTCAAATGTTATTGCACATTTTCATACAATGCAAATGGGTAAGAAGAAACCCCACCCACACACTCTTAGTGTATGTTTTCATTTATTCAAGGACACTTAACTAGGAGCAGAGCACATGCAGCCTATCCTAGCAAAACTTTCCCTGGCTCCTAGCTCCATTATGTGCACCCAGTGGCAAGTTAACCTGTCCTAGGCTAGGATGATGCAAGTTTAGGAAATGCTTAGCTTGTACGGGGTGACAATCCTTTCAGAGTCAATGTTTAAGCTGCCAGTGGGGAAGAACTTTTATGAATGAGCTGTGTGCTTTATGATAAGGAAACTGGTTTTCCTGTTTTGACCATCACAATCAACAAGTACACATCCTCATTTAGGTAACAAGGGGCATCTGAGCCCATGTGTTCCTTAATATCTCTTACTCCAGGTTTTAAACAATCCCCAAGTGCCATTTAACTTTAGTTATTTATTGAAACTTGTGCAGATCCTGATTCTCCACTGACTTTCCTTGTGTAAATTTGATGAGTTGTGTCATTAGATTTGTAAAAACTATTCCATCCAGGGGCAACCTCCCTGGTGCCCTTAATTGCATAGAGACCTCACTTCACTTCTTAATTGAACTACCAGGATCTGTGCTAGGGATCATGGTGACAGGAGAGCTCAAAGAAGAAATTCCCAGCAGGGGTTTCATGCCCTTCTAATCAAATAGGTAAGTTAGGCTGTCTAAACCTTTATGTCAGATCAAAGCCATTACTAAACCAAGTGATCCTGAGGGTTGCCAGGGGAATTTCAGATTTCAAAAGCCACATCATAAATCCCACTGCCCTTATCATGGCAATGAGTCAAAACCAGACATCCAGACCTCCCCAGTGATGAAGACAGACTTTTTTTTTTGTTTGTTTGTTTGTTTTTCTGTCCATCTATAAATCAGCTCTAGCCTACAAAATTGTGTATGAGTGTATAAATTAAAATTTCACCAAATACACTTTATACTATCTAGGAAATCTTAGTGTTTTATCCTACATTATCAATTTGAAAGTGTTACAATTTACTGTTATAAGTGGTTGCAAAAACACAATATACATCACCAGCTTGAGTCTTTCTAAACTTATTGTTGCTGTGACCCACATCAAAATTATAGCTAAACTTCAGAACAATCATCATTGAGAATCCCATGAAGTCTAGCTGAACCAAAGCCTTACAACTAAGGACATACAGAAGAAGCCACCTTGAGAGTGGCAGGAAGGGCAGAGACGTGGGACAAGCTGGCCCCACATGCACATGTGACCATTTAAAATTGGGAGGGATAGCTTGGATGCTGACATTTCTCCCAGAAGAGCTAGGAGTCCCAGCCCCACACCAGGCTTCCTAGCCCAGGATTCCAGTGCAGGGAGAGAAATCCCCACAATTTCCAGTATGAAAACCAGTGGAGATTGTAGCTGAATGAGATAGAGGGTGGGTGCAGTCCCAAGCGATTCTCTTAAAGGGCCCACACATGGACCTATTCACTGATGAACTCACTCACTATGAGCTCTAGTACTGGGGCAGCAGCTCAAAAGCTGCCAGGGATGTACAGGGAGGAACTGAGTTGTCTGGATTTGGAGTGAGGGCTGGAGGGACAGTTTTCTCCCAGATGGAGAAGCTAGTGGAAGCCATTGTTTCTTTGTTGATCCCTCCCCCATCCTGTAATGCAGATGTAGGGGCCACCATATCTGAGTCTCCATCAACCTAGCTAAAACCATTCACCCCACCCTGGTGATTCGGAGACCCTCAATTTTGGGCCCACCCAAGCCTCTTCCGGTGGCTTTTTATTACAAATGGACTGCCTTGGTACATGCTGCAGACTTTCCTAAAATCTCTCAAAGGCTCACAAACGCAAAACAGCAGCATCTGGTTTTGATGTGTTCCGTTCCTCTGGCTGAGCAGCCCTAAGTCTGGCACTAGCAACAACCAGCCTCAGCTTGCAGCTTGGCTTTTGGGGGCACCTCCAAGCCCAGCATGGGTGGCAGCCATCTTCAGATTGCTTTGTGGCTCATGCCAGGTGGTCCCAGGCAGGGCACAGGTTGTGGCTGAACTTGGCCTGTGGTGGCTCCCATCCCAGGAAGCCCCAGGACTTGCATACCCAGTGGCCAGCTATGGATGGAGCAGGGACATCACCCAGCCTCCTTCAAGGATGACACATCCAAAAGGCAGACTGGGCAGGTACCAGAGCCCTGCTAAAACAAATCCTGCTCTGTAGGGTCAGCCTCTGCACCACAATTCTCTACTACAGTCACAGCCAGTCCTTACTAACCAATGATCCCAAGGGTCAATCTCTCCCATTGATGTACAAATAGCAACCAAGGTTCAACTACAGTAGGAGGGCACACATAACACATAGGAGGGACAAACCTGGAGTACCCGGCTCTGGTGACCAGGGATACTGGGAACTGGGACCCACAGAAAACCTGCTACATAGGGTCACTCTTGCTAAGACTAGGAGACATAGCAGCCATACCTACTACATAGAAACAAATTCAGAGAGGCAGCAAAAATGGGGAGACAAAGAAACATACCCCAAATAAAAGAACAGAAAAACCTCCAGAAAAAGACCTAAACAAAATGGAGACAAGCAATCTACCAGACACAGAGCTCAAAACACTGATTACAAGGATGCTCAATGGTCTCAGGGAGAAATTTAACAAAGAGATAGGAAAGATCTAAACAGAGATAGAAAATATAAAAAGAACCAGTCAGAAATAAATACAATAACTGAAATGAAGACTACATTAGAGGGAATCAACAATAGATTAGATGAAGCAGAGGATTAAATCAGTAATTTAGAGTTTAAGGTACCAGAAAACACCCAACCAGAACAGCAAAAAGAAAAAAATAATCCAAATAAGTGAGAATAATTTAAGGGGCCTCTGGAACATCATCAAGGGTGTCAGTATTCACATTATTGGGGTACCACCAGAAGGAGGAGAGAGAAAGTGAGAAATCGAAAATCTATTTGAAGAAATAATCACAGAAAACTTCCCTAGACTTGTGAAAGAAATAAACATACAAGCCTAGGAAGTGCACAGAGTCCCAAACAAGAGGAACCCAAAGAGGCCCAAACCAAGACACATCATAATTAAAATGCAAACATTTAAAGACAAAGAGAGAATCTTAAAAGCAGTTAGTTACCTACAGGAGAGCTTCCATAGGAATATCAGCTGATTTCTCAAAAGAAAATTTACAGGCCAGAAAGGACTGGAAAAAAATATTCAAAGTGATGAAAAGGTACAACCTACTACCCAGATTGCTCTACCCAATAAGGTTATCATTTAGAATCAAAGAACAAAGAGCTTCCCAGATAAGAGAAGATAAAGGATTTCATCACCACCAAACCTGTATTACAAGAAATGTTAGAGAGACTTTTTAACACAGAAAAAAGGGGGAAAAAAAGATTAAAAAATGAATAATAAAATGGCAATATCTACATATGTATCAACAATTACTTTAAACATAAATGGATTAAATGTTCCAATCAAAAGATATAGGGTGCTCTGTATACCTGAAGCTGATGTTGTATAATATTGTATGTCAACTATAAGTGAATATATATATATATATATATATATATATATATATATATATATATATTGTCATGGGATGTGGAGTATAGTGTGGGAGTGGAGTCAAGGGAATTGGAATAGATATGTATGATATCAGGATTGGGGGACGGTGGATTGGGGGCGGGGGTTGTCACTTCGAGGGGTAAAAGGTATAACTATAGCACTGTGTTGTACAGCTGAAACTAATTTTTAAAAATGTGTATTTTACAATAAAAAATAAAATAAAATAAAAAAGACATAGGGCGGCTGAATGGATAAGAAAACAAGACCCTTATATATGCTGCCTACAAGAGATTCACTTCAGATCAAAAGACACACACAGACTGAAAAAAGAAGGATGGAAAAAGATGTTTCATGAATCATGAAAATGCAAATAAAAAAAACCAGACAAAATTGACTTTAAAACAAAAGCTACAACAAGAGAAAAAGAAGGACCCAATAATCCCACTTCTGGGTATTTATCTGAAGAAACCCAAAATGCTACTTCCAGGGGACATGTGCAACCATATGTTCATTGCAGCATTGTTTCCAATGGCCAAGATATGAAGGCAACATGGGTGTTCCTGAAGGGATGAATGGATAAAGAAGAGGTGGTACATATATACAAGGAAAAATTACTCAGCCATAAAAGCAAATAAACAAACAAACAAAACAATGAAATCTTGGCATCTGCAACACCATGGATGGACCTAAAGGGAAATGTGCTGAATATAGTAAGTCAGACAGAGAGAGACAAATATCATATGATTTTACTTATAAGTCAAATCTAAAGAACAAAATGAACCAATCAAACAACACAGAAACACACTTATAGATACAGAGAACATTTTAATGGCTGCCAGATGGTAGGGGCGTTAGTGGTGGGTGAAAAGGGAGATGGGATTTACAAACACGAATTGGTTGTTACACAGTAGTTCTGGGGATGTAAGGTATAGCATAAGGAATATAGTCAGTGATATTGTGATAGCTATGTATGGTGTCATATGGGCACTAGATTTATCAGGATGATAGATGGGAGGGAAGTTGGGGGCAGAGTGGAAAAGGTGAAGTCATTAAGAAGTACAAGTTGTTAGTTACAAAACATCATAGAAATATAAAGCAAAGCATAAGGAATAAAGTCAATAATATGGTAATAATTATGTATGCTGTCAGATGGGTACTAGACTGGTCAAGTGGATCACTTCTGAAATTACATAAATGTCTAAACACTATGCCTTACACCTGAAATTAATATAAAATAATATTTAATGTCAACTGTCATTGAAAAATTTAAAAAAGGGGGGAGGTATAGGGGAATAAGAGGTTGAAATTTCCAGGTAAAAACAAATAAAACTTGGAGATATAATGTACAGCATAGGGAATAAGGTCAATAATATTATAGTAGTGTGGTACGGTGTCAGATGCCTGCTGGATTTATGGTGATCACTTATTTAGTTATATAAATGTTGAATAATTATGATGTACACCGGACATTAATATAATATTGTATGTTAGCTCTATTTTAATAAAAATGTTTAGAGATTTAAAATAAAATAAAAAGCGGGGAAAGAGCACAACATACAATCTCACCCTGAGAAAACAAAACAACATACATATGTACAATAATATAGTAAAATCTTTCTTACACATGGAACTCATTTTAGGTTTAAAGCATTTTAATCAGCCCTTATTTTCCTCTAACTTGTATGAGTCATTAATATAACATTACTAATGGACAAAACAGTCAGATTAGATCTGTCGCAATAGAAAAAGTGCCAAGTATACAATAATTTTGCTTTCAATAGTTGTCTTTGAACTTGTCATTCAATTTTTTCCCCAAATTTTTCTCTTTTTTTGCATGCGGCTATTTAAATTAAAATTAAATAAAATTAAAATTTACTCTTCAGTCACACACTAAACACATTTCAAGTGTGAAATGCCCACATTTCACTAGTGGCTACTGTACCGGGTGTCACAGGTTAATAAGCATTTCCATCATCCCAGAAAGCTCTAGTGAACAGAGCTGATCCAGAGGAAATGAGTCCCAGGCAGAGGGAAGGGCATGTGTAAAGGTCCTGGGGAGGACAATTCCATTGGGCTACTGCAGGATGTAACACACATTCGGAATAGAAGCCTGGCATCGCTGTATCCCTGACCCATCACAGAACCACAGGCTGTTAACATTGGAAAATGGTTTTGAAGTCGCTGAGCCACCCCACTCCCCAAATACAGATCCCTTTTCAAGGCAGCTTGGATGCAACCCAAGTTCTCCTTACTCTCAGTAGATTATTTCTGCCCTTGTGTCTCATCATCTTCTCAACCAAGAAGGCCACCTCTCTGCCAATCCACCTCTCATTTCTTTTAAGATCCAACCTGTAGTGCCCTTTTAGAAAATTTCCCAGCTTTGCTGTGATTGTCCTGATGCCAATTTCCCCTTTAGGTTGGCAGTAGGGACCCACTCATGTTTGTTCTCAGTTAAATGTCTGTATGCCTTGCCCCTGTAACTGAACTGCACAGAGACTATGATTTCTCTATGCTTGGTTTCCCCACAGTGGACAACAAAGGTGATTGCAAAGTTTTCAGGGAAGGAAGGAAAGAAGGAAGGAAGGAAGGAAGGAAGGAAGGAAGGAAGGAAGGAAGGAAGGAAGGAAGGAAGNAAGGAAGGAAGGAAGGAAGGAAGGAAGGAAGGAAGGAAGGAAGGAAGGAAGGAAGGGAGGGAGGGAGGGAGGAAGGAAGGGAGGAAGGAAGGAAGGGAGGAAGGAAGGAAGGGAGGAAGGAAGGAAGGGAGGAAGAGAGAGAGAGGGAGGGAGGGAAGGAAACAAGGAATCCCCCAATTTTTCTTATAGAAAGACATCAGACTAGATTTGAGCATGGTCAAAACAAGCTCAATTACATTGCATCTTTCAGTTTTCTATTACTGTATTATTTTTGCCTTATATTCTGAACAGTCAAAATATCCACCATCACATATTGTCATAGGTAAACTTAGAAATAAATGAACTGAGGTAAATTCACCCTATCTGTAATGCTAAATACTCATTAAACTCAAGGGTGGGGGCGAGTAGTGGAAATGAAAGTGAAATTTTAGCTACAATGGAATGCAAACTGAAATACTGAAAACACTTGAATCTTATTATTACTAACACTACAAGCTTTGGAGGTGAGTTCTTTAAAAGCAAACTAATAACACTGAAAACTTGCAGTCTATGAAGCTGATTGTTTGAAGTTCATCAGAAAGAGTGCAGTTGGCACATTTACTAAGTTATGCTGGGTCACCTTCCAAGGCTTTATTTTTTTGAGTGTGATATATGATTTAAAAAAAAAATCTTACTATTTGAATTGAAATGTCTCAAAATTTTCATATGTCTAATTAAAGTGATAAATAAGAATGAAAAAATAAATTTCAAATTGAACTTCTTTACAAAAATAATGTAGCTAAATTCCATTAATCTGAGCTATCAGATGCCACCATACAGTGTATTTCATATCTTCCTACTAACAGAATAAAAATTTTCATAAATAAAAAAAAATTCCCTTTACTTTCAGTAACATTTTATTGCTCAATCTCCAAAAAAGGCTTTTAAATGCATAATTATTTTTTTAAATGATGCTTAATACCAACCAATTTATTTCCTTTCCTTGGGAAGTGAAAGGTGTAAATACCAGGATAGTTTTGAAACATTCTAAATGGTTTTCATCCATTTATATTTCTATTGTTGCTATGTCAATGGAAATGTATTTCAAGTTTAAATGACCAGCCACATGAATGAGTCAGATAGTAAGTGAGGATTATGGCTTTTGCTGTGATTATATTTTACCCCTAAAGCAAAAAGTGTCTCTAGAGGGGACTGATATGGGAAAGCAAGTGTAAGGGATTTAAATTAATCATTATACCAATTTGTTTACTGATATTCAACAAATCTGTTAATCAGTTTTACAACATTTTTATGTAACAATATTTTTATGTTAATTGTACAATTAACATATTAATTGATTTAGTAAACGTTGATGTGCAAAAATTATAGTTGTGTTCTTTTAAAGAACAGAGTTTTGTTTCTTTGAAAATGAGTTTATTTATGCCCTCAAAAGAAGACAGAAATAAAGAATATTTTTAAAAAGTGAACTAAATTAAAAGAGAAACAGAGTCTCTCTTTTACCGCAAGTACTCTCACAAACACCTATTATTATTTTATCCATAGAAAGGGACACCAGACCTATGAAGACAGCATTCAATTGCAGTGAATAAAGTAGATTTGTAGTCACTAAGTGATAATAGCATTTGCACTATGCTCAAAACATTACTTCAATCTTCCCAACAACCCTGTTAAAAAAAAATGAAAGAAAGAAAGCAAAACAGTTGCTTTTTTATTCCCATTTTAAATGTCAATAAAGTGACATTCAGTTAGGTTTAGAAATGTTAAGCAATGTTGAATCTCCAGTGAATGATGTTGCATTAGGATTCAGGCACCTGTTTTATAGAATTCAAGTCTCATAGCCTCTCAATTAAAAAAATATATAAATTGAATACATAAATTTTAAAATTATAAATATGTAAAAAATTAAATATGTAAATTTATTTATATGAACTGGATTAATAAGACTTTCGTTATGTATATTTTAATAGAATGATTTAGGGTTTTTTTGCTGGTTTTTCTTTTTTAAAGATTTTATTGGGGAGTTGGAGGGGAACAGCGCTGGGGAATCAGGGGAAGGGGAACAGACAAGTTGCAGTCCTTTTTGTTCTTCAGTCTAGTGGGGAGGACGTCACTTCACTGGCCCATGTTGGTATTATTATCATTGCGCTCTTCCCGGATCAGGCAGATCCGTCGCCAGCCTCTGGATGGCCGCTCACAGCAGCTCTTAGCTGCTCACGCTGGCTGCCGGCCACACACAGTAGCTTACGGCAGCCCACTGCAGCAGGGGCTGCAGCCTACGCTGTCGCCAGTGACACAGCAACCCAGCTCCAGGTTGAGCTGCTGCTCACCATCTTAGCTGTAGAGGGCAGTGTCACTGGCCCTCATGTGGGATACGAACCAGGGCCCTGCCGCTCAGAGCTGGCATCCCAAGCCAGCTCTTAACCAACACACCACTCAGTTGGCCCCAGAATGATTTAGTTTTTAAATGAACTTTTAAAGCTGAAAAATTAGAAAGTAGCTAATCACTAAATTGAAATTCCTCTCTGAACCCAAAACTCTCCCCTGAAGTCTAGGTTTTGAGGTTATATATCTCCCTGAAAATTTAGCTCATATAAAATATGATGTCAATTTGTTTTAAATACTTCATAGGAAAAAAACTGGGTAATGTCAAAAAAAGTGATAAGAATGGTTTGTTATTTGAAATAAGATGTTAATGAAAGACCTTTCTATGATGTGATGTGAGCCAGCACCTGAGAGTGGTATGGGAGGAAGCTCTAACAAATGTCTAAAAGAACATTCCAGAAAGAGTAATTAGCAAGTTCAAAGTCCTGTGTCAAGAGCATGCTGGATATAATTTAGAAAAAGCAACTAGCTAGCATGGCTGGAGACAGTAAATGAGCAGTCAATTTACAAGTGAGAATGGAAAGCATGTAGGAGCAATGTATCTCATGGTGAGGAATTGGGTAATAAAATGTTTTGGTGGGGTTTTGAGCTAAGAAAAATTATGACTTAAATTTTGAAAGGATTATTCCAACTGATTGTGAAGAATAGGTTACAGGGGAACAAGAAAGCATTTTGAGGCTCCTGCAGTGATGTAATTATTTGAGAGACAATGGTGGCTAAGACAAGATCATTAGCAGCGAATATGGTGATATGTGACCCAGGATACAGTTTGGGGATAAAGCTAAAGGTTAATTCTTGATGATGATTGAGATGTGGGATGTGATTAAAAAGAAAAGATTTAAGAATGATTATGCAATTTTTAGGTTGAGTAACTGGTACCATTTACTGCCATGGGGAAATTAGCAGAGCAGCAGATGGAAATGGAGGTTAAAAATAAAAGCATTAATTTTGGAAACGTTGAGTGTTCATATTAGACTTACAAATAGAGATGTTAACTGATCAGTTGGAGATATACTTGTAGAGTTAAAAAGATATATATTTGGATTCCTGATTAGAGATGGCATTGAAGCCATCTATGGCATAGATGAAAGCAAAGAAGTTGTTATAGATCAAGAGGAGAGCATAGCACTGTGCCCTGAGGCATTTCAATAATCTGAGATGAAGAAGATGACATCAACCCAGCAAAGGACAATGAAAAGCAGGAGACCAGTGAGGTAGCAAGAAAATCAGAGTGTGTTGACTGAAGCCAAGTGAAGAAAGGTTTAAAAAAGCAGTGGGTAATATGCCATATTAAATGCTGCTGCTAACTCAGGAGAAATTATGACATAGTGACCACTGGATTTAGAGCTTTAGTTTTGTTTTCACGGTTGCCAAGAGATTATATAAAATGCAAACAAAAACATTAAAAAGAGAGATTTTTTATTTTACTCTTTTCAATATGAGGATAAAATCTTCTAAGACACGTGTGAAAGCCATCTTGTAAAGGTCAACGTGTGAGAAAGTGTTTGAAAGGAGCCTTGAGAGATAAATAAGATTTTAGCAGATACAGATAGTGTGGAGGCATAATCAAATGGGCAAGGTGGAATGAACAGTTTGTGTGGAATAGAGTATAGGCGATGGTGGTTGTGATAGATTGTTTACAAAGACAGAAGCCGATATTTCTCCTTTCTCTGTAATCATATGCTGTTCCTCACATGGAGAAATGAGTCTGTCATCCCTCCCCCCTGACATACTGTGCTAGCCGTGTGCCTTGCTTTAAGTAATAGAATGTCTTCATCCTCTTTGAATCCTGAGTCACCATGTAAAAAAACTCTGACCTCCATACCCCACTCCACTACAGAGAGAAGACACAGGGACAGGCCTCGAAAGATGAGAGATCATAAAGCGATAGAGCACTAGCCAATCTCCAGACTTTTTAGTCACCTTTAGCCAACAGCCATACATGCGAGTAAAGCCATCTTGGCTCCCCCAGCCCCAGTTAGGCTGCCCTGGCTAACACCAAGGAGAGCCAAGCCAACGCTAACAAGTCCTGCTTGGTTTCAGACCCTCAAATTCATAAGTAGTAAAATGGTTGATTTAAGCTACTAACTTTTGAACAGTTTGTTATGCAGAAAGAGGTAATTAATCCAGTAGTTGATTCTAAATTAGATTTAAATAGTAATTAAGTCATATTGTGTGGGTGTATGAATGAGGTCTAAACTTAAGGGTTATTTCTTATCAAGATAAGTTTGAAGATATTTTCAATGAAAGATAACAGAACTATTAAAGGGAATCACCCTATAGTTTATACCTCTGCTTATAAAATATTAAGTTAGAAAATATTCTGAAAGTCTTAGAAGGTGAAAAGGAGGAGAAATCTCAATAAAAGACAAAACAAGTGGGGATACACAATTATTTTAAATTTGTGTTAAGTATAATCAGAATCAATTAGAACAATGCCATTAAAATATTGTGCAAACAATTTAATTGAGAGTGGAGGATAATCTCTACATAACTTCTGAAAACAAATTGAAATTTTTAGTATCTGTAAAGTGGTTTAGGTTTCTCAGATAAAGTAGACTTGCTTTATTGTGGTCAAATACAATTATTGCTTGTTAATATAAACAAAAGTATTAAAGATGATCACCCATATACAAAATACAAAAATGAGACTTTTATGAAAATTTCATTGTATACAAAGCAGATGTGTTGTTTTTTTTAACTTAAGCAGATTTTATTGAACTAAGTTTGTTGAATGTTATCCTACAAGTAAACTTCACTGAGGATTTTTCTTATTCTCATTTTTCTTCATACAAAATGACTCTCCTCTAAAACTGAAAATAATATTATTTTCCTACACAGCATGTTGGACTAATATCCAGCCTTTGCTTCCTGAAAGTATATTACTTACTACAATTGTACTACTCTTAAACCTGCAATTTTTATGTTATTAAGTCATACATCTTATAGAACAGCAAGATTAAGCATAAGCACAACTTAGACTTTTATTATTTCTGTATAGAATCACAATATGCTATCTCAGAAAAGCTTTCTTAAAAATACTGTGGGAACTTACAGTGAAGTGATCATCTACCCAAGGGTAGAAATCAATGAGAAATGTAAAAACATCATGTTTCATTTTTTTCCTCCAGACTCAATGTTCCCAACATGCTCTGACAATTGGATTTTTATTTTGAACAAATGACTCAAAGTCTTCATACAGAAACAACTCAACTGAATAAGAATGAAAGCTAACTTTAGTGCAATTTTTAAAAATCAATCTGATCCTTTTGGCCAAGAGAGAACAACTGACTCACTTTGGAAGGTGCATTTAACTAGGCCACTGTTTAATAAATTGACATTTTCACTAAGGAAATAGGAACAAAATTATGTCAGGATCTGTGGAACCATGGCATCTGCAAGGAGAACAAAATTAGGAGGTTAATTATTCTTTGATTACCTGTAAATGGGCAGAGCTGGATAATTATAGGGCAGTTGGGGGTAAGGGAAAGAGCCGAGGTGTTCTGTCCCCTAAATCATATCTTTCATTTTCCAAAACAAGAATATTTTACATTGAATACCTGGTATAAGTGATGATATGGTTCACTTCTGCTTTTTCATATCAGCTCATATGTACTTATTTCTCAGATGGTTGTGCTTTTCTAAAGTCAATGCAAAAAGCAAACAGCCTCCAACAATCCCATCTTTTCCTTGATGAACAACTCTGCTCCTGTTAAGATAGGTAGGGGCTGCTGTCTCAATGGAAACTCAGAGTTCTGGTACCAATTGCTAGTCTACATGTATCTAAGTGGTCAATGGAAATATGTCTTTCTATTATCAACCTTAAGCATCAGGAATTACATATGAACGTGTGGGTGGACTGCTTATAGTTGATGCATTGCCCATAACTCACATCTCTAAGCAATCGTTTGACTCCTACGCAGTGTATCCTCTTTTCTTTTTATATTATAAAGTGACAAAACCTATTCATCACTCATTTTAGATGACAAAGTGATTATCTCAAAATTATCAGCTCACAAAATGAGCTCATTTAATGATTTGTCACAATACCAAATGGATATTTCCCTTTGCATAGCTGATCTACTGGAGAGAGAGAGAGAGAGAGAGAGAGAGAGAGAGAGAGAGACTGCTATGTCCTAGGAACTATAAATTAGCAGTTAATATCATTTTTCTTGATTCCAACAAGGAATTTTTAGGGAAGACTCACTCTCTCTATTCCCTTTCAAATGTGAAAACTACTGATAATGAGTGATTCACAAAGCTATGTTATTTCCAGTACCACTGTGCCTATTTACTTTTTGGCACTATCTTTTCTCAGCCTCCCAGTACTGTTATGCTTTTCCACTAAGATCACAATGACCTTGAAGCTTAGAACAGATCTCATTCCATTATTGTCATTTTGGCAGCCCTGGTGTTGATTCCTTACACTAAGCTTTATCTATCCATTCTCGCAGTGGTCACTATGCCCTGAAAACACACTGGGATGTTTAATTTCAACCTTTTTGTACCATTATCTGAGGGCTATTTTTCAGTTACTTTTCTCTGAGACTCACTGCACTCTCTCCTTTCTCTATCGTATACAGGTCTATTCTTAAATTCATCCTTCAAACTGATATCATACTATCTCAATAGTCATTGACATTCTACATGTTAGTTTCTCAAGATTTTCATCTGATTTGTACCATTGTGGGAATTGTTATCCTGAGTTACTCAAATAACATTGATATTTGAAAAGTGTCTTCTATATGAACTACTAATATTATTTATTTACTTCACATGGTCCCAAAATTCTAGAGCTGTACCATCCAATACAGTAATAGCCCCTACCCACATAGAGCTACTGAGCACTCGAAAAGTGGTTAATCAATTTGAGGTGTGCTATAAGTGTAAAATACACATTGGAGTTTGAAGATTTAGTACAGGTATAAAAAGAAAGTGAAATAATCTCATTTATATTTTTATATTGGTTACATGTTTAAATGATAATATTTTTATATATTGTGCTACATGAAATATATTATTAAGTTAATTTGATCTATTTATTTTATCTTTTCAATGTGGTTACTAGAAAACTTAACACATGTGGCTTTTATTTGTGGCTCACATTATAATTCCATAGAGTCTTAAATTAAAGTTGACCTGTAATCATAAAGACACAAAAGATGTATTGTAGGTGGTGAAAAATTGAAGGGAAGAATAATTTGTCACTTCTTTTCTGTTAGAACTTTCTGGTAAGTGCTGGAAACATTGGCAATCACTTTTTGTGTGGTACTACATAAAAATGTAAAACTGTTGATAATTGTAAACCTTTGTCTGCCTCCTCTAGACTATTATTTTGGAGTCCAGGAAAGGGCAATTTCTTATCAAGCTAACACCTGGTGTACACTTATGTATTAATTAATATACAGTTAGTTGAACTGTATTTTTTTAAAAAAATTAAATGTATAAATCCACATAAAATGATATTTGAATAGTGAAAGGTCAAATGTATGCAAAACAAAGCTCATATTGTTCCCTAAATCTTCTCCCTCTCATTACTGAGGTAATGGCACCACTATCCTCCCATAGGTTCAAGCCCAAAATGAAATGATTTTTGATTTCTCCACTTCCCTTAGCACCTACACCTAACCTATCACAGAGTCTGTAGGATGTGTCTACAAACATCACCAATCATCCTCTTCTTTCCATTTCTTCTAACATTAGAGTAGCAGCAAATGTTCTCTCCCATAGGTCTATACCCAAGGGTCTCCTGGTTTCCATTCTCGTCCTTTTAAATTACTCTCCACAGAGCATCCAGAGTAATCTTTACAAAATGATAACCACAGCTTTTTATATATTACCTAAACTTCTTGTGTGGCTTGATGTTAAATTTGGATTCAAATCCATATTCTGCTTCCTCTCAAAGCACTACAAGTCCTTACACATACCTCATTCTCTAGCCTCAAGTCTTATCACGCTCCATCTTGCTCACTACAGATGAGCCACAAGATTAACAATGAGAGGTTCTGTAGTCTGCTGCTCTGCTGGGAGGTTGTGCCCTGAGGAGTCTGGAAAAGATTACTCTGACACTTAAAAGGTATGTTATCTTAGATGCAAAAAGACAATACAGTAAGTCCCCCACTTAACGAACGAGTTCTGTTCTGGAAGAACGTTCCTAAATCGGATTATTTTGTAAGTCTGACAAAGTGAGTCTTACATACCTTTTACACAAATATACAGCATAAAGCCAATGGTTGAACGATTCATGTTAAAAGGACAAGCCACATCTACCATCTTTTCGCCTCGGTCCAATCTCTCAATTATCTCCACTTTTGTTTCCATGGTTATTGCTTTGCGCTTCCTAGCAGCCCCCTCCACATCACCACTGCTTTTCCTCTTGCTTCCAGACATCCTGGGCTCTGATTGAGCACTGTACTACTGTACACGATTGCACTGTACAGTAAGCACACAGCAGCACAACTATAACAATGTCTGGCAGACACGTGAGCTACTTCCTTGATTTGTTCGCATCTTACGAATGTTCGTAATGAGAGGTCCGTTCGTATCTGTGAAAGTTTACAACTCAAGTGTTCATAAGTTGGGGACTTACTGTAGACAGGCTCACTTAAGACAAAGGCTGGCCTTTGTTAAGGAAGCTACAGTCCTAGGACAGTGCTGCTGCCATGACTCGCTTTTAGTTAGGAATTTTTATGTTCAGACCATGGTCTCTGAGTTTATAAGGCCTGTCATGCAGGCCTCCCCTGCACTTGTCAGGTTTAGTATGTGGCCCCTTTTTGGTCCATACAAGGCTGAATAGACCATTTGCCCTTCTTATATAAACACATGTTCTTAAAAATTGTTAAAGAAAAGAAAAAACACGGGCCCCAAACGGCATCACTTGTGCTAAAACCCCACAATACCAAACCTAGATTTAACACCCCATCTACTAGGGCTGGGAAAGAGGCTCAGTTGATTAAAAGTTTGCTCAAGCGTGTGAGCTCCGAGCAACAGGTTTGTTGGTTTGATTCCCAGCCTGAGCTGAGCTGCAGCTGAGCTGCCAACAGGTGGTAGGATGGCTCAGCTAAATAAATAAATAAATAAATAAATAAATAAATAAATAAATAAATAAATAAATAAAAATTTAAAAATAGCTACTAGCAATTTCAACTTTTCCCAGAAACAGAATCTCAATCGACCTGTATAGTATTTTCTGGTCAGGCACCAGTTATATAATGTTACATGGGCCCTATCCATCCCCCATAGAAAGAATATGGAATCTGCAGCATAAAATCTCTTCTCATTCTCTTCCCCAGAAGAAAAGATGTCTGGGCCCAAGAATAATCTTTCTTTTCTTTTGTTAATAGATCCCTTACCCCTCTTCTTCCTATAAAAACCTTCCATTTTTTACGACCCCTCAGAACACCCTTCTAGTTGCAAGATGTAATACTGCCAGATTCATTAATTGCTTAATAAAGCCATACCGATCTTCAAATTTAGTCAGTTCATTTTTTTTTTTTTAACAAAATGTACTTTCAATTACTCTTCAATGTACTGAAGAGTTCTGGTTTCAACTCTGACATGTTAAGAGCTTGGAAGTGGTCATTCCCATCAGTAGTGTTTTTCTTCCTTAAAACAAGAAAAATCTGAATGTGCTTAAAAGTAATGACTTCTCTAGGACCCATCAAAAAGCTGAGAACATAGGGAAAACTATCACCTTGAGATCTGAGGAGACAAGTACATCCAGGGAGTCACAGCTGAGATCATCTCACCCAGAGCAGAAGAGGCTTGAGACATAATCTGGTAGGAACACTTAAATGATGACAAATTGCAGGAGGATGAATGTGGACTACCTTGAGAGTGAGAAACTCCCGGGGAAATGCAGTCTTAGGGGGCCCTAACACATTACTGGGTTCACCCACAGGAACCCCAACAGGCTTTCACAATGAAAAACTAAAAATAACCCTATCATTCCTGATTTGGGAAGGAAAAAGTAACCATTTTCAAGTTCTGTTGAACTGACATCTGTTGTCTGTAAGAACCCCACATTAAATATAAAGACACAGAATGATAGTGCTTGGTGTAGATACAGAGCAACAGGCCCACTCATACTCTATTTAGGGATAGGGAGTAACTTAAAGGAAACTTTAGGAAGGCAGTTTTGTTACCAGTCCAAAGTCTGTGTCCAATGCTTCATAAGGCCCCAACTCAAAACATCAGCGTTTGGAGTAAGGAACAGTTTATTGATCTAGAAGACACCATGGAGAAGATGGGAGCTCTAGTCATTTTTCAAATCCATCTTAAGAAAGTACAGAGTTCAGTCTTTTATGTCAAGGGAAGGTAAAATGGGAAGGGCTTTTTTTGGTAAAATTCACAACACAAAGAGAATTCCTCTAATGATTAGCATGTCTAATATGCAAGACTAAGCAGAAGCTAATAGCCTGTAGGCCACCCAGGCTTGAACAAGACAGAATAAGACAGACACCGAACATTTCACTGGTAGACTTGTAAAATATGAAAAAAATGATAATAAATAAATATTAAGACCCAGGTAGATCAAAATCAAAGGAGTATAGAAAGGTAGAGCATGCTAACAATTTTAAAAAGCATTAAATAGTAAAAGAAAAATGTTGTTGCAGGGATAAATTGGATAAAAGTTAAACAGGATAAAATAACTCATCTCAAGCTTTTCTTCAATCAGAACTTTCTTATAAGGCCCTACTACATTGTTTTTTATTTAAAACTACAGAATATAAATATATGTATATATTGAAATTACTATGTGATCATATCCCATAATTGCTTACCCATAACTTGGCTTTAATAGGTCATTAATTCCTTATATATTTTCTGAAAAACTAAATATTTAAAGATCATAATTAAAGAAATATTCAAATGTATCAATTCTCAAGTTAATGCCTTCCTATTCAGTAAATATTTTAAATGCATTCAAATTAAGCAATGTGATGGCAACATAATGTGTCAAAGCATAATAATAATATGAAGGATGGCTTGTAAAATAATTTATATTACCCACGTACATGACAACCAGTAGAACATCCCACTTATTCCTGTCTTCAGACATGTGAGGTTTTTATTATGACCCTAAAGTCACAAAAAATAGTTTTCTATTTTATAACTTCTTATTCATTGTAAAATGCTAATGTAGTCTATTGGGTTTTGCCACTGTTGCTAAGTTTAGTCAACAGAGTTATCAAATTATAACTAAATGAACAGGGATCTGCTAGGGCTGTGTAAATATTTAATTGGTTCATAAATATTGTAATGCTATTAATTAATGTGCAGTCCCTGGCAATTTTGAAATAAGCATTGTTGTCTCCAATGACCATCTTATACATCAAATATTTTATCTCCCAAGAATGTAGTTTGAAAAGAAATCCAAAGTTTATTTGAGTAGAACTTTCCTTAAACCTAAATATTAGGAAAATACTAGAAATTATGTATAACACTGTGGATGAAACTTGCCAATGGCTTTGAGGAATCACTCCTATTAAGATTGTCTTCTTTTACCACTGTATTTGATGAGAAGTTGCTACCAGTGTTTCCACTCCTGTAAAATAGCTATAATCCTTTCCCATGGGAAATGACAAGTTGTACTCAACTCTCTATGAATTTCATATCCTTCCAATAATGTAAAAGAATATTTTCGCAAACAGAGTTGATTGGTCCTAAGTTAGAAACACATAATACACGTTTTTTTCATCTTAGATGTAAAAGACTGCATAAACTAAGACTTCACATGACTATAAACATAAAATTCACATTCATCCCTTTTTCTCATTTTGATTTTTATCAAGTTTATTGCTAAGATGTTACATTGTCTTCATTTACTTTTTTTTCTATAATTTCAAAACTCTTGAATAAGCAAGTTAATTTTCAAAATGATTTAAGAATAAGATGTTATATTTACCAATGTCAATTGTCTATTCTGTGTGTGCAGATTTTTAGAGAGCAAAGGTGAAGCAAGAGGGCTACATGTTTTCTTCTTAGTGGAATCACTGAAGATTTCATTATAAAAGTTAACCTCTTTAAATATTAAACCCATTAAATCCGAACGGACTTTCAGCAAGTCTGCTCATTCATGATTTTTAATCTATTTTTATCCACTATTCCAATTATTCCAAGAGAAAATAATTCAATGATTTCAGTGAGTAGTGTCCTTCTTAAATTGTTTGGCTAAGAGTATAAAAAGAAAAGGGAATAAACAAATGATATGTTAAACTTACTGATTAAATATATGAGGTAACAGAAACTTTTTTGGGGTATTAAAGATTAAAATTCCTTTAGGAACATATCTTGGCAATTTGGAATAAGTAAATCTATCCAAGAATCTTCTGGCATTCAATACTGTACTTATAAATTATTCATTCACTTGCAGATTTCATTTATGTTAAATCTTGTTAGAACAGTTAATTTTACATGAAAGTTATTCTCAGAGGAAGTTCTTAACAATTGGACATTAGCATTTTGAAGGAGTCAGCATTTTTAATGTAACAAGGTTCCTGTCTTGTTACATTTGCATAATTTAATCATTATACAGTATAGCATAGCAGTCTAAGAATGTCATTTTCTTGGATTATATATTAAAATGATATGCATAGTGGGTAGTCACTTATAAGAGAATAAAGAATGAAGAATAGGACATTACTAAGCATATATAATCAATCTGTTATATGAGGGAATTAACAGGAGTAAAATATGTACTTAATTAAGCCACTGTTTTATAATCAAAATGTAATATAACTTATTAGTAGTGAGAGTTCTATCATGTAAACATACAGGTGAATATTACATATTGTTAAAAAGACTTCATGTTGATTTTAATGATGTTTTTATAGGCGATTATTCTGGGTTAGTATAATAATTTTCCATGTAAGATTACTTTACCATTAACTTTAGATATATAACTCCTAGAAATATAAATGTTTCTCTGATTTCAAGAATCTTATACTTTTAGCACCTAATACAGTCAGTGTATCTAAAGTTTTCATTTGATTCCTTAAACAAAACAAAAAAAATGAAAAAAGCCAGTCAACCATAATGAAGCTGAGTTAATACTCAGCAATTTTAGCAAATGGCACTCTGTGTCTGGCTTCCAGCTCTTCCATTACTAACTTCAAACATTAGCCTGTCACACGCTGGAGAAGCTTGCTTGATATTACGGTAGTTGGGAATTAGGGTTGACAAAGATAGCCTTAACATTTCAGGCAGCTAGACTCCACTTTAAACAGGCATCTTTCCTCTAGGCAAGGCCCCTGTCCTCCCTCCCTCTCACCCAGGACCTTAAAGAATCAGAAGGCCTAACCACAGACGCCCCTCCCTTCCCTTTTCTTAGAACGTTTACTTTAGAAAATGTAAATTATTTCTCTGCCATTTTCATTTACAAATCTTTTAAAAAGATTCTTGTTCCGTTTCATAACCCAGGACTGACTTTCTCGAGGACCTGGGAGTTATGCCTTTGAAATTGAATAATCAGGGATAATAATGTCCATATCTCCTAGTCTCTGTGTGTGTGTGGGTGGGGGGGTAGAACCCTAACTTAGGTGAGTACCTTTCTACAGGTTGTAAAACCAACTCCTGTTATGGAGATATGAGAAAGTTTACTTTTCATTTTTTGTAAATTAAAGTTTATTGGGGTTAATAAAGTTACATAGCTTTCAGGTGTACAACCCTGTAATATAATACATCATCTATATATCACTTTATGTGTTCATCACCCAGAATTAGGTCTCCTTTTATCACCATATATTTTATTCTGTTAAGTTTGCATTTCTTTTAGGTAAAGTCAATAAGCAAAGAGATGGCCTACTATCTACCTCTTCAGCACTTCAAAACTTGCCCACCCTTTGTTTCAGTGGTTGAGTTCAAACTATATTCTGGTCTCTCTTTCCTGTTGCAATAGCCTTGAATAAGGTCTTCACAGTGCATTTTTGCTTTGACAGTAACAAATAATTGTCTTTGAACCCCCCCCACCCCACCCCCGAACTACACATGACTAGAGTTGCTGATTGGATGTGCTGAGTCATTCTTGTCCCTGAGTGTGGAGAGCATAGAGATTAGAGAAGAATAAAGAGACATCAGAAAGAGACTGGAGGGAGGCCTTTTACTCTATTATGGTTGGCTCACCATGGGGATTTCCTTTTTTTATTTCCTTTCTCTACTCGCAGACTGAAGATACCTAGAATGAGTAAGCATAGAGACCTGAGCCCCAATGTGTAAGTGCATACATGAATAATTAAAAACAAAAACAAAAAGAAAAAACCATGTGCCCTCTAGCAGAGCCTTGCAGCACAATAGAGTAATGTCAGACAGGGAGAAAGAGCCCCAAAATCCATTACGTAGAGCTGCTATAGGGAAGCATAAGATGACATGATTTCTCAGGAAATAAAGTTAATGAATAAATTGATGTTGCCTTTAAGAATATGACATTAAATACTGTTTTGCAGTTAATGATCTGAAGTAGTAGAATAGAATATCAAATGGGAGAATTTTGCTGAAGTAAGAGTATTAAAAGAGAGAGAAGAGAGATATGAAGAAAAATCCTGGGAACTTTGTCTCAAAAATACAGGAGACCTCATATGTGCATAAGAGTTTAAAATTGAAAATGTAATATGTGAGAAAAGGAATTAGTTAATTTAAAAAAATGTTTTTTAAACAAAGATTCATGTTTAAATTTGAAAGCTTCATGAGGTTCCAGGGAAAAACAATTTGAAAGGCAAAGAGAAAACATCATGTTTCCAGAATTGAAAGACTAGCTTAATAAAAAAGAACAAGATATTAGAGTATCACTACCAGGCATTCTGAAACACTTGAAGCTAGAAGACATAGAATATTATTTATACTTTATTAAGAGAACATTGATAATTGGAACACAAACATTCTATACTTAGTCAAGACATCTTTTCCTTGTTAGTGTGGAAGATAAATATTTCTGAATATACAAGATTTTAGAGAGTATACCACAGGTTTTCCAAGAGGGAATGTTCATAAAATGATGACTCCAAAAAATAAAAATAAAAGAATTGAAAAATAAATGCATCAAAGTAAGAAAGATGTAGATGCAGGAAAACATTGGTGAATTATAAAATTTTTATATTACTGGAAGAAATGTAAAATGTCACATCCTTGTGGAAAACAGTCCTACTAACAATAACAACAAAAATAGCAGAATACTGTATAGAACTCTATATTCATGAATTTGGCAACTTAGATAAAACAATTTTCTTATAAATGGCAATAAATCACAATACACCCAATATCAAAAAATGGTTTAAATATCACTATAACTTTTAAAATTAACTTATTTTTATAAGGCTTTATTTTTATAGAGTAATTTTAAGTTTACAACAAAATTAAGAGGAGGTAACAGAAATCTCTCATATGCCCCCTTTTCCTACACATGCATAGCCTCCCCATTATCAATATCACTCACTAGAATGGTACATTTTTTAACATGGATGAACCTACATTGACATATCATAATCACCCAAAGTCCATAGCTAACCTCAGAGTTCACTACATTCTATAGGTTTGGGCAAATGAATAATGACAGATATCCATCATTATAATACAACAAAATCTTCTGTGCTTTGCTTTTTTATTTCTCTCCCTCCCACACCTGTGACAATAACTGATTTGTTATAATCTCTGTAGTTTTGCCTTTTGAGGATGTCAAACAGTTGAAATCATACAATATGTAGTCTTTCCATATTGGCTTCTATCACTAATATGCATTTAAGGTTCTTCCATGTCTTTTAATGGCTTAATATATAATTTCTCTTTAGCACTAAATAACATTCCATTTTCTGAATCACCAATTTATCCATTCCCCTACTGAAGGACATCTTGGTTGCTTCCAATTCGGGCAGTTATGAATAAAGCTGTTACAAACATCTGTGTGCAGATTTTGTATAGACATAAGCTTTCAGCTCCTTTGAGTAAATACCAAGGAAAGCAATTGCTAGACTGTATGGTAAACATATGTTTAGTTTTCTAAGAAACTGCCAAACTGTCTTTCAAAATGACTGCATAATTTTGCATTCCTACTAGCAATGAATGAGTTTCTGTTGTTTCACATTCTCACCAGCATTTGCTTGTCTGTGCTTTGAATTTAGGGTATTCTAATAGGTGTGAGTGATGTCTCATTGTTTACGATGACGTATGAGTTGGACTATCTTTGCATATGCTTATTTGCCACCCATATATCTTCTGTTATGAGGTGTCTGTGAAGGGCATTGGACCGTTTTTTAATTCGATTGTTGTTTTTTCTTATTCTTAAATTTTAAGAGTTCTTTGTATATTTTGAATAGCAGTACTTTATCAGATTTTCTTTTCCAAATATATGCTCACACACTGTGAATTGTCGTTTCGTTTTTCTGACATTGCCTTTCGCAGAGCAGAAATTTTTTACTTTAATGAAATACAGCTTATTGCTTATTGCCTTCATGGATCATGCCTTTGGTGTTGGATCTAAAAAAGTATCACTAGACCCAAGATCAACTAGATTTTGCCCTATGATTTCTTCTAGGAGTTGTTTTATATTTTACATTTAGATTTTTGATCCATTTGAGTTAATTTTGGGGAAGGGTGTAAGGTCTGTGTCTACATTTATTTTTTTGCATGTGATTGGCTAGTTGTTCCAGCACCATTTGTTGAAAAGACTATCTTTGCTCTATTTTATTGCCTTTGCTCCTGTGCCAAAGGGTAGTTGACTCTATTTATGTGGTGTCTATTTCTGGGCTCTCTATTCTGTTGCGTTGACCTATTTATTTATTCCTTTGCCAATACTACACTGCCTTAATTACTGTGGTTTTATAGTACATCTAGATATTGGTCAGTGTCAGTTCTCCAACTTTGTTCTTCTTCAATATTATTTTGGCTATTCTGGGTCTTTTGCCTCTCCATGGGAACATTAGATTTTTTTGTTTATAGTCATAAACTAACTTGCTGAGATTTGGATTGGGATTTGAATCTATAGATCAAGTTGAGAACTGATGTTTTTTTGTTGTTGTTTAGCTGAGTTATCCTGCCATCTGTTGGCAGATCAGCTGCAGCTCAGCTTGGGCCGGGAATCAAACAGGTGATGCTGTTGCTCAAAGCTCACACTCTTGAGTGAGCTCTTAACCAACTGAACCACTCGGCTGTCCCGAGAACTGACATTTTGACGATTGAATCTTAGTCTCTGTGGACACAGAATAGCTCTAAATTTATTTAGTTTTTCTTTCATTTTATTATTTAGAGTTTTGTAATGTTCTAAAATGTTGTGATAAGTTTTTTAACAGTTTTCTTTTTAATATTAGGTGTCTACAGTATTGCAGGGTATTTTTTAATGTAGGAGAAATTCTTATAAACAGTAAGGTAATAAAACATCAGTAATGTTAATAGTCTACTAATTCATCGTAAATTTTGGCTTTAAAAGTGGGATAAAAGTAATCATTTAAAACTGGATGAAAAGGGGGAATGATTCAATAGACCTCAAAATGTGATGTTTTCTTCACTCTCTTGTTCAATGTACTTACAACTCTTCAGCAAAATAGTCACTAAAACTATGTAGTGGGAAGATAAACTAAACAGAAAGCTGAACTTGTGTCTTCTGATGAGACTTGGTTTTACCTAATGAAATCAAAAGGGAAACCAGGTATACTATTGACAGCTGGGTCCCACAGGTCTATAATTCTAGGATACATTTTTTTTTTTACAAACTCTTCTAAATTTACTTTTCATTGGTTCAGTACTCATTGTAAAAATAAGTTGCTTTGATGTTCTTAATATGCACTCTGATAATTGATATTTGTCAGTTTAATAGTTTTCATTATCCTCTATTTCCATAAGTATAAACAGAATCAGTAGATGGGAATGCATAATAAAAGAGGTGGTTAAAATAGTGTTGATATTTTGAAAGACTTCTTATGCAAAAGATCTAGACTTGAAGACAAGATAAAAAAATTACTTGTCATAGAAATTATTTTATTTGAAAATAAATAGTGAAAACTAAAGCATGTACAACTACTTTATAACTTGGCCACTCTTTCTGAGCAATATAACTGAATGATCAGTGCTATTCTTTTTTGCAGAAGAAAATAGATGGAGATGACGCCTCTGAAATAAATCAGTTTTCTTTGCTTCTTTAGTAACGTTTGTTCACATATTTCATCAATCATTCTCTACCCTTTGGAATTTTTTGTCATCCAATAAGTAAAACATCTTTTGTTTCTAAAATGTAATTTCTGGAAAACGCTCTCAAGATTTGGCTTCCACACAGATGACAAGAACTGAGGAGATAGAACATAAGTTTAGTCTCTTTTCTCAAGTGGATTTCAATACAATTTAATTTATTCATCCTGTGTGGGCTTTCTCATTAATCTTGTTGATCAGTACAGCTGACACTTTTATTCTGGAATATCTTTTATGGTTTACTATATCTTCAGGCTTCACTCCAATTGGTAGAAAATTTATTTTGCTAAAACAATGGATTATAACTGAAACAAATAGTGCTATATGAACTTTAAAATAGTCTGAGTCAGGGTCAGGTCAAAGCAAAAATTACATCCCCAAAGGCATAAAATATATTTTTGGAAGTTCTCATTGATTATCTGTTAGGAGATTTTTAAAGCTATTTTACTGTAGACTTTTAAATAAAAATCAGGCTGCCTGCATAAATGACAGAATACAAAAATAAACAAAGAGGTAATTATTTTTTTGTAAAGCGTGAATACGTTTTTGAAACATAGGAAATTAACACAGACAGCTCCTAGTGACACAAACTCAAGAATAGAACCATATGGTATGGGCAATATAATCAACAATGTTGTAAAGATCATGTAAGGTGCCAGATGGGCACTGTACTTGTCAGGGGGATCACTTCATAGACTGTGTCCAATGCTCTATACAGCTGAAGCTGAAGCGGAATAATATTGAATGTCAACTATAACTAAATATATAGGTACATATAGTCACGGGATGTGGATACAACTTAGGGAAGATAATTGATGGTATTGTAACAGCTATATAAGATGTCAGAGGGGTAGTAGCTGGGGGGATGGGTTATCACTCTATGAGGGGTTTAAATGTCTAACTATTAAGTTGCTTTGTACACCTGAAACTAATACAATAAAAAATATATATGTAAAAAGATTTTTTTAAAAAGAATAGAACCAGCAGCAGATAGTGAGAATGTCATCCATCAACCCTGAAATTGACTTATGTGAAAAACAAACAAACAAACAAACAAACAAACAAACAAACAAACCCTGGATGCCAAGCAGTGTAAAAAGTGATATTATACACTGCACATTGCCCTCTGAAGTAAAAAGGAAATATTTTTCTGACTCGAGCAATTTGCTGATTGCACTCAGAGCATGTTTGAAGGAATATTTTGTTAACATATATTTTTCATTATGATTTTGATTAAGAGTTAGATGCACAAATGTTTATTGAATACACCCCACATCTAAAGAGGGAAACAGAGAACAGATACTTCATTCTCATAATTCTCTATCATGAAAGGTTTTAGTGGTTTTCTAGCATTTTTTAAAAAAGAGAGAATGTACTAATGCCACTGAATGGCATATTTTAAATTGGTTAAAATGATGAACATTCATTCTTCAGTGATGAATATTATGTGTATTTGCCACAATAAAAACAAGTTAATCCATATGCCTTTAATGAAAACACATTTTTCCCAAGTTCAATAAGAAACAACTCCTAACTTATACTTACCGGGCTCACTTAGGATCTAGAGCTACACTAAGACATTTTTACTAGTAGCCATATGTGAGTACCGAGCACTTAATATGTGACTATTCCAACTAAGCAACTCAATTTTTAATTCTATTTTTAGAATTTTTGTATGTTAATAAATATAAAATGATTTTTGTATCAAACTCAATATTATTCTTCTGATAAAATTATATCTCACTTCAACTGTTTCACTGCATAAGGTATTATTGCTATATTGTGGTGTGCTTGTCAGATGAATAGTTTGTTTCTAATAATACACAGAAACAGGTCACTTACCCACTTTGTGTCAATAGATTGATTTAGTATAAATAACATTTTCTATATTCTGGTGTAAAATCTTCATGTGATGATTTGAATATTTTATTCAGACATGAATTACAATAATGCCTGTGAAAATCATCAGTGGTAATTAAATTGAAATAATAACCATTACTTTAATTATAATGTAACTAAACTATATTAAGGTTAAAAACATAAGTATACACGTAATGCATGTATAAATTTAAAATAAAGGGATACTACTAATGCTGATTGAACAGAAATGCAGGAGCTAGTATGAAGACTAGAACATTAAAGGAAAAAAGCAACTGGGAAAAGGTATGTCACAAATTTCATGAAATGACAATAGCCAGTTGCTGCAATAGATTCCAAAATGTTGTTTGTTGTGTAAACTCTTTGAAGATGATAATGTGGACAATATTCAGATTTTTTCTTTAGTACACACATAATGAATTTAATAAGAAATTTCTTCCCCTAAATCAAAAAAATAGTTGGTAAAATTAATGAACTAAAATCAAAATCAACAAACATGTTTAAATATTTTTTAACAGTATCTGAGCTTGTAAAATCTGCTAGGCTATAAAATGAGTTGGATTTCCACTCAGAAATGGAAAACCATTTTGAGATGGAGATAATGGCAAAATAAATAACTATTTCAAGTATAGGATTTTTGCTAGCAAATTATAAGTAGATGATTAATAAATTAGATATTTTACAAAATGTGAATGATCCTCAATTAAGCTTGAAACATTTGCTTATAGAACACAAGCCTTTCTAAAAGTATTAAATATCAGTCAAGTCAAAATTTGAAATATACAATTTTCTTTAGCTTTAAGTGAGTCATGAATTATAAGGCACTGCCTAATGAACACTTTGTATATGTTTTGTTTCAGACTTCAATTCATTGCCTAACCAGATTTATTTTATGGATATTTTAGAATCATTTACATCTGTCAACAAAGAATATCATGTTAGATATGAAGAAGTTAGCTTCTATCATAATGGATAGAATTATGATATTTATATTTTGTAAAAAATCAAGACTACACTTTTAAAACAAGATTGATAATTTTCTTATTGATGTGTTTCATTGTGTGATGCATAATGAAAATAATTGTGACACTACAAAAAGTACCATGTATGTAGTTTTTAAAAATGTCTGATAATTACGTGCAAATGTATGTTATTTAAAACCATTTATTAATTCTAGAAATGAGATTGATGTGATCCTTCAAGGATCCCTATGCAACCATGTGCCACACAATGATCATTGCTAATCTGTTTTTCCTAAAGAAACATCTCAGTAATATTTTCTAATTTATAACCATCCTTTCTAGAGGTTGAAACGCCTTTAACATAGTTACGTGTTAACAAACAGAATTTTCTGCCATAAAAATGAGAGTTTCCCTGAATCATAGTGGCAGATCAATTGTGGAAACTCTCCAATAGTTTCAGGTATAATTTGATAATTTCCTTTCATTGGAGTTTTTCACTAGTCAGCTTTTCCTCCCCACCAACTCTCGGGTATATGGAGCACTGGAATTAACAGAGTATTAAAAATACGTTAAGCAGGACAATACATTTCATGTACTCTGCACATTTCCGTCTTGCACAATACATAACAATTTTATTTCATAACAGAGTTCTAATGAGCAGATGCAACAGCCTCCAGGGACTCAGGATGAAGGATTCACGGTTGCAAAGTCACCGTTGTAATAATGCTTACTGGGTTTTGTTGAGATATGGAATCATTTGTCTTAGAACATGGAATACATATTTTCTTCACTCTTTTGGGAAGAAATTGAGGAATGATTTTGTAAAATGGTATTTTGCAAATGGCTATGATTTGCAAAGTAGGCAAAGAGAAAGTTAAATTGATTTTCTGAATTCCTTTCATATGTGACCCCAAGACTGTGGACTCACAGTGCTTTACCCTCTAGAATTAGCTAAAAGCATAACAATAGTTTCACTATATATGTCTGGTTAAGGAAATTAGAGTGAGCAGTATCTAAAGCCACTATTTTTTATAAGCACAAGACAATTTCTTCTTTAAAGCCTCAAAAGAATAAATTATAGAATTAAATATTGCTGAGAGATACTTTTTTTTCTCCATGTGCACAAAATAATTTTCAACATACATTTAGTAGTTCAGTGACACTAGAATAACATGAAAATGTCCAGGATTATTCCAGGGCCTTCTTATTTTATTCCCTCTTAAAAAGGTTGCTAAAAGTTAAGTACCATTTCTGCTTCTAGTATGGCTAGGTAGAATTTTAACAGAACAATTCTCGGATTAATAACCAATATAAACCCAGGACACACACAAACAAAAATTTTAGTAGGGATCTGGAAAAAAAACAAAGTAGACAAATTTTGGAGGGCAGTTGAATATTGGGTGAAAAAGCTGGCATGAGCTAAGCTGATGTTTCATGAAAGCCTCCAAGTGTGACACATGGTGGCTAAAGATCCAGGAAAGAAAGTCCATCATCCTTCTGGCCCAAGAATCGTGGGTACAAAGTTTTGAATAACTATGACCCATAAAGAGTGAGAGAGGTTACTGAAAGAAAAAAACAAAAAAAACCTGAACTATAGTAGTCCTAAATTCTGTATATCAACTTGACTCAAGTCTCTGACTGACCCCCAAGCCAGATGCAGGCAGGGCAGACTCATAGCAATGAGTATAAAAGATTAATGAGTTATCCCTCTACCATCCCCATTAAGGTAAAACAGATTTTGCAGTGTGAATAATCCAGGTTAACGGCTTACTTAAATAAACATGTCAACACTCTTCACTGGACTATATCAGAAAGCAAAATCTCCATGATATAATATTTACAATGCCTGCATTATAATCAAACTCAATGGGCGTACAAAGAAGCAAAAAAATATATGACTTATTTTGAAGAAAAAATAATATCAACAGAGGCCAACTGCAAGATAAGTTGATATTGAAATTATCAGGCAAGGATATTAATGTAGCTACTATAAGTATGATTTATGAGATAAAACAAAAAATACACATAAAAGATAAAAGAAATTTTAGCATAGGGATACATGAGACAAAACAGAACTGCAAATTTTGGAACTGAAAATAACAATATTTAAATTAAAAAATAACAGGCTGGTATAATGGAGATCTGTGAACTTTAAGATAACTCAAAAAACAATAACCCTCTGAAGAAGAGAGAGAACATATTTTTTGAACAGTTGAACAAAGACTGTGGGAAATTAAGAAACAAATAAAAAGGGTTAATATACGTATAGTTGAATTCCAAAGAACAGAAGAAAGAAGATGCAGCAGAAAGTGCGTTTAAAAAATAAAGGCTGAAAATTCCCGAAGTTTGATGAAATACAATATTTACAATATTCATAATATGTGGGATACATACAAAAGAAAACATGTTTGGGCCCATTATAACTTCTGAAAGACAAACGTGAAGGAAAAGTATTGAAAGCTTCTATACAAAGACAAAACATTAAATATGAGAGGATTCTGTGAAGACAGCAGAGTAGGAAGCACCAGGAATGTCTCACCACCTAGACAGCAACTGCACTGACTGAATCTGTCTGATGTAACTCTTTTGGAACCTTGGAGTCTATTGAAGGCTTGCAAATTACAAAAGAAGACTTGGAGGATAAATTGCGATTAATTTCTGTGAATTTCAGCTCTTCACACAGCAGCATCTACCCATCCCCACCCCTAGCCCTATGGCAGGCACCCCTGAAATATTCTAAGAGCAGCTCCCATGTAGTGTGTAGGAGCCAGGTGGACAAAAAGGACCCTATTTAACAAATATCGGAGACCTGTGCTCTGATCACTAGTAGCTGCTGTTGATCTCAGTGGTGCAGACAGAGGCAAGTGGTCATTGCTATACCTTCCCACACTGGTGCCTCTCCCACTCTTGCTGAAGTAACTTCCAGGGGATTTAAAGCACTAGTGTTATTTTCCCACCACCCTCATCATTTTTTCCCTTTTCCCCATTTGGGAGCCAAACATTAAAGACTAGGAACATTCAAAAGCAACTTGAATATATGGGGGAAATGAGAAAGTCACCCCACGTGCCAAGGTAAAGGTACAGGCTCAGCAAAGGCTTGAGAACTTAACGTTTTAATTTGGGCTGATCCTTGGCACAGAGACAGTCTATAATAATCAGAAAACCAAAACCAAAAAATTTAAAAAGTAAAGCAAACAAACAAAAATCCACCAAACCCTGGTGAATGGAGATAATTTGATTTTCAGTTACTACAGTATTAAATTCAAATGTTATGTTCAACCAAAAGAAATTACAAGGCACACAAATAAACATGAAATTATGGCACATTCAAGGGGAAAAAATAAACCAACAGACACTCTCACTGAAAAAGACATAATGTTGTATGTACTAGACAAAGACTTTTTTAAAAACTGCCTTAAAAGTATGCACAGAACTAAAGGAAGACATGGAGAAAGTCAAGTAAAGTATGTATGAACATGATGGGAACATCAATAAAGAGGTAGGAAACCTCAAAAGAAACCAAAAATAATGTCTGGAACCGAAAAATATAATAACAAATGAAAAATTTACTAGATACATTCAAAGGTGGACTTGGGCAGGCAGAAAAAATAATCAGTGAACTTGAAGATAAAATGATGGGTATTATTGAGCCTGAGGAACAGAAAGAAACAAGGCTGCAGAAAAGTGAACAGAGCCTATGAGACCTGTGGGACAACCTTAAATGGACCATCTTATACATATTGTGGAAGTGCAAGATGAAAATGCTCTGAAACTCAGTTGCACAACAATGAGAATATATGTAACACTAGTGAACTGTACATTTAGAAATAGTTAAGGTGGTAAATATTGGGTTGTTGGAAAAGTCATGATGCATTTTTGCAAAGAAAGACATAGAAAAAAATCCATCATGACTTTTCTGACAACCCAATATTTATTTATGCATTTTTACCACAATTAAGGAAAATAGTTCTAAATAAAGAAAACTAAGAGAATGTATCTCTAGGGACCTGGATTAGAAGAAATGCTAAATTCTTGAGAATGAAGTGGAATGATGTCAGAGGGAAAGCAGTCCGCTAAGGAATGAAAGAAGACCTTAATAAATTATACTCATAAATATGACATTACTTTTTCTTTTTAATTCTTTGCAATAATATGACTATTTGTACAAACTTTTAATATTGTCTTAAGGGCTTATAAAATGTTTGTACATAATGCGTATGATGACTAAAGGGTAAAACGTGACAGGGGTAAAAAGACATATTCTGTTGTAAAATATCTAACTTTTACATACAGTATTAACACTTAATAACCAGTAGGGTGAGCCCAAAAAAATAACTGCAAATGGACTTCTAAATTTAAAAACATTCTAAAAAATTTAAATAATATCAAAAGCATAGAATAACAGAAAAATAGAAAAGGGAAAAATGCAGAAACAAAAAAATAGCATTTCTTATCACCCAACATACACTGTACATTTTTTCTTTCTTTATATTGTAACAGTATTCTCACTCTCCATTGGAATATAACCTATGTGAAAGCAGAGATCATTTTCTGTTTTCATGTATTTTTTATACATTTTCAAATTCAATTAATTTCAATTTTACATTCCCTGACACATAGTAAAGACTTAACAACTATTGGTTGGATAAATGATTAAGCTCCATATTTAATATAATTTTCATCTATTAAGGTAGAACTAATAATCTAATGTGAACCAAATATATCCACATGAGAGAATAAATGAAAACAATTTATATTCTTTTCCTGACTGCTAAATTCAATTTCATGTTTTCTAAATCTTCCTATTATTATAACCACATATTCTTAGCTTTTGAATTGCATTGTAATTTCTGGTTGGTTGGCAGCTCAAGTTACCATTTTAAATCCTATCAAGAAAAGCATGAGTAGAGATGAGTGATCCTCAATAGAGTCTGATTGGAGTCAGATTATCAGGGTTTCCACATGCTTTATTACAAATGCAGTATGAACTTCTTAAGCTTATTCAATTGAGCTACACAGTACTTAAGAGAACTTTCATATAACACTTTGATATTCTAACATCTGGCTCCAGAAGCAAACAGTAAATTGCAGGGGTATCTTGGGAAGTTGGGTAGGAGCACTACTAGAATTTAATAATTTTGAACATATTCATAATTACTTATAATATTATTTGGACATTTGGAATTGATGTGTGTATTTTATATCACCATTTAGGTATAAGTATATAAAATACTTTGCAAGGTATCTGTCATATTATTTCCTTTTAACATATTATTAAATAAATAGATAGGCCTAGATGAAATTAAAACATCACTTCCCCTTCAGACAAGTTTTATCTGTTTATCTGGACAAATCTTAAAAGATTACCTCTGGGTTTGTTATGGGTCTTACTTGGAGAGAAAGAGAAAGAAGACAGAGACAGAGATCGAAACAGAGAGAGTTTGAGTGAAATTAGTTTC
>NW_017732563.1:292400-294235 GCF_001890085.2 Hipposideros armiger
CCCTACACAACTAAGATTGAAGGACAACTACTTGGCTGTTCCTCTTCTCCAATTTCCCAACACTCTTTCTCTTCCCCAATAAAATCTATAAATAAATAAATAAATAATAAAAAATAAATAAATCTTTTTGGTAATGTAGCACAATGGATTTAATCAAACAGTTAAAGTATAATATGGTAACTACATTATACTGTTTAAACTAATTCATAGCTGTAGGAAAATGTTTGATTTTTAAAATATAACCAAGATGAGAGTACATAATTATGAGCAGTAAAAATACTAGAAAACAGTGAATGAATAAATAAGATGATTTTTCACCAGTGGCCATGTATTATTTTGTTCTTAGGAAACTGGAAGAAATTGTTTACTTTGAGTTTCAAATGTTCTGCTAAATCTAGTCATTTCTTAGCTTCCTCAATATTACTTTGAATGGCTGAAATAAGTGACTCTAAAAAAGCGAAGTTCTCTTCTGGTCTAAGATAGCCAATGATGGCTGCATTAAGGATTTCCCCATGGAAGTCCTCTTTGAAAGTATGCAAGATATGAGTTTCCATGGACTTCTTTGTATTCTTGTAGCATGCTTTCCATCCTATGCTCACCACCATCTATGGGCATCTCCACTTCCAACACTGGCCCCACCATAACAAATGCCAGTGGATACATCAGCTGGAAAATTATCTACTGCTTGTTTAGGAAAGTTAGCTGTGGGGATGCTCAGCTGCTTGGAGCCAAGGCCAAAGCCCCATACCACTTGGCCATAGCAGAAGGAAGGCAGGTGCCTCATGCCAGTGTCTGCTCTGGGCCAGTTGTGGCCTGTCCGCAGGTTTGGTGGAGGTATNTACTGTGTCTGCTGGTGGGACTTGCTAGTGGCAGGATGCTCACTCCTGCTCTCCATCCGGTTGTTCTCTAAGGTCTCTCTGTAGGCTACTTAGACTTCCTCACAGCAGGGTGGCTTGGTTACATCAGTGACCATCAAAGAAAAGGCTGAAGCACATGTCATTTTTGTGACATTGCTCCAAAAATCTCATGTCATCCTTTCTGCTGTATTCTGTTCGCTGGAGTAGTCAGACGACTATGCCCAGTTCCAAAGGAGACCGATATAATCAATTGCTGATGATGCAGGGGTGAGAAAAAGATCCAAATTTCCACACTCAGCTATTTTATGATCTACACACAGTAATTCAAATAAAATAAACACTTTAGCCCTCACTGAAAACTATCAAAAACTTATGTTTCCACACTTACATCATTTGAGTACTTTCATATGCTTAAATTCAACTTTGATGAGGTAGGTTTCAATGTTTCAGTGGTTCTCACAAATATTTGTAATTGTTGACTTATATTTATCACTTTACATAAGTTTGGGACATATCTTCATGCAAATATGCCAATATTTTATTGTGCTGAATAAATCATGCACTGTTTAATTACAACATAAATTATTGACACTGATATTTTTTACTTTTCTTCGTTTTGACTTTGATTATTTTTTACTTTTATTTTTTTATTTCACAATGCTTTATTCTAAAGCATATTTGAATTAAAATATTTTTGTAAGTTTATTTTTTGCTTAATTTTTAAAAAAATATGAAATATCAATTGGGTACAACATAATATTATCTCTCAGTGTTTTCTTGCACTTTTTTGAAAAGAAATGAGGAAAACATAAGATTATATATGGTTTCTTTGCCTATTTGTATTAAATCAGTGGCAGTTTATGATTATTTTTCAGATGAATACATTGTGATAAGTACTTCTAACCATAGTCAGAATGATTCCAATGAACATTGTGGATATTATAAAATGAAACATAGGGCCAGCTGAGTGGCATGTTG
>NW_017732563.1:297690-300377 GCF_001890085.2 Hipposideros armiger
ACCTTCTAATAAAAAATATCACTAAGTGTTTTCCAGGTTATTGAAGTATGCATTATGCATGGTAGATATTTAAAACTTTACCAGATTTTTCTGCCAGATAACATACCTTGATGCCTTCTTAATAGAATGTAAGCTCCAGAGTCAGACTACTTGGATTTAAATCCTTGCTCTACCATTTCTTGTCACGTTAGAAGCAATATTTTACCAATCGCCTTCAGTTATCATTTGAAAATTGGTAAAAATAATAATGCTACATCACTTACAACGTTGGTCTGGAATTAAATATTTCATTTAAATGTTTAGAATATGATCTACCTTTTTAGAAACTATTACTATATAGCTTTTGTTTTTAATGATTTTTCTACACAGGACCACATGTTCAGGTGACGTGAATGATTTTAGAGTTGGCCTTATCAAAAATGATTGCTAGCAAAGTAAATACTAATTTTCTACAACAAAATCACTTCTCTCAAAAGCAAATAAAAATGAAATTTGAATTTCCTTTTTCTTAATGTTTGTTCTACAACTTCCCTGTATTAGCTTAAAAGAGGAAAATCACCGCACTATCTCATTGTTTCTGCCTCACGAACACTGACTTTCAGAATACAGAAAAATAATTTGGTACTGATTGCTTATTTTCTAGTGATTCGTTTTACTGATTCCCAGCATGCTTATTTATACTTCCCGTTGGCAAATTTTAGAGTGCAATTCTGTAAGTGCTCTACATGAGACATCTCAATATTATAAATGGCTTTTAAGCAAGCAAATCAAAGCACAGTTGACTTTTTTCCTTGTGTTTATTCATTTACTTAACCACTAGAGAGAAATAAAACACATAATCCCTGTTCATTATGAATTTCAACATAGTGGGTTACCAGACTTTATCAAGGCTCTGACTCTCACATTTTTTCTAGTAGTATGTTCTTTTCCTCTCAGACTCAGAGTAAAGACAAGAGATAATATTCTTTCGATTACATGGTTTTCAGTATGCTGATAACCTTTGATCTCAGCTAGATTTTTGAAAACTAAAAAAAGAAAAGAGAAATCCAGGGCATAAGTTCACTTTACAAATATCCCTTTTTGATAATGAGGAAAACATTTTAATAATGTGCCTCTAAATAGTCTCAATTATTTTAAACTAAAAAAAGTTTTATATGATTACTGATTTATAGAAATTAGTCTAAAAATGAGAATAATACTAATAGTTTCCACATATTTATAATTATTCATTGATTTATTTCATACTTTTTATTATGTATTATGTTAAGAAGATTCTGCTAGCTAAATGCTATGAAATATAGGATAATAATAATTGGGAACTTAAAATAACATAGGTTAGATAAACAAAGGGCCAGATTAGTAATAGTCTTTTTCCCCTTCCTTTTCTGTTGCTTTAAAATGAAAGGTTGAAAAGCATTTCAATGATTCAGGCCTTAAGAAATTGCTATGCTGTCTTCAGTAAAATAAGATTAAAAAATGTCCTGATAATGGGATGATTACATCTTTTTTTTTTTTTGGTTTTAGTTGCATTAAGTTTATAATAGAGTAAAATTATTCAAATAAAAAAATTTGCAAATAAATATACCACACTAGAGTGTATCTTGTAAAATTTCTTTTTATTTTATAATATGTTTATTATTGAAATTTTGAATGACAATATTACTTTTCAAAAGTAAGACCATCCCTTCTTTTACTAAATGACTTGACTTTTTTGAGTCTTGGAAGAATAATAATTCCTAANCCTTCCTCCAATTCCCCAATTAAAAATAAATAAATAAGCAAATAAATAAAATGAAACATATACAAATCTTTCAATATGTACAGACATTATAAACCTATCTTAGTTCAAAAATTTACAATCACTATTATTTGACAGCTCAATGGTTGGTTTAGGGCTACCCTTTGGCTGAGCTACCTGAGTGAGGCATCTGAATTCGTCTGCTGTATAAAATATATATAATACTCATGGTAAGGTCATACATCAATAACTAAAATTATTAAGAATTATATTGATAAAAGCAATCCCTGTCAAGCATAAAATCTGTTTTTCTGTCACAAACACTATTTTTCTAAGTATAGCTTGTCCTTTCTATGTTTATTTCAATATTAATAATGAAGCAAGTTGTGAATATAAGCAATGGTTAAACATAAAGCCTAACATAATTATCTTTATCATTCCTCTCACCTTCCAATTAAAACTAATAGAATAATATATGATGACAGTGCAAGTCAATAGGAATGATGCAATTATTTTTCTAAATGGATGAGATAAAACTTTTTTACATAGTTTGCTTTAGTTTTGACTTTTACTGTTTTCATTTCAGTAAATAAAATCTGTGGTTAGCAGCCAAAACAAATCTATCTTCTGTTGAATTTCATTTTATGGAATTTCTAGTATCATAAATTATTTCCAATGTGCAGTGAAGTGATTATAAAATAACAGAAATATTTAACTTACTAAAGTGTTCTTTGAAATTGAAAATTCTATTAAGCCAATTAACTAACCATCTGTTGTTTTTCATATATGATATACCCTTATCCAATGAAGCTTCAATTACTTAAAGTATTTTTGGAAATCTCTCTTCTAAAACTTTCTCCAAAGATATGAACAGACCACTGAAAATTATTGTATTTTCATATCAATTATTGGCAAAATTATTATTTCTCATTTTTAGTTTCATTGTTTC
>NW_017732564.1:0-1159 GCF_001890085.2 Hipposideros armiger
GTGTGTGTGTATCTAACTTCCTTGTTAATAGCTGTATTAAAAAATATCCATTTACCCTTATTTCCTAATTTAAAAAATAATAATGGGTGTTCAACATTGTCAAATGTCTTTTTGGCATCTACTATATAATGCTTATGATTTTTTTTCTCCTTTGACTTATTAATATGGCCCATAAATTATATTATTTACATTAATAGTTTTCCTATTACTGAATTATCTTTACATTCCAGAGTCATTTTAATATGTTCCTATAATCCATATCATGTGAGGTTTTATATATACTTTTTTAAAAATCTAATTTTCTATTTTCTCTTATTTGTTAAATTTTCATATCAAAGTTTTGATGATCTCATAAGAAGAATTGTGATGATTTTTTTTCCTATGCCCTGGAACTGTTTAAATATTATTCCAGTTATCTATTCTTTAAGAGTTTAAAAGAGGGAGACCACTTCATGGATGGTGCAGATACACCTGAAGCTGAAGCTGAATAATATTGAATGTCAACTATAATTTAACATTTAAATATATATATATATATATATATATATATATATATGGTCATGGGATGTGGAGTACAGCATAGGGAATAGAGTCAATGGAGTTGTAATAGCTATATATGATATCAGGGGTAATAGATTGGGGAAAGGAGGTTATCACTTGGTAAGGGATGTAAATGTCTAACTATAACATTGGTTTTGTACACCTGAAAATAATAATAATAATAATAATAATAATAATAATAATAAAAAGAATAGTTATGAAAACCACTTCGACCTAGCACATTTTGAAAGAAAGCCTACTTAATAATTTTTTTCCTCTTTTTGGATTAGGGCTTCATATAAAAAAAAAATCTAGTCCTTCATCACAGTTTACTCCCCACCTTAAATACCTGTACACATACTTTGAGTAAACACCATATATATCAATATTTAAAGTTCTGAAGTTGACCAATAGACTTGCTTCTTGTTTGTATCTTCTCTAGGTTAGGTAGACAATGCTACTCACAGACAGAAAAATAAGTCTAAACTGTTTTAATAACATTTATAGTAGAGAAACTAGCCTCTCGGAAGTATGTTGATGGAAAAGAAAATAATTTAAAGCAATTTAATCAAGTTTTTAATATTAATATATAACTTTCCCAAAATGAAGAAAATGAAGC
>NW_017732564.1:4329-19694 GCF_001890085.2 Hipposideros armiger
CATGCAGTGATAGCTGTTTATGATCAACTCATATGGTAAACAGAATAAAGAGAATAATTTCAAAGTTAATGCATTAACTTTCTGTAACTCACAAATTTTACAACATCAGTAAGCACACTATTTAGGTCAGCTGATATTTTCATAGAAAGACTTTCTCAGTGAAGGAAGTAGGATATTGATTGAGATGCTAGCAGTTTCTTAATCTTAGTAATGATTTCAGAGTGTTTTCTTCTTATTGCAGCTGCACCATGGGAGCATTTTCCTATAGAAAATTTAAATTCCAAACCACGCTTGTTGACAAAAACAACTTGATGAAAAATTAAAATGATTGCAAAACCTAACAAGTTATAAAAAGAAATAGTTATGTTTTCTCATTATTTATAAATATTTGACTTTCAGTTGACACCTTAAAGTATCACAAATTGTAATTAATGCCCATTAGTTTTTTTTGCTATTTTTAGTAAGATTTCTTTTTCCGTTTTGTATTATAATCAAGTGTTCTAAACGGCTTCCTTGGGTAGACTAGCATAGAATCACATCTGCAAAAATAAGTGTGTCTTCTTTCCAATATTTACACTTCTCACTTCTTTCTCCTTTCTAATTGTATCAAGTACTACATCAAGGATTATGTTAAGCTAAAGCTTTTCAGCTTCAGCACTATTGGTCTTTTGGGTTGTGTCGTCATTACTGTGGGGGGAGGGGAGGGCTCGCCTGTGCACTGTAAAGTAATTAGCAGCATCCCTGACCTCTACTTGCCAGATGCCAGGAGCAACATGATGTGGTCAAAAAGGTGAACTGGGAGTAAGTAAGAGAGCAAAAAGGACAGGAGTAGTTACTAGGAAGGTGGATTTTGAAGGGTAAGTTTTCTGTGGAGGAGTATAATATGTTAGCGCCTTTTAGATGCTTTTTGATTTATCATTTGTGAATATTTACTCGCTTAGAAATGAGTTATACAGCATAAGTTTATTAAAAATCTGCAGAGATAAAAGGGGTATAGGAAAAATGTTCAAAATCATGAGAATCGCTATTTTTGGGTGGAGGAGCTCTGGAATATTTTTAGCTTTTTAAAATATCTATGATTTGCTGGATTCAAATTTTTATAATTGAAAATCTGTATGTTTACAATGAAATATCATTTAAAATATTAATTTACAAAATTTGGTAGATGCCGAATAACCATAATTATGTTAAAAGCTAGATCACTAGAAAATCTAAAAAAAATATGAAAGCTACTTGTCTATGGATTGTAGGAAAGTGTTTTTTGTATTTTCCTTTTTTTTGTAATAAATGTTATTTTTTTGTTGGAAGGAATTTTGATTTATTCAAAGGAAATATTTTAGAGAAGGTTCTTGATCAAAAGCTCTGAGGAATGGTCATAAGAAATTGTTAAATAGAGTGAGCATCTCAGGAAGCATTGTTAAGTTAAAAAAAAAACAAAGAAAAAGAACTAAAAATGTTCTAACTTGCCTTGTAATCAACTTTATGTCCTAAGAAATAGAGACAGCAGGTAGATAATTTCCTACTAGAAATGCAGATCAGTAGCAGGACAAGCTACATAATTTTCAGAGTTACAAGCAAAATGAAAATGTGGGCCTTTTGTTCAAAACTTAAGTTTTCAGGATGGCAACAGGAGTGCATTAGAAAAGTCTGGGGCACTTCTAAGCACCAGATTTTGTGAAACAACATAGATTGCCTGCTTTTGAAGCTGGTCATGCCAGTATGGAATAATGTATTTATTTACCAAAGAAGAAATAGTGGGGCCTGGCAGAAAATATTCATGATCGCCAATGAAAGGGGTGTCCTAGATTTTAGAAGGATGGGAGTAAAAAAATCAGAGAAAATGTAGGCATGCTGTGAATCTATGAAACTATGAAAAGCCAATTTCAGCAAGTTGAGAAGTTCTTGAAATTTTAATTCTGATTTCATAATTTAAGTAAAAAAAAATGGGGGATGGGTATATTAGAGGAAAAAAAAACATGCTGATTACACAGGTCTCCTTAGATGAGGTCAAATTAGAAAGGATTTGTGCACAAGATAAAAACGGGGGCATATAACCAAAGGGGACTGTCAGGGGATATTACAATACAGTAGTTCCCCCTTATCCCCAGGGGATATGATCCAAGACCCCAGTAAATGCCTGAAACTGAGGATAGCACTGAACCCAAATATACTATGTTTTTTCCTATACATACATACATACATACATACATACATACATACATACATACATTTTCAATTAAAGGAACTATTTTACAGCTATTTTTGCATATCTGAATTGCCAGCATCACTACTCTTGCACTTTGGGACTGTTACTAAATGAAATAAGGGTGACCTGAACACAAGCACTGTGATACCGCGACAGCCGAGCTGATGACTACTAAGTTACTAATGGGTGTGGATCACATAGAGGGCGCATACTATGGGCAAAGTGATGCTCATGAACAGGGCGGGACCCAGCAGGATGGTGAGAGATTTTATCATGCTACTCAGACCCTCACACAATTTAATACTTACAAATTATTTATTTCTGGATGTTTCCCATTTAGTATTTTTGGACCATGGTTGACTGGGTAACAGAAACTGTGAAAAGCAAAACCATGGATAAAGGGGGCGGGGGGGGACGGGACTAATGTACTATATAGAAAAATACCAGAATAGTCAAAGTTCAGAGTGATCTGAGTCTTAGAAGGAAAAGTTTACACACACACACACAAATGGCTCTTTGTATCTATATTACAAGAACAAGTAAAGGATAGCAACTGAAAGATAATGAGTTATAGGTAGAAAGTGAAAACTCCTGGATAATAAAACAATAGGGATGCTTGTGCTACTGATTGACAAGCTGAACCATGAGAGTTCTGGGTGGTGGATAGGAGTTAACCTGAGGAAAATTTTCTGGTACATTTTCAAAGACTCTATTGTAGACCCTGTTCTTCTCAACAGATCAGTAACTTACATTAAGATAGAATAATGCATTAGGATGAAACTTGGTTGATGCTGAGAGACAGCTAATATTTTTAGTGACAGAACTATTATCTTAAGTATCTTAATACCTAGAATCATAGGTCAAATTTGACAAGATGAAGAAAAATAAGTGTAAAGTACCAAAATTCGATTGAAAAAAATCAACTGCAAAAACATAATACAAGAGAGACATGACTTATCAACAAAAAACTTCAGGGTTTAGATTAGTCCAACATTAATATGATTAGCATAATCATAGAAGCATGCTATTTAATAAGAAGTGACTTACCAGTGCTCTAGTTATTGGGTTGTCAGAAAAGTCATGACGCATTTTTGCCATGAAAAACAGAAAAAAATACGTCATGACTTTTCCAACAACCCAATAGAACACACCTGAAGGATTGGATATGATTCCAAGGGCCACAACTTAAGATGGGAACACCTGTAACATAAAACCACAAAGAGGAGGCTGAAAATGGAGTCACGATAAAAGGGTGGTAACAAAGTCATGGTGAGTATGTGGAGCAAGAAGAACTCACATACGCTGCCAGGGGTTGGGGGTGTAAACTGGTGTAAGCATTTTAGAAGACAATTTAATCTTATCTACTAAAACTAAAGATGTGTCTGCTTTATGACACAGCATCTCTGCTCCTCAGTATACAACCTGGAGAAACACACAATTTTGTGCACCAGGATGCATGATCCGGAAAGTTCATAGTAGCACAGTGCACAATAATGCCCCACTTGGAAAGTTCTCAAATGGGCCTCAATTTTAGAATGGCTTTAACCAATGTGCCAAATTCGTTCAATGGAACACAATAGAAAGAGAGCAAAATACAGCTGCACACAGGAATTGGCAGGAATTTTTTTTAAAAAACGCATGTTGAGCAAAGGAATCAAGACAATTGGATCTATATACTGTATGAGTCCATCATGCAAAACTCAAAAGAAAAAAAAAACCCAGGCAAAACTAAATGATAATATTTACAGATATATAGTTAGGTGACTAAACTACCAAAAAATAAATAAATAAAAGCAAAGAAGTAAGGACCTTAAAAGTCAGAATAGTGTTTTTCTTTGGCAGATAAAGGAAGTAAAAGGAAATGTTGGAGGTATTTGAGGGTGTGGACAATATTCTGCTTCATGCCCTGAGTAGTGGTTAGATAGGCGTATAGAATTATAAATATAATATGCTAGTCATTGATTTGATTATACATTATATCTAAGTTTCACAAAAAGTTCTTAAACATAATATAGATACATGACCTTTCCTCCCCTTTCTCTTACCAATTTTAAATGCCTCTATTTAAAAGTAGTTTTTTCCTTAAATTTAAAGCATGTCATTCATTCCTGTCCTTCAGTCTCTAGCCAACAGCTCCAATATAAGATTCATTTTACACATTTAGATTTATAAGAGGTTACAATGACTATGTCATCTTTATTTCTCCAGATTTCATCCTTTGACATCAACTAGGTGAGCAGGTTTATCATTTTATGTGTTCTAGCTTCAAACTCCTGGCAGCTGTTTCTTTCCTCGTGTAGCTTTTTATTACTTACTTAATAACGAAAATAAAAAAATGATATCTGAATAGACATAATGTGCTGACTTTAAGTGCCAGGATTATATTTCCTAGATGAAGAACCAACTTGGTAGAACTAACACTGAATAAACAACCTTAATTGTTGCTGAAAGCTTTTCTTTGGTGGAAGGGCAAAGAAATTTTCTGGTCAGAACTCTTAATCCATTAGAAAAATTGTGTGCTGAAATTTAGATTGTTGCTGCAGTGATAAAAAATCATCTCTGTTTCATTTCATTATTCAAAAGAGAGAGAGCAAGAGAGAGAGGGAGAGAGATATATAATAAGATGTGGGGGAAATGTGCATGAAGAGTCATCCATTATTGAAAATAATCAAATAGTCCACCCAACTGCACGATGGAAATACAAATGTCATTTTTAGCACAGGACTTTTTGGTAGTTGTTTAAGGTGAGAAAGATATTTCCCCCCAATTTGGCTCCTATTTGCCTGTTTTCTGAACACACCTATTAGAGTATTTCAATTTGGGACAATAATTTTTACTCTTGTATTTTACCTCTCCAGCCTTTATTGTTGAATAAAAGAAAACACTGTTAAAATAAAACTGTTTGAAAATCCATAATGATAACATATGCTTCACAAATAAATTAGTTGCACAGACTGTTAAAAAATTCCTCCATTTAAAAATATTTTCAAATATCCTAGAATTACTATTTAATACCTGAAATTAGGATGTATTAGAATGGAAAAAGAGGAAGATTTGTATAATTCTGGCATTAAAAGTCCCTGCAGTTCAACATATTAAGGTATCTGTGGTAGGCAGCCTCTAAGATGTCCTCCAATAATCCCTACTTTCTGATATTTATACATTACCCACTCTCCTTGAATGTGGGCTGGGTGAATCAACTGACTTCTAATGAATAGAACATGGCAAAATGACATGATGTCACTTCTAAGATTAGGTTAGGAAAAGGCTGTGGCTTCCATTGTGGGCATGCTCTCTCTTGCTGTGTCTTGGATTGCTCATCTGGGGGAACCCAGTTGCCATATTGTGAAGCATCCCTGTGGAGAGGCCTACAAAGCAAGAGACTGAGCCTGCTGACAACATATAGGTGAGCTTGGAAGTGGATCCTGGCTCAGTCAAATCTTCAGGTGAGATTATAGTCCTGGGTGATGATTTGACTGAAACCTTATGAAGGACCTTGAGTCAGAGGTGCACTGCTAACCTGTGCCCAGATTTCTGATCTATAGAAACTGTGAGATGATAAATGCTGGCTGTTGTAAGCTGCTAAATTTGGGAATCATTTGTTATGCAGCCATAGATAACCAATACAATTGTACCAACAAAATTGAGAATTGGGGAAAGGGTATATTTGATAATATTCTATGCATGATTTTACCTAGAAAGGTAAGACAAAGGGGCTGTGGTGAAGAAAAAAATGGTCCCCTGAGATGTCCATGTTCTGATCCATGGAACCTGTGAATATGCTACTTGGCATGGCAAAAGGGATACTGTGAGTGTAATTAAGTTTCTTAACATGAAGAGATTATCCTAGATTATCCAGGTGGACCCAAGTCACAAAGGTCCTTTGGATAGGGAGGAAGGAGATGAGAGTCAGAAAAAAGAATTGTGACAATGCAAGGAGAGGTTGGAGTGATGCGCTTTAAAGATAAGGAGTCATGAGTCAAGGAACGCAGGCAGCCTCCAGAACCTGGAAAAGGCAGGGGAATGGACTCTTCCATAGAGCTTCCAGAAGGAATGCATTTCTGGCAACAGCTTGATTTTTTTTGTCCCTGTGAAACTGATTTTGGACTCTGACCTCCAGAGCTTCAAGATAATAAATTTGTGTTGTCTTAAGCCATTTTGCGGTAATTTGTCACAGCAACAATAGGAAACTAGTACAGGAGCTTTTGATATATATAATCTCCATGGGATGTGGAGTACAGCATAGAGAAGATAGTCAATGGAATTGTAACAGCTATATACGATGTCAGAGGGGTAGTAGCTTGGGGGGTGGGGGGGCATTATCACTTTGTGAAGGGTGTAAATGTCTAACTATTACATTGCTTTGTACACCTGAAACTAATTACAAAATAAATAAATAGCGCATTGGTGGAAAACCATGAACTAATAATCTGAGAGGAAAATTTTAAAAAGATTTAGGCACTTTCATCAAATAAAAGTAGATATGGCTTCTTCAAAACAAAAATAAAAGGCATAAGAAGAAAAGAGACTGAAATAAAAAGGGAACAGTTCAAGATGAAAAAGAATAAGACTGTGAGAAATTACTAAAAATTGAAAACATAATAAAAACATTAAAACCTACATTGTAGGGAATAAGGGACAGCAATGAGAGGTGAAAACCTGAAATAGAGGGTTGAGAAGCTATCCTGAAGTGCAAAGGAAGGAAAGGGGATAGATATGGAATAGAGAGAAGGAAAATATAATAAAAAAATGACTATTCATAGAGAAGAGCAAAATCTTTGAAACAATAAGAAACATTCCTAAAGCAAAAATATCTACATGTGTATTTTTAAGTTATCCATCCTCTGTGCAAAATAAATGAAAAGAAATCCACATTTAAATACATCTGACAATATTTTTATTTGCAAGGATTAAAAAAATTGTCTGCAGAGGCCAGCCAAGTGGCTCCATTGATTAAGAGCTCGCTCAAGAGTGCGAGCTCTGAGCAACATGGTCACCGGTTCAATTCACACATGGGCCAGTGAGCTGCACCCGAGCTGAGCTGCTGCTGAGCTGCCAGCAGGTGGCAGGATGGCTCAGCTAAAAAAAAATATTGTCTGCAAAACTTCTAGACAAAAATATATCTTCATATCCATAGACAAAAATATATCTTCATATCTATACCTAAATCTACATATATAGCTAATTTATATCTTTACTTATATTTACATCTATATCTATGCCTTACAAGTAGCCAAAATTTACATTGGGCCATTTTTCTTCTGCAGAAACATATGCAAAAATATTTTAGGGTGATTAGAGCAATGTGACCAAACATGTTTTCCAGGCCAAATTGAATATCATGTACAGAGGCCATTAAAAATCCACACACATTTAGAAGGGCTCATCAAGTGTATCACCCATTTATTCTCCCTTCTTCAATACTTTGAAGACATAACATTCAATGATCAAGAAACAAAATGAAATTAAGCTCATGAATGAAGAAAGAGGTTTTAAAGAAAGGTCATAGAACACTAAAACTAGTGGGGTTATTTGTTTGTGTGTTTTTGTTTTTTAAATCTGAATTATTTTAACTTGGATGCACATCTCAATGGAAATTGCAAAAAATTCTTAATGGGGAAGACCTAGCAAGCGCTCTATAAGCAATATATTCCAAAGGTGTGAGTTTTCACTTATGCAAACATATAGCTAAAAGAATGTTAAAGATCTATATATTATGTTAAAAAATCAAAAGACCTATAAATCCACCAAAATGAAAATAATTAAATCTATTATAATATATATATAGAATTATGATGAAAAATGATACAGTTCTTATGATAGTATGCTAGAAGAATATTCAACAGCATGGGGAAATGTACACAATATATATTTAGTGAAAAAAGCAAGGTATAAAACAGTGTGCATAAAAGAACAAGTTTTTGTGAAAATATGCATATGTGTGCATGAAAGGATACTGGAAAATTTTGTACTAAATCGTTAACAGTGATTTTCTCTGGATGATTTTCCTGTTTTGAGATTTATGCATTTTTAAAATTTTTTCTGCTATAAACATGTCACTTTTGAACAAACAACATGCACATTCTCTGCCCTCAGCAACAAATGGAAACATGCACACCCTTCTTTATGTTTCATGAGTTGCTTTAAGAAGCTGTTGAACCTTGACCACCACTAGCTGTCAGAAAGAGCAGCACAATATCCAACATGTAAAACCAAAGCTATTATGTTGAGGTAGGCAGGCATACTCTAGCATTTAGATGGACAGCCGCTAAGTCATTCAGCTATCTGGAGACATTTTCTGGTTAGTGCAGACCAGTATGCCTACTGTGGTAACAGACTTCTCAGAAAATCTAGACTGTTCCAGGCACCGAATTAAAATTCTTTTGAGGTTCAATTAGACCATTGTTAAGATTTACTCTCAAAATCTTCTAGGCCAGGATGCTTTATATTCTTCTCTGTAGACGTTACTATTATAATTGATCAGAATTGGCACTCAAGGGATTACCTATTTGCTATCCTCTGAAGCTACGCTAATTCATTCAATCACTTGTTTAGCCATATAGTTGGTCTGTCCTTCAACAAATATTTTTAAGTGTCAGACATTGTTCTACCCATTACATTAAAGCATGATAGTGAACAAGACACCCCAAATAGCCACTCCCATGGAGTTTACAACCTATTGTAGGTAGATGGTCGATAAATAAGTAAACAAATAAGCAAGATCATTTTAGCTAGTGATGAGTATTAGGAGAAAATTAAACAGAAAAATATGAGAAAGAGAAAGTAGTGGGCTTGTTTTACACAGGTTGAATGGGTAAGCTCTCTGAAGAGGTGGCATTTTTTGCTAAGACTGGAATGGTAGATGAGCATAATCCATGAGACCATTTGGGAGAAGAACATTTCATAGAGGAATCAACTAGTGCAAATGTCCTGGGGCAGGAATGCACCTGTGTTTAAGGAGGAGCAAGAGATCCAGTGTGGCTGTGGCAGATAAATGAGGATGAGTCAGTTATGGCCCATGAGGAAAACAAAAATTGCTTAATGTACTTAAAATAGAGGGGAATTAATATATGGAGTAGGTTGCATGGGTTGTAGAAGAGCTAACAAGCCAGATGGGATGGTGAAGCAATCCAAAGACTGTATGTGGCAGGGAGCCATTAGCAGCTCCAGGCTGGGAGGACTAAAGGAGGGTGCAGGGTTACCAGGGCCCAGGCCAAGGCCACTCAGCAGAAGCTGGACTTGGCCAACAGGAGCAGGAGCCATGGAGAAGACAGGTCAGAGAGCTTGGGTGAATATCCTAGCCCCTCCCTTTTTATATCTCCTGCCAGTGCTTTCCTCTGGCAAGACACAGGTCGAGGGCAGCTGATACAGGTAGGAGAGGAAGTCTGCAGGCAAACAGGAGAGACAGGTGCAGGGTGGGAGAGGAGTGTGGTCATGAGGAAAGGTCCTTGTAGGCTGAGGGAGGGCTGGGAACATCATCCAAGTGTTCCCAGAAGAGTGGTGCAAAATCATAAACTTCAAAAGTTTGGTCTTGCCTACAAATCTCTTGGGTCCCATCTCCCAGCAGAGATTTGTGTATCCATCCCCCTAATCTCCATCCCAAATGCTATAGCAATTCATCATAGCAAATGGCCAATTTACCATCTACATATTAATACTATACATTTAAAGTACTCAGATAAAATATTTGCAGTACCGGCGCTGTTCAGACTTCAGTGACCTGCAATATATCATAGGAATTATAAGCACAAACAGATGACCTAGGTTCAAATCCTAGTTCTGCCATCTACCTTCATAGTGGCTTCATTTCAACTAGGTCTTCTGGTGGGATCTACTCATACCGCCCTTCTGTCCTTAAAGATTCTGGTTCTTAGATTGTTTCACTCTAGCATATATGGGTCTACTCTTCTAAACCAACTCAAATTCCTTTGGGAAGCAGACATAGTATACAAAATGAACGAAGTAATGAAAACCTGATCTCAGGGCATTATGTCCTGGGGCAAAACTTTGCTCTAAAATGCAATTTCTTTAAATATTAGTCATTTTATTTATTTAATTGAGGTGCTAAGCTGAGGTCAGATTTCATGGGATCATCCCAGCCGAAATACTTTTCAGTTGTGTGACTTAACTTTTTGGTACCACCGTATTCTCAGGAGTAAAACGGAAAAAGTAATAACATCCCTCTGATAAGATAGTTGTGATTTTAGATATAATGATATATAAAGTGTTTGCCATAGTGCCTATAATTAATACATGTTAAATGAATGTCAACTGTTGCAAGTATTGTTAGTATTGTTATTATTGTTAGTTATTGGTAAGCTTTGCTATAAAAAAGATTTGAAAGCTTCAAAGATCATGCAGTTCATAAAATGTAATTAGAAGGAAGTGAAAGAGATTAAGAATATGTGTAGTTATATTCTGGACTAATCACTTCTTTGTTAATTTTATTCTACCTTTAATTATGTACTTTTGTTATTGGAATTATAATCGATTCTCAAATAATTTTAAAGTTTTTGAGTTATTAAGAAGCTTTCTTTTTGCTTTCTCATTTCCACTAATAGTCCAAATCAAGATTTCTCTAAATGTTTAGAAGTAGGAGTTATTACATATGCTCTAAACCACACACACACACACACACACACACACACAAAATGAATAAATATCACCATGTCCAGGGTACTAGAAGTCACAAGGAGCAAAATTATAATCTTTCTAAAGTGCAGCCCATGTTATTCTTCTAGAGAGAAGGTACTTATACTAACCTGTACATTGATTTACTTAAACGACCAGAAAACATCATATAAATGAAGCTACTAGAAAGATTTTAAGAAATCCAGACCTGAGGTTCACGGTCAACCTACTAAATCAGACTGTCCCAACATGGAATGTTATTATAAGGTTTTTTCACAACCTGGCCTTTTCTGTTAGGATGAATAATAACGTTGACTGGAGCAAAAAATGTGCTGATGGCTGCAACAGGAGGCCTTTCAATAATTCACTTATAGGGAAGCAATAAGAACCCCATCAGCACTTGGTGTCAGAGAAATGATTGCAGTAGACTGAAAATAGCAGGGAATTGAAAAGAGCTGTTGAAGGTAAGTAAGACTGGAAAGGGAATAGGATTGCTGAAGTATCCCTTCCCCCATCAGCAAGGGGGAAATAAAGCTTCACAAGCAGATCCCATTCTCCAGCAAAACCTCGCTATTCACACGTAATTTCAGGGGGAAAAACTGGACTTCATTTTGAATGCAACCATTTTGGATGTCAAGTTGACAAAGATAGATATTTAGCCGCTTAAGCCATTTTGAGTATCTATTTAGTGGTTCTGGAGAATTCTTCCCCTAACATTGACTTTCTTTATAGTCACCTAAACTTCACCTACACTCTACTCCCCAAAATCAAATTTACAATTGATGTGAAATAGATTTGAACCCCTCTTTCCCGCTTTCTCTCAAAAATCTCTTCAACTCTAAATTAAAAACAAAGGAATGGGTGAGAAATATTTTTGCCTGAGTGAAGGCCCCACACTTTTGTCTGCTGACGAGAATATTCTCCATCCCAAGTGATTTCATGAATGGCTGCCTTAAAGACGCGACAAGCCTACAGAACCTTTCTCTGCTATGACAGTATTTACCACTTTTTAAAAAAACTTAATGTCAGTGGGCCCTAAAAAGGGTTGCTTAGACTAACAACATATCCATGTTATTCTATTCGAATCTAAAATCATGGCTTTGCCTGTAGTCATTCTTTAAGCAATTAATATCTACCAGTTTAAAAGCATTTCTGCTATTTGTTTTGTGCTTTTTCTTGGAAATCGATTCTGTATTTGGATTACTGTGAGGCAAACGGAACTTCCTATTTGTTCGTATTCAGTATTTCTGCCTGTGGCAACTCTTGCTCCTACTTACTGATTCCATTATTTTATAAAGGCTATTTTGATGTCTTTCCCTCAGAGAAGAAGTACTCAACTGGTCTCTACCTTTTTCTGTGATTCAAGAGGAAGTGATTTTAAATGTAAAAAAAAACATAATTGATGATAATATTGGAAGTTTCACAGAGTTCTGATCTTTCATCCCTATTCTTACTATTAAATTTTATCAATACAAAATATTAAAAGCTTGTTATGTGCCAGTCACATGTTAAATGTTGTAAGTGCATTATCTCATCTATTCTTTCTCATAACCCTTTTATGGAGGTGGTGATATTGGGCCCACTTTACAGATGAGGGCAGTGAGGTACAGAAATGGTAAATCACCTGCTCAATGTCACACAAGTAACAAATGCAGAGCGGGGACTTGAACCCGAGTTTGGATGAATGTAGAACTGACGTTATTTAACACTATTCAATACTGCCTTGCATGTTCATTACCATCGTGTCACATTTTTTATTTTTGCAAGTTCTGTATTTGTAATAGATTGAACTATGTCCCCCAAAGACATTAGGTTCTATTACTAGAAACTGTCAATGTGACTTTATTTGGAAAAAGCGACTTTGCAGATATAATAAAGGATTTTGAAGCAAGATCATCCTAAATTATCTAGGAGGGCCCTAAATGTAATCACATGTATCCTTATAAGAGGGAGGCAAAACAGCATTAGGGGGAGTGGCCGGTTAGCTCAGTTGGGTGGAGCGTGGTGCTAATAACACCAAGGTTGTTGGTTCAATCCCCACATGGGCCACTGTGAGCTGCATCCTTTTTAAAGGAGTCAACTATGCCCTTGTGGCATGAAGGCAGTATGTGGCCAATGACCATGGCTGTTCCCCAATAAAATCTTTAAAAAAAAAAAAGCATTAGACATAGACAGAAGAGTAGTTGGGAATGTGAGCATGAATGAATTGGAGTGATGTGGCCATTAGCCAAGGAATGCCAGCAGCCACAGGAGAACACCTTTATCGACCTCATTGTCTCTTTACAAAGCTCTGTTTATTTCAACCCTTCCACACTGTATTTGCAATGATTTGTTTCTGTTTCTTTCTCTTCCACTAGTCTGTTAGTTTCTGAAGGCTATGAATTGGCACAGAGTAGGTATTCAGTACATAATTTTGGAAGGACAGAATTAGCTGGAGTTTGCAGAGGTCAAATGGCTCACAGAAGGTCACAGTATTAGTCTCCTACTCCTGCTGTAACAAGTTACCAGGATCATAGTGGCTTAAGTCAATGCAAATTTATTGTCTTATACTTTTAGAGGTCAAAAGTTCAAACTCGGTCCCACTGGGCTCAAGTCAAGGTGTTGAAGGGCTGATTCCTTCTTGAGGATCTGAAGGGAGAATTTGTTTCCTTGACTTATTCAGCTTCTAGTGACCACCTGTCTTCCCTGGCTGGCTTCCTGTGCTCTACCTTCAAAGCCAGCAGTGGAGCATTTCCCAGTCTCTCTTTCTCTGACCCCTGTCATCACACCTCCTTTCCTGACTCTGGCCTTCCCACCTTCCCTTTATTAAAGACCTTTATAATTATACTGGGCTCACCTGGGTAACCCAGGATAACTTCCCTATTTCAAGATCCTAACTTAATCATGTCTGCAAAGCCTCTTTTGCCTAGTCAGGTAACATTCACAGGTTCCTGGGATTATGACATGGACATCTTTGGGGGACCATTATTTGTCTACCATAGTCACACAACTCCTCCTGGGAAACTCCAGTGGTTTTGCCTGCCACTGACAATAAATACCCTGAGAACAACTGCATAGGCATCTTCAGCCCAAGTTTATTCTCACGGATCTTCAGACTTCCAGAGCCCAATCTTTGCTCTCTATTTATTTGTAAATGCCCCATAGATACCATAAATTCAGGATATCCCAAATTGCACTTACCAGTTCTGCTGTCACTTCTATTTCTTGTTGATCATTGGCTCATCAGTGGCCACAGAAGTCACCAGGCTAGAAACTTTAGGATGTACTTGTTTCCTCTTGTTCACTTAACCAAACTTTAATCAATCACCATGTCCTGCTGATTTCACTTCCTAATTGTTCCTCAGATCTCTCTCTCCCTTTTTATTCCTCATGCCGTGTCTTGATTCAGTCTCTCATGAGTTCAAACCTGGGCAATGAAACGTCTCCTAATTGTGTCTGCCTGATTGTGGTCACCTTCCTTCCCTTAAATCCATTCTCCTATCTGCAACAGAGGATTTATTTAATTGCTCTGTCTTAACTGTTTTCTATACCCTATTCTACTTCTCTCACTTTTGTTCTCTAGAGAGCACATTCTCAGTAAATACCTTTCACAGGAACCCACATCTCAGGCTCGTTAGAGAATTCAGCCTAGGATACAATCTCTATGTTTTACTCATCTTGGAAGCTCCCACCTCCACTTCCACTTGACTTCCTCTCCTGCCTTATTTGTTTTAATTGCATTACATATCCATGCCCAGACCAACCACTGTTAAAGAAAATCTATTACCAATATTACTGTAGACTATGTATCTAAGATGGAGTAGATTTGGGGAGATCAATCATTCAAACCACTGCAAATATTAATGAATGTGATCAGCTCTGTAGGAGGATTTTATTCTTCCTGTGGTTTACTTGCCTGGGGCACTGGGGAATGAATTTCTGTGTTGGTTCCACCATGCTAAATCTGAAATTGTAGGTAACTATGATGAGGACACATTAACTTATTTAACTGAATAAGCTTTTGATAATCTTAGAGAAACAGTATTTTTCCAGCTTGTCTAATTCTCAGGCAATTCTAATGCCCTAAGTCTCTAAAGTCATTTTAAAAATTTTAATGGGGAGAACATTTCTTCTTTGGGAGATGATTCTGCCAAAGTATAATACCACATTTCATGATTTCCACTGCACAGTGACACATAGTTAAGTTGACAAAGAAAGCTTCGCCTCTCTGCAGAACACAAATCTGCTAGGAAATGCTGTGAATTTTTACAAGTCTTGTCCTGAAACTATAAGGTCAAGACAAAACATGGAAATCAAAGTGGCTCAATCTATTATAAACAAAATTCATGTGAAATAAATTTTTCCAGACATCTATGACGTCACCAGGAACAATTATCTGCTGCTTCCATTTGTGGCGAAGTTAGGAAATTGGAGCAAACGGAGGACAACATATATATGGTAGTCTCTTCCCTAGTATTCTTTGACTTATCCTCACCCCCTCACCCCAGCCATATTTCAAGCTCTATCTTTGTGATAAATCTCCATACTT
>NW_017732564.1:23339-26569 GCF_001890085.2 Hipposideros armiger
CATTTTGAGCAGCAAAGGGGTACATCAACTTAGCAATAATTAGATTTGACTGGGCGGGGAGACATTGGGAAAGGGAACTGGCAGAGACTTGCTATCTGTTTAGATGAACTTCTGAGAGTCACATATTTTTATGTATTTAAAACTTTTCTTAAACTTTTTAGTTTTTAAAAAGCCAATTTATCTTTATCAATGGTAAAATATATGGAAATACAATTGGAAATAATTTAGGCTTTATTTTATGAGTTTTAATGAAGCAAATGGGAAACATAAAGTGTTGCATTTGCTCATAATTGCAGTTAGATGCATGATAAAAAGAAAAAAAGTCAACACATTACTATAGCTGAGGAAGGAAATCCATTTTCCTGAGAATAAAAACAAAACTAAGGAGGACGTTCCAAGATGGCATATTAGGTATGCCCCCTGCCTCCCAAGATCACATCAAAATGACAAGTAAATTATAAAGCAATCAACTTCAAGAACCATCTGAAGACTAGCTGAACAGAACCTCTATAACTAAGGATATAAAGAAGAGTCTACACAGGCTGGTAGGAGGGGCAGAGAGGTGAAACAGGTGACCCCAAACCCACAGGTAGTGGTTGAATGCCAGGAGGGATACCCCTGAAAAGATAGGGGTACCAGCCCCTCGTCAGGCTCCCTAGCCCAGGGGTCCTGTCCCAGGAAGAGGAGTCCCCACAACACCTGGCAGTGAAAATCAGCGAGGACTCTCTCTACTTGGCCCAGTGAGACAGAAGGCAGCCTGAAACCCAAATGTCCTCTTAAAGGGCCTATACACAGACTCATTCACTTACAAACACTCACCTGGGCTCCTGTGAAGGGGCAGGAACCTGAGAGGTGCTGGAGACATATGGGGAAAGATTGAGGGCTGGAGAGACAGCTGCCATTATCCCCGTGTGGAGCCTGCCTCACAAGTAGCATACAGGAGAGTGCCATCTTTTTTATTGAATCCTCTCCCACAGGACCAAATCTGAGATTGCATTGGTCTGGTAAAATCCGTGCATGTGCACCAACTTGGTGATGCCCTAGTCTCTGCCCTGCCCAGCTCATGCAGCATAGGCTGGGGTGCTCTTGGCTCCTGGGAAACAGGCCCTGCCCCACAAGCTGTAGAAGCCTTTTGCAGTAGTGGATGGCTATGGTGGCCTGGGGAACTTTTGATGGCAGTCAGCCACAACTTGAACTGAAGCCTTTCAAGGGGGTCTCTCAGGACCTGTGGGCCTGAGGTGAATAGTGACTGGCTACAGTATTCTCGGCATTTTGTGAAGTGGTCACAGGCCCAGAACTGGCGAAAGAACTGAGTCTGTGTTAACTTTCTGAAAACTACCAGCCATGCCTCATGACTCCCTGGGACCCTGCCCAGCTAGTGTTGTGTCGCTGGAGATACTCTCAACATTGGCTCAAAGAGCCCGGACCACACCTACGTAACAAGGATCTTTCAATGGCTGAGCCTTATGGGCAGCCAACAGGTGGCAACAGGCCTAGGTAAATCCGGGATCTTTTGCTAAGCTGTCTCAGGCCCAATAATGATGGAAGTTGGCCTTCCATCAGCAAGGCCACCCCCACATGTCTCCAGATCCAGCACAGGCAGCNGGGGGTTATCTTGTTTTACCATGTCCTCGGGAGAAAAATGTGAAGATAAATGTGAGTACTTGAAAAGTTAAACAAATTGTTATAAAGAAGGAGCAATTAAATCAAAATACTGGCTAGTGTTCTATTATTTTAGAAAGTGAGAAAGAAGCTAAAATTTTGGGCCCATGTATGTGATACTAGCTTAATAAAGATACTTTTCTAACATAAGAGGCCTCACAATGGGACAAAATGCATGTTCTTTTGTGAGAGTCTGGAAATTTGAGTCTGTTCTCTGCCTTACTACTTGTTTATTGTGTGACCTCGGGCAAGTCACTTAACCTCTCTAGTTTGAATTTCCTTTCTTTGAAATATTAGAGATAGCACTACTAATAATAAAAAGAATGCTGTTAATTGTAGCAGTGTTGATATTTACTGAACACATGACAAGCACGGTATGAAATGTTTACACATATGCCCCATATTGTTTTCTCAAAAACCTCTGATATAGGTATTCAAATTCCCACTTTATAGAGCTGGTATATCTGTTAAGAGGCTTTAGGTATCAAGTCCTACAGAAAACCTAATCCAACTGACTTATGCAATAAGGAGAACTGATTATTTCCCATAAGAAGAAGTCTCAAGCTCTGTTAATGCACTAACTCAGGGATGTCCCAAGGTGCCAAGATATTGGCACCAGTTTCCTCTGCTGTCCTTGATATGTGGACTTTGATTGTTCTAGCTTGACCCAGACTTAGGGACTTATAGGGGAAAGAGAGCACTACTTGGGCCTTAAGCCTAAGTTGCATGTTCCAACTCTATGGGTGATTCTTATATTATGGTATCAAGCAGTAGTCCAGCTAAGAGTAAAGTGATGATTTGGTTTCCCGTTTGTCATTGTCCTATTGAGTGCATAAACCCCACAGGACACTCATGGAAAGAAGACAGCATAGGACCACACAGTAGAAATCAGTACTTCTGGATCGTCTGGCCATCACAGCAGCCTGGAATCCCCTCACCCCTCAGCGCTAAGACAGACACGTATCTATTTGCAATACCTGGCATTCCTATGCCCTATTTGAATATGATAAAACATGGCCTGGATGAGTGCCAAAAGAAGAAACAAGTTTAAGTTGCAAGCCCTCTAGTATATCTTCCATTTACATAGCTGAGTAGATGGGTAAAGCTGGCCAGCAGGGGCAGCAAAGATGGATATGGACCATAGCTAAAAATGGTGTGAAATGATTGAGGGTTTAAGCGCTGACATTTCAGTTATGGTTTAAGTCAAGAATGCCAAGCTGTAGCCTGAAACAAGCCTGCCACTTAAGCCACAACTTTAATTTCAAGTCAAAAATTGCTTTTGCCATGTGTTGGATATAAACATCATTTAGTAATTGAACATAGTTGGTCTTGCTCACAAAAACTAAATGTCTGTTAAAGTTCTTGGGAAAACATTGGCTCTGGAGCAAATTATGGGACAATGTTATATTTAGAAAAGCCTTCTGCAAAAGTTGCCAGCAATGTTTCTATTCTCTCATTCATCAGATTTTGCTTACCGCTTAGATAATCCTCTTCTTAGCCCAACCCTACCTTCTTCATGGGTTCAAGTACCCAAAGCTACTGCCTTCGTTCTACAAATCCAATCCTAG
>NW_017732564.1:30625-31769 GCF_001890085.2 Hipposideros armiger
CGGAAAAGCAAACAAACACATGGAGGCTAAATAGCATGCTACTAAATAGTAAGTGGGTCAAAAATGAGATCAAGGAAGAAATCAAAAGATACCTTGAGACAAACAAAAATGAAAACACAATGACCCAAAATATATGGGACCCAGTGAATGTAATCATAAGAGGGAAATTCATAGCAGTGCAGGCCTACCTAAAGAAACAAGAAAAATCTCAAATAAGCAGTCTAACTTACACCTAAGGGAACTAGAAAAAGAACAGCAAACAAAGCCCAAAGTGAGTACAGGAAGGATATAATAAATATCTGAGCAGAAATAAATGAAATAGAGGCTTAAAAAAAGTACAAAATATCAATGAAACCAAGAGCCAGTTTTTTGAAAAGATAAACAAAATTGATCAAACCTTTAACCAAAGTCATCAAGAAAAAGAGTGAAAGTACCCAAATAAATAAAATCAGGAATGAAAGAGAAGTGACTGCAGGCACCACAGAAATACAAAACAAAACAAAACAAAACAAACAAACAAACAAAAAATACTATGAGCAACTATATGCCAACAGATTGGAGAATCTGGAAGAAACAGATAAATTACTAGAAGCATACAATCTTCCAAGGCCGAACCAAAGAGAAATAGAAAATCTGAACCAGACAATTACTACTAATGAAATTGAATCAGTAATATCAATCTCCAAACAAACAAAAGTCCTGGATAAGATGGCTTCATAGGTGAATTTTACCAGACATTCAAAAAAGAACTAACACCTATGCTTCTCAAACTATTCCAAAAAATTCAAGAGGAGGGAAGGCTCCCAAGCTCATTTTACAAGACCACCATTACCCTGATTCCAAAGCCAGACAATGACATTATGAGAAAAAAAAAGAACACTACAGGCTGATATCCCTAATGAACATAGATGAAAAAAATCCTCAACAAAACATTAGCAAAGCAAATTCAGCAATAAATTAAAAAGATCATACACCATGATCAAGTGGGATCCATTCCTGGTGTGCAAGTTCATTCATTATTTTTACGTGATCTGTCACATAAACAAAATGAAAAATAAAAATCATATGGTCATATCTATCAATGCAGAAAAAGCATTTGACAAAATTCAGCATCCATTTATGATAAAAACCTTCAGCAATGTTG
>NW_017732564.1:33824-34706 GCF_001890085.2 Hipposideros armiger
AAATGTCCATACTACCCAAAGTAATATACATAGATTCAATACAAAATACCAATGGCATTTTTCATAGAACTAGAACAAATAATCCTAAAATGTATATAGAACTGTATATAGAACCATAAAAGACCCCGAATAGCCACAGCAATCTGAGAAAAAAGAACAAAGCTGGAGGTATCATGAAACTTGATATTAAATTATACTACAAGACCATAGTAACCAAAAAAGCATGGCGTTGGCATAAAACAGACACATAGATCAATGGAACAGAATACAGAACCTAGATATAAATCCATGTCCATATGGTCATTTAATCTATGACAAAGGAACAAGAATATACACTGGGGTAAAGAAAATCTATTCAATAAATGGTGCTGGGAAAACTGGACAGATACATGCAAAAAATTAAAACTGAACTACCTTCTTACTCCATATAAAAGAATAAACTCAAAATGGATTAAAGGCTTAAATGTAAAACCCAAAACCATAAAACTCCTAGAAGAAAATGTAGGAACTGAACTCTCAGACATTACCCTTAGTAATATTTTTACAGATATATCTCCTTGGGCAAGGGAAACAAAAGAAAAAATAAACAAATGGAACTACATCAAGCTAAAAAGTATTTGCACAGCAAAGGAAACCATCAACAAAACAAAAAGACATCCTACTGAATGACAGAAGATATTTGCCAATAATACATCTGATAAGGGGTTAATATCCAAAGTTTATAAAAAACACATATGACTCAACACCAAAACAAAAACAAACAAACAAAAAATGGGCCGAAGACCTGAATAGACATTTCTCCAAAGAGAACCTACAGATGGCCAACAGGCATATGAAAATATGCTCAACATCACTAATCATCAAATAAATGCAAATAAAAAA
>NW_017732564.1:39060-43418 GCF_001890085.2 Hipposideros armiger
ATATATATATATATATATATATATATATATATATATATATATATATATATAGTATATAGAAGAAGAAAACTTCTAGAAGAAGAGAACTCATTATAAATACGATCTGCACATTTATTGGATTCCTATATGTGTGAAGTGCATATACTAGAAAGTTAATTTCTCCAAAAGTTTACTCCTACCATTGTGGAGTCATAGAATAAGTTCAAAGATGGTGACTTGATTTTATATTTGGGCGGAACAGACAAGAAACACTTTGCATTCAGAGAATAATTCCACCTACCTCAACTATCTGAAGCTTAATAGAAACAAAGTAATTTCCATAGCAAATCTGAAGTTTAGCTATTGCGAGATATTTAACTACATGAGATTAAATTGTGTTTGATTATAAAATATTAAACCCATTATTTACTTCTGAATACACAATAGTTTAAAGCCTTTGTTGTTTAAAAAAAATCGTACAACCATATGTGCCAAATTGTGAATGATAAATTTAGCATATGCTAGCAAAGCCTTATTTTTTTAATAAGATTAGTAAATAGTTAGTACATTTTAATTAAATTTTAACTATTATAAAGTACTTGACAAGTTGGCTTTCGAAAGTATTTGGATTACTTAATGAGATTAGAAAGATTAATTTAAGTGCCAGAATAAATAAAAGATCCTTTTTTTTCTAATTTAATTAAATTTCCCCTAGAAAAAAATGTGGTATGACTTTTTACAAAAAAAAACTTGCCACCTTCTATCTATCTCAAAAATATTTCCAACACATTTTTAAGTATATTGTGGCCGCGTTTGCAAAAGACCTAACAAAGGGAATATGGTTACTTGTTATGCGAGCAATTTGAACATACTGCCATCAAGTGGTGGTGGTAATTCAGAGGGTTGTGCCTCTCCACTTGAGGAGCTAGGCTAGTCTGGGCAAAACCTCCTTCTGGCCTTGAAAAGAAGCTCAATTTCTGTGAAGGATTTCTCATGAGGGTTTATTGGACCAACGCCATTCTCCTCTCAGTTTAAGAGGATTGACCTTTGATGTCTCAGAATGGGATTTGTCTCTTCCCACCCCACACCCCATGGAGTCAATCATGAGAGGGCAAAACAGGTATCAATTCCAGGAGTCTTAATATATCTTAATCAGAACTTCTTTGATTTCTCCCTCACGTAGTACCTCTTGCCTTCAGATTTTATCCTAAAGGCTAGACTTAACCTTCTGTAAATTTTGGGTGGAATAAAAATTTGTCTGTATATTTCCACCTTCCCTTTATCAGTCCCCCTTCCATTTCTGGGATAGCTACCCCTTTCACCATACTTAATAGTTCATCTACAACTTCCTGCAGCCTATTCTTGCTGATCTCCCTTAAGATATTAACAGATAAGGTATAAGTGGAATAATGTGTACAATCTGACCTCAAGTCTTCAATGGTTTTCTTGTTTCCAAAGGGCTCTGATTTCCAAAAACATTAAAGACTCAAAGAAAAGAAGCTTTGGAGGTAAATGATAAGCATTGTGTTTATATTTTATATAGATTTCTCATATAATGGTGGCCTATTCTGATTATAAGCAACTGTGCTTCCAAACACATGTATTTTCAACCTGTACTGGGAATAAGCACAGTGATTTACTCTTCCACTTTTTATGCAATGTTTTGTATACATGCACACATATAAATGTATATGTATATTTATAAACATATGAAAGAATATGGTGTGGAAATCGCTAGTATCTATTAAGGAAAGGGAGATATAAACCTTCTTTGAATATGACTTCTGATACAGAATATTTCTATTATTTTGACTGGCAAATTATTTAAATTCATACCCAGTAGACTCGTCCTCATGCATCTTTTGTCAGAATAAAAATTCTACCTGACTAATGAAATAAAGGTACTTTCAAAATAATAGAATTTAATATAATTATTGGTCATCACATCATAACTATTTTAGCATACATTATAATCATTAATTTCCTGGTAGCTGTTAAAATCCTGCCATCTTTGGAGATGGTCTAAGTATCTTTAATAGGAATTATTTGGTGAGACTAACAGGAATTTAATATAAAAGAGATCCATCTGGTAGATAGCAAATTAATAGTACTTGAACATTGAGTTCCACTTTCCAAAAACTAATTAGGCATAAAAAAATAAAGTTTCTTAACAAATATAGATGCATTTTCATTATAATTTCATCACAGGTCACCTCTGTCACATCTGAGTGGTTTAGAATAACTAAAGCTTCAGAAGACCTGTTCTTAACTTGGTGAAATACAGAAGATGACAAAGTAAGGAAACTAAAGTTAACTTCATGCTTCATTTAAGTGTTTAAATCTCTTTTTGATACAGCTTGATCCAGTCCTCTCAAACTTTTAGAGGACTTTATAATTTAATCACAGGCTGAGATCAGAAATGTAGGAATGTGGTATGGAAATAGCTAGTAGCCAGAGCATACATAGGCTTTACTTTGAATTTGACTTCCTGATACAATTCAAAATAGCATGATTTAAAGCATTTGGGTTAGCACTACAAGAATTCAGCAGTCTCCCAGGGGTCACAAAATTTGAGGAAAACGTTTTCTTCTTGAGGATTTGACTTATTAAAGGCAATTCTCTCGTATATTTTGGAATTCTTGGGTGAAATTTGTGTGTGTAGATTCTAGAGACGACCTTCAAATTCTGTTAAAGTTTGTTATCTCCATGGAAACCTTAAAAATATTTCTTCCAAAATCTAACTGTATTTATCCTCTCAGAGTGCATAGAAAGACAGGTGATGCCCTAAAAGAAGAAATTGGCTTAGGCTGAAAAAAGGAACCCGCCAATACTTTGTACACACACACACACAAACACACACACACACACCCTTTCAGCTTTCCAGCATTTCTATTTGAAAGGGTTGTAAACACCATGAAGACTGAAGATTCATACCCAAGTTGTCTCCTTTAAAGATTAAGTTGGTTTTTTTCTGGTTGGCAGTTAATTATTGAATAATCAGTTGTATCTTACTAGAGTTTCTTTTTAGCCTTTGTTAGCCCTTATATTATGGTTAAAGTAGCTCTACAATAAAAAGCATCTTTTATGTCTGGATTTTCCCTTGAATGCTCTGAGTCTTTTTTTTTTTTTTTTGCTGAGCCATCCTGCCACCTGTTGGCAGCTCAGCGGCTGCCGGGACTTGAACCGCTGTTGCTCAGAGCTCAAACTCTTGAGCAAGCTCTTAACCAACTGAGCCACTCAGCCGGCCCTAATGCTCTGAGTCTTTNCCCTATGTTTAATGCATCTCTAGTCACAATAGCTAAGATATAGAAACAACCAAAATGCCCATCAAGAAACAACTGGATAAAGAAATAGTGGTGCATATATACAATGGAGTATTATTGTGCCATAAAAAAACAATGAAATCTTACCATTTGCAACTACATGAATGGACCTAGAAGATATTATGCTAAATGAAATAAGTCAGACTGACAAAGACAAATACCATATGATTTTGATGGTATTATAATAGCTATGTACGGTGTCAGATGAGTAGTAGACTTGTTGGGGTTATCAATTTGTGAGGTGTGTAATCATTATATTGTTTTGTACACCTAAAATAATAATAAAAAATGGGAATGAGTTCTTCTGAATAGACATTTCTTCAAAGAAGACACACAAATAGTCATCAAGCACATGAAAAGATACTCAACATCATTATTCATCAGGAAAATGCAAATCAAAATCACAATAAGATATACCACTTCATATTTACTAGGATAGATAAAATAAAAAAGACCAGCGATGATAGCTGTGGGTGAGAATATGGGTAAATTGGAATCCTTACATATTGCTGGTCCAAATGTATTCTTGTGCAGCCATCGTAGAAAAACAATTTCTTGAATGGTTAAACATAGAGTCACCATGTGAAGTGTAATTCCACTTGTAGGTATATCCAAGAGAAATGAAAAGATATGTTTACACATCAACTTGCACATGAATATTCATAGCAAAATTATTCATAATAGCCCCCAAATGGGAAAAAGAAATTTCCATCAATTTGTGATTTAATAAATAAGTTGTACCATATCCATACAATGGAAAATTATTCAACAATAAAAAGAATGAGTTATTAATACATGCTACAAGATTTGTGAACTTTGAAAACATTATGCAAAGTAAAAGTTGTCAATCACAAAGACCAAATGTCATATGATTCTATTTATATGCAATGTCTGGAATAGGCAAATGTAGAGAGATAAGAAGTAGATTAGTGGTTGCCTAGGCCTGAGAGTATTGGAGGAAAACAGGGAGTGACTGCTAACAGGCTATGGGGTTTCTTTTTGGGGTGAAGAAAATGTTATAAAATTGATTGTGATGATAGTTGCACAGTTCTGTGA
>NW_017732564.1:48853-68460 GCF_001890085.2 Hipposideros armiger
TGCTCAGCTTGGGCCGGGACTTGAACCGCTGTTGCTCAGAGCTCAAACTCTTGAGCAAGCTCTTAACCAACTGAGCCACTCAGCCGGCCCTAATGCTCTGAGTCTTTAGAGAGGTTTCTCCACTCTGGCTGGCTGGAACTCCCATCACTCCTAGAAATGTGTAACATCCAGAACCTCCAATCAGCTCCCAATTCCCCTGTGCATGCAAAGACTAGTATTTGGCCAGATTCAAAGAGACACCAAGCTAATTTCTAGAGCGCTGTCTCTATAGAGCTTCTCCATTATCCTACCATACAAATTTTAGCTGCTTGCTTCTTCAGTCCCAAATTCTATCACTGTTTCCTCCACTCAGCGGGATCTTTGCCATCTGTTTGGTGTCCATTTTGTTAAGCCATAGTCAGAAAAATTCCCTCAGGAAGAAATCTGAGGTGAACGTCCACTATATGTCTACCGCCAAAAAAGTTGCCTAACATATTTTTCCAGTTTTATAATTGATTATAGTGGATGAGAAGCATAATAGCCCTTTTATTACATCATGGCCATAACTGAAAGCAGAACATGGGAAGAAGCACTTCTCATGCTCACATGTCCCTTTGTGATTATCATTGTCCTAAATACAGAGGAACGGGACCCAGCCATGACACAAAAGAACAATTAATTATACAAAGTAATACATAGGCACTAAAATGAGTGGTACATGTTAAAAATCCTATTGGCATTCAAGGATTCATGCCACAGTATTTTTTGAGTGACCATTTGGACAGTTCTAGATTCGGGCATGTGAAAATTGCTGTAGGTTCTGGATATGTGAAAATAAAAAGCAATCCATGTATTTAGATATCCAAGATTCTACTGGTACATCTTACCCTGCTGGAGTTGAGATGAAAAAACAAACAACAAAAAAACCAAAAACCTGTCAATTAGGGTAGTTTATGACAATTTTATGAAAGAAATCGGACTTAAATTGAAGAGTGGGCTTTGGTGCAACTGGCCAGATAGAATAGAGTCAGGATACAGCACTGTTGTTAGAGTCAGGAGCTAGCATATATTGCTATTCGTGATGGAATGTGTGAAATTAGAGATTCACTGAGTAGGATAGAACCAGATTATGGAGTGTCTGGAAAGCCTGGCATATACTCTTAATATTAGGTTGTCGGGAAAGTCATGATGCATTTTTGCATTGAAAAGCATAGAAAAATACGTCATGACTTTCCTGACGACCCAATAGGAAATGAGGAACTGTTGCAGTTTTATAAGGTATGAAGAGGAGCATGATGAAGGAAGATCTGTCCACCAGAAGTATTCAGAAATACATACAGGATGGATCATTGTTTACTTATAAAACACTGGAAGCATAACAAAGAAAGATTCCATCAAGAGTAGAAATACAGAGGATAATGACTTTTAGGAATTACTCAATTCAACAAAACCCTGATCCTCTGGAAAATATTTTTTTAGAGAAAAACTGCAATGAAGTTATTTGTAAAACTTGGCACACATAGAAATCCAGTTTGCTATAAAGCATAATCTATGAAAGAGATAAAAACAGGGGACTATCTGTACAAGTGCAATGTTATGATAAAAATGATTTGATTACAGTCAGCAAAATGGAGAGAGTTTATTGGTAATGGGTAATTTTTTGCTTGGGAAGGAAAAAGTAAGTCATGAATTTAGGGCTCTAAATTTATGATATTAAAATGTGGTTTGGCATTTCTGAAAATTTTAGTATGGGGAAATAAGAAATAAGAGCAAGAATTCTGATAAATGACTTTAGCTTCTCATTCTTATAGTTATAGAAAATATGACTCACCTTTTTTCATATGGTACCAAGTTTTTTTGTTTTACTTTGTTGTTTTTTTTAACTTAATTTTGTTTCAAATCCTATTGCTCTCTAAGATTGGAAATTTAAATGTTGGCCTGAGAAAGACACAACCCATATATAAGACAAATCATATGGGCTTGGAAAATAAGACACATATTAGAAAGGGTCTTATCTGTTTTAGCATAAAAGACTTCAAGAAATTTGAAACTTTTACAGCATTATTGTTATTTGCCATAAATAACAAGAGCTGAAGTTGTCTCCTCTCCTGAGAACCTAAATCAACACTCATTTACAAAAGTCTTGAGAAATATGTTAGAAGATTGCAAAACTGAGTTGCTGGCCAAGCTGTGGGGTAGTTGGTAAAAGTTAGGTATCTGAGAAAGTGCTTATTTTGAACTTTAAGAAGGAAGAAGGAATTGGGAAGGTGGAGAATGTAGGAGCTTTTGTGAAGGGGATGACTGATAACCTAGACCCTGGAGAACAGGCAGGATTGGCTGAGATAATAAGTAGCCTTTTTTTGCAGAGGAAGTATGGTAGAGGTACGGAAGTTGGGGCCCAGTAATACACGTGAGCAAGTTGTATTAAGTGAATTTGTGGCTTACAGTTAAGGTTGAAATGAGGCTAGGTTGTAAAAGACCTTCTATGGGGTCTGTATCCACCAGGACAGTGGCTCCAGAAATGTTACCAAAAAACAAACAAACAAACAAATAAAAACCCACAAAAAGCAAAAAACAAACAAAAAAAACCCAACAACAACAAAACTCCACACATTAATTCTTCCTATATTAAATGCCCTCTAATAATTTCTATTCCATTTTATTCTACAACTGTTTCCTTTAAAAAAAAAAATTCTGGCATGACCCACTGAAGGTATATATTCAATTAAGAAATCAAGGCCCACAATGGTAACACTGTTCTAGTGAAGTTCATGAACTTGTCTGAGCTGAGGAATAGAGAAGGGCTTTGGGAATATGAACTGGACTGGTTGCACAGGATGCCTAGAGGGAAGAAACACCCTAGCTTGGGTGGTTATTGTGGACATTAAGGAAAATATTTGTTTTTTTGGAAATATTTGAATTAATGAATGTAAAGTGAGCAATGCCATTGAAAAACATGCAGAGGAAAGGGAATGAAAGAATGATCTAAAGCGATGAGAGGGGAGATAAAGAAATGCATGCAAGACATAATGGAGTGAAGGACCAAATAAGATTTTGTTTTTTTTTTTTTTAGCTGAGCCATCCTGCCACCTGTTGGCAGGTCAGCAGCAGCTCAGCTCAGGCCGGGACTCAAACCATTGTTGCTCGGAGCTTGCACACTTGAGCAACCTCTTAACAAACTGAGCCACTCAGTCGGCCCAAAATAAGATTTTTTAAAAAATTTATCTATGTGTGACTATGTGCGTATAAATATTGAATAAGTCATAAACAACATCAAAGCAGCTATACGAAGTAACTGCCTCGAAAACTTTTAAAAATCTTATATGCTCATCTAAGCTACTCAAAACTAAGCCAACATGTAATGCAATGGAAAAATTCTATTGCCTTAGGAGAAAAGGAAAGAATCATTTAAGTGTCTATTATGAGCCAAGCATTAATATGTGCAGTTTCTCATTTAACCCTCAAAACTGTCAAACAAATATTGATGTATTTATTATACAGAAAATGCAACTGAAGCTCAGAGAAGTTAAGTAGCTTTTCCAAAGTCAAAGAGCTAATCAAATCAAAAGCAGACATTTGGGTTCAGGTGTGTCTGGTTCCAAAGCTTGAGCTTAGTGATAGGGTAAAATTCCAATTATGGAAAAATGTTACAATTTTTTTAAAAGAATGAGGTGTATTCCATGTAATTACATAGAATGACTTTTCAAACCAACTTGTAGTCTCAAAATAACTCTTTATAATCCACTGTTCACTATGTACAGAGGAGAAATAAAGGTTTATAATGAAATGATAGGTAATGCTTTAAAAAATAAAACTTTTATTGAGTTTTAACCCTCCATCAGGCGCAACTGATCTCACAGATTCATTGAACACAAATTTTCAAATATCTAACAGTTAAGTATCGTGACTCATCGCTTCCGTATCTTCCCCCTCTACTGTAACCTATCGGCAGTCGTGTTTGTGACTTAGTAAAGACGCATTTCATAGCGGCATCTTTGTGTGCAATTAATCTGTGAGATCAGTTGTGCCTGACGGAGGGTTAAAATTGCTGTGATAGTTATAATTGAATGCAGGTGCCAAATATTCTAAGAAGTTTAATTAAATTAGGAGCATCAGGAGCAGATGAGAAACTGTCCATTTCTTTAACCATCTCCTCTTCCAGCTGATTGCTCATGAGGGAACAAACAAGTCATATATCATATTAACGCAAAATACCAACATGGGCAGTGCTAAAAACTTCACCCAAAGCTGGAATTTCAATGGGAAGTCAATAGATTTAACGTTAAAATTAGACTCATAACTAAACTAGCAATTTCAAGGAAAAAAAACACAGTAAAATGCATGTATTTAAATAATAGATCAAAATTTTCATTAATATTTTAATGTCAGGTCATTTTCAAGTTGGATGCTTTGGAAACTAAAAGAAATATTATCCTCTTTTTATGAAATGAAAGGCTTTGCTTTTTATTTTGTAAAGCATCTGTATATCTTCATTGATCTAAAACCTGTCTATAAACTTCTTTTGCAAAATACCACATTGACAGACTGTTGTTTGGAGCTGGATTCCAAAGACAAACACTGCAAATAACCCTTTGAAGCAACCACCAAACTATTCCTATCTATAGACACAGAAATATTTTACTTTGCTGTGGGAATGATAGCCTCTGTCTATAGATGGTTTATGAGCTCAGGCATTTTATTCCTGTGCAGCTGTGGAGTTTGATGCACCATCATCTATATCTTTCCCCAAAAGCAATTTTCTGAGCAATCGAGAAAATATTGGCTTCTATTCCCCAGGTTCTACAGACTGAAATTAAAGTTTCAAACCCCTTACAAAATGTAGCACCAGTCATCAATTTAAATATACTACGAGGATGACAAGAAGCTGGAGTGCCCTGGAGCCATTTCTAGGCACCTATCCACCCCCTAGAATCATTTTCAGGTATGATGTACTTCCAATGCCTACAGCTTTATAAGCGATATCACCCAAATTATAGAGGCTTTTTAGAATCTAGTGATCTTCCAGATTTGGGTAGCTCAAAGGTTGAGACACATCTAATGTGTAAGGCTCCAATTCTGTTGGCAACAAATCTCTGTCAGAATTACCATTGTAGTCAGGCTGCTGTGCCAGATGTCAGGAAACTCATGGATGGGAGATTTAAAAGTAAAGCCAACAGTGAACTGATACTAAACTTTTATCCAATCTGGACACACAGATCAATTTCAGATTAATTTTAAGAGACTTTTGTTCTAGTAGGACATTACTGTTACTGTTCCTACAGTTTAAAAGAATCATAATTTGGTGTATCCAGGCCTTTCAGGGGGAAATTACTCGTATTTGTGACATACATATATACATTATTTATTACACATATAAGATTATGATACATACTATGTATAAATTTTTTTTTCCTACTATTCCATCTAAACTTTTAGAAATTGTTAAAGGAAATTTTTTCTGGCACTTGCTAAAAATGATAAAGAACACTTTATTTAAGGCACTACTGCACTGGGGGTTCTGCAATAGGGGAGAGTTGGAGCTCAATTTTGAATACAGCAAGCAGTGGGAATTTACAGCCAAGGATTAGGGTTGGGGTCAGTGGAAGGATTACATCAGGGGTCATAGGGATTCTGCCTAAACCGACTTGACAGGATTCTTGCTGAAGGCAGGTCAGGCAGATCCTATATCAAGGGTGAGGGATGAGGAATTTGATCAGATATGGAGGGTGGGGATTTTCACTAAACTGACCCAGCAGGATTCTTGCTAAAACTGAACTAAAAGAGCACCTGGTGTGACCTCTGGGAGAAGAGGGTTCAGAGAAGCCTGACTCAGGTTTGGTCACAGTGAGAGTCTTTGTCAAAATGTAATTTAAAATCATTACCTGGAAAAATTGACCAGAAGAAAAGTTCATTAAATATTCACCTCTCAAGACAATATAGTTTTGAATTATCCTAATTGTTAGTCCTGCCACCATCAACAAAATTTACAGAATGCTTGCTGGGTGTCGGGCCCAAAACCAAGTCTGGGACTAAAAAATGAATGACACATGCTGTCCTTGCCTGGGTAGCCCATACAATATAGCAATTAAAACTGACGACTTGTAAGTCGGTGACAAAACTGCTGGCCTTAGGGCAAGATCTTCAATAGGTTTCTTCAAAAGACAAACAGGAAAAAAAAAAATTCCCCTTCAATCAAGACCTTTCTTTTTCCTTTCTGCTCGTCCCAGACCCCTTGCTCAGTCCTTAATTTTCTCTGCCTCACCCCTTCCTCACATCCACTTCTCGCTACCTTTTCGTGTTCCTTACAAGTTCCGACCCCCACCTTGCATACATGCCAGTCATACCCGCCAGCAGGGGGCAGGTCACAATATTCTTTCCTCCGCGTCTGGGCTCTGGCGCCCTTCTTTTCTTAGCCTTTCATTTACTTTCGGCTAGATAAGCTTCCTTAGCAACGGGTTGCCCTTGGCAACAGGAAGACGCGAGACAGTGGACTGGGTTTCCCTGCGTGTTGTCTGAGGCTCTGGCCGAACCATGTCGGAGATCCTGTGTCAGTGGCTCAACCAAGAGTTGAAGGTGTCCCAGACCGTGAGTGAGTGACACAACCTGGGGATAGCGGTTAGGGGCGATCAGGGAGCGGTGCCTCCAGCGCGATGCGTTATGGAAGGTGGTGGGGATGGTACGTGCAGCGCAGGTGGGGCGACTCAGGGGCCCAGCAGCGCCCCAGGCCCGTCCAGCGGCTCCCCTCCAGGTCACTCCAGTCACTGCAGGGCTTCTCCCATCCTCATTCTGCCACTCCCAGTGGGTCCAACCCTGCAATTTCTGACCTACTGTGTGGTTCTAAGCAGAGGGCTTAGAGAGGGCTCCCTTGCTCCTGTGGAGAGAGGAATTTGCTGGACTCTACAGTCTGGCCCTTCACATTCTCAGAAGCATGGTGTGCTGGCAAGCCAATGAAATATGAAGCCTTAAAGCCAGCCTAGATATGTGCCCCTGGACGAGTTACAATGCCTTCTCTGAATGTGTTTCCTCCAGTACAAACTAGATCCAAACATACTTTCCATACTTAACTGCCAGCAGAAAGGATGCTAGTGAAATGAGTTAATGCGGAATATGTTAACATTTACACATTTTAGCAGTTTTAGCTCAAAATTTCCAAACATTAGCTATTTTTGACTGCTGTTTACTCTTGCCCAAAGCTGACTTTTTTCACTAACTTGGTTTTATCGCAACCATGAAGTTGCCACCCAAAGTCTCTAAATCTCACAACCACGGAGGCAATTTTACATGCTGTCAACTTCTGCGACAATCAAGCAATTCCAGCACAGCACTGTACTCCATCTCAACCTCTTTCTGTTGTTTCTTGGACAGTTTATTTTTCAGATGGGATGGGTTTTGCTCAAGGCAAGAGGTTTTCAGCCCAAATCATTTCAGTCTGTTTTCCCAGAAGCACCCTTGCATAATACCAACTTGCTACCACAGGGGCAATAATGCCAACCCAACCTTAGGTCATTCTCAGCATTGACTAGATCAGTAGTGTTTCTGAAATGGCAAAGTATTTACATCAACATTAGGATCTTTAACCCTCCAGCTGCATTTCTTGAGGCGTAAGCAAAACCACCACCCAGACATTTCTGGGAATTGCAATCACGTCTTTCCCAGGATCATCCCATTGTGTCTCTGTTTCTCTACTAAAATAAGATGCTGACCTCAGGACTATGTTTAGCATTTTTTTTTCTTATTCCTTTCTCACCATAGAAGCCAAATGCAATATCCTGCCCTAAAGTTATACTCCTCCAATGAAAAGCAGTTACAGATTGATGAGTTTAATTTAGGTCATTTATGTGATTAGTAGTAAATCACGCCCTTTGCTCAAGAGCCCAGGATTCTATTGCATATTGAAACACTTTTGAGAAAAGTAAATAAAATTATAAGAAACATAAAAACAGTAGTATGCCATTATAATTGTATAATTAGTTTTTGAAATTTTGTCCATGGGAAGAGGAGGAAGACTTACTCCCTTCTATGAAGATCGAAAGACTAGAGACTTTTTAAGTAAGAGTTTTAACAACATAAGCTATAAATGGAAAATTCCCAATGTCTGCTTCCCTGAAGTGTAAATATGGAAGCTGTTAGCAGAAATAGCTACAGTATTCTGAATCCCATTCACTAAAAATACAGATTCATTTCTTGGTTTCAACTGCTTAGAGAAGTTTAAAGAGAGAGACAGTCCCCAAGGTAACCAGATTCCATATTGTAAAAGAGTTTTCAGGCTATAGGAAAAACACTCAATGAGGTTTGGAAAAAAGATAGGATCTATGCCCCCAAGGAAACACCCTGCCATTGACAGTTCTCCGCATTAGACAAGCTGTTAGTTCTATGGTTATACAATGGAAGACTTTGAATAGTTTATAAAAGCTATCATGGAAGGGGACCCTAAGTGGGTGCATTCTCTGGGGAAAGTAATTTGGCAATTTCTGTTTTTTTTCTTTTATTTATTTTTGTTTGTTTCTCATATATTTTTAATTTGGCAATTTTTGGATAAGGGTTCTGTTGAGAGCAAGGACTTGGTGGCCAGACAGCCTGGGTTGAAATCACTTATCCACTACTTACTAGCTTGTGAGCTGGGGCAAGTTATTTACCTAAATATCATCATATTCAAACATAGTAATACCTCATGGAGCTGTGTCAAGATTAAAAGAAATACTAAATTAAAGCATTTAGAATAGTACTTGGGACATAATAAATGCTTAACCTCACTTTTCAGAAACTGTCATACAAAAATAAAATCACCAACATGTAAGGATATTTGAAACGAGGATGGTCATTGCTCCATGGATTGTGGGGGCAAAAAAAAAAAAATTGGAAACAATCTGAATGTCCTTCAGTAGTGGAATACTTGGGTAAATGGAGCTGTATTCATGCTATGAATTGTTACGCAGTTATTAGAAAAGAGGGATTAGTTCTAACTTTTAACCTAAAGAATATTCATGTATTTTTGTCAAGTAAAAAACAAAAGGTGTAGCTTATTATGAATGGTATAATTCTATTTTTATGCCAACTAGGAAATACATACAGATGCATACACATATGTGACTATGTATATAAGTTTGTGCAAGCATAGAGAAATGTGTGGAGAGACATTACTGAACTATTGACATGTACATGAAGCTTCATATTGTGGTTTTGTGTAAGTACAGATAAAAGCATGGAAGGGTATTAACCAGTGTGTTGGTGTCAGTTACTCTGGGGAAGGAGAAGATAGTGGCTTTTCTTTATACATCTGTGTCATTTGGCTTGTTGATTATATTGCTTTCATCATTTGAAAGGAAAATTCAATATAGCATTACAAACAAAAAATCAAAAAAGAAAATCAAACTTCACATGACAAAATAGGGGAAAATGAGATTTAACACTTTAGTTGAACTATATAGTAAGAATCTTATTAAAAAGTATTGTGGGGGGTGACATAAGAGTTATTTTCTCAAATGAAGTTTATAAAGGAAAGAATAATAATAATAAAAGTTACCTCTTATTGGGCACTTAGGCACTTATACCAGACCCTATGCTAAGCCCTTTTCTTATTTAATCCTAAAACAAAACAAAAACAAACAAAACCCCCCTAAGAGGCATTGTCCCATGTGTACAAATGAGTACACAGGGCTGGGAGAGCTTGGTGATTTGTTCAGGGTCACACAGCTAGAAGTTAGATCTTTGATTTGTGCTCTTTGGCACTATACTGTTATATTAGAGTTTATACTTAGGGAATATACTTTTTTAAAATTCAGCTCTTCCAATTATATTCATGTGAGCTCCTTTTATAAGGATTATTGTTCAATTTGAAGTCACAAGAAGTACAGAAATTCAACCACTGAGGCATGTTGTAACTTCACAGGACATAACCTAACTCCTAAATGGTTAAGTGCCAAAGATGCATTTCTCAATGTTTGTTTGGAAGTGATTCCATCTCTATGTTGTTTGCTGGAACAAAGAAAACAGGATGAGAATGCCAAGGGAGTGCATTTGCTGCCTTGAAGAGGCTGATTGGTTCAGTCCTTGGAGGGGCAGCTAAAGCCAATTGATTTCTGGATTATTCTGCAAGGCAGAAGTCAATTGGGATAAAGCATATTATATTGAATTTTGTGTTGCCTGGACTACCCTGAATATCAGCAGTAGAGAAAACAAATGCCAGTGATCTTCACTGAGAACAATCTTCTTCCACTTAATGGAGGGAGGTTTCTGGAGTCACCAGAGACTTGATTAGTCTCTGTGCTACCAAAGCTAAGGATCTTCACTGAGCTAATTAACCAGACTATTGCTCCTGGAAAATAATGCATAGATGAATATGTTAATTCTAAGGTATCTGCCTTAAAAAATTGCTCCACACACAATTACATCTGAAATTGAAGCAATCATTTTTGTAATGGAAAATAGTAACAATGTTACTTAAAGGATTTGCTGTAAAATTCATTAAGAACTCTGTTATTTTCAAGAATAAGTATGGCCTCTTGACTATGTTCAGTAGGCTTTATTTAAGAAGGTGCAGATGACTTGTGTAAAATTTCCGTTGTAAATTAAAATTAAGTCTTAATTAATGTTTAAACAAGTTAGATTGTACCTGACTTGGCCAGAACATTATGCTATCATCATCTGTAGCTTGTATTGCTAACTAAGGTATTGGAGTGTAATTTTATAAAATATATTGAAGGTTTGTTTTTAAATCTAAGGTTATAAATTTTATTGGTTTTACTTTAATGTGATCAGATTTGTCTTTTCTTTCAAAATTTCATATGGCATCAAGGATTGATATATATATATTTATTCAGGAATCTGTAGAAGATGTCTACTGTTAAACGTCAGTCTTTTTATTTGGTTATTAAAAGATATTTCTAGAAGTATTTTCATGGCATTTTAAGTTCAAGTTAAATCATGGAGTTTTACTTTATGAATATATAATGAAGATATGTAAGTTCTGTGTGCAACATGATATTTACTTTTGAATCTCTGTGTTTGAAAATTCAGGCCCCAAGTCCTTTGCAAAGGCGTTTTCCAGTGGCTATCTAATTGGAGAGGTTCTGCACAAGTTTGAACTTCAGGATGATTTTTCAGAATTTTCAGAAAGCAGGTAAGTGAGATTATTCCTCGCTTTTAAAAAAGTCAATTCCTTTGGCTTTTGGATGGTTTTAGCCTCCAAAATTAACGTTTAAGAATCATCGATCTCAAGACCCCCTTTAAACCTAAACCAGCCAAGGATACCTTTGGGATGGAAATTGTTGCTTCCGCCTGTGTTCATTTCCCAGGAGTACGATGCACAGAAAGTTATGTGGTTGCAGCAAGACTTTACCCTTAGAAGGGACTCATTTTAATATCTTTTATATTCTTGCAATTTTAGGCCAGATGACAACTTCTTTTGTTAATTGGTTCTGCTTTTTTTAAGAGAAGTGAAACAGCATACAGCCAATTTGTTTTTTAAACATATAAAATAGAACTTAAATAGTAAAAATAATAATAATAATATTTTTGTTTTTAGCAGCTATATTGAGATATAATTTACATATCATAATTCACGATTTTAAAGCATGCAATTCAGGGGTTTTACGTATATTTACATATTTAGTATGTTCACAACCATCACCACTTTCTGAACACTCAGCCTCTGGTACCCACTGACATTTTGTCTCTGTGGATTTGCCTATTCTACACATTTTGTATAAATGGAATCACATAGCATGTGGCATTTTGTGAATGGCTTCTTCCACTTAGGATGTTTTCAAGGTTCATCTATGTTGTAACAGGGATAAGTACTTCTTCATTTCTATTTGTTTGCGAAATAATGTCAATTGGATATACCACAGTTTGTTTCTGAATTTATCAATGGATGGATATGAGTTGTTTCCACTTTTTGGCTATTATGAATAATGCTTTCATGAGCATTGTGTTTTTACCTGGAAATGTTTTCATTTCTCCTGGGTATATACCTAGGAGTGGAATTGCTGGGTTATGTGGTCTATGTTTACATTTCGAGGACCATCCACACTGCTTTTCGAAGCGCCTGCACCGTGTACATTTATATAGTAATGTGTGAAGGTTTCAGTTTCTTCAGTCCCCATCAACACCTGTGATAGCCTGTCTTTTTGCTTACAGCCATCCTAGTGAGTATGAAGTGGTATCTCCTGTGATTTTAATTTGCATTTGCCCAGTGACTAATCATGTTGAGCATTTTTCCATGTGCTTATCAGTCATTTGTGTAGCTTTGTTGCCGAAATGTTATTCAAATCTCTTCCCTGTTTTCTTGTACATTTTATTTCTTTAAAGCAGTTTTAGATTCACGGCAAAATTAAGAGAATGATACAGAGATTTCCCATTAACCTCCTGCCCCCCATCTTTATAGCCTCCTTCATTACCAGTATCCCCCACCAGAGGGGTACCTCTGTTAGGTTTGGTGAACCTACACTGACACATCATCATCACTCAAAGTGTTATTAAGACAAACAGAAAAAGAGAACTAAATCTGCTAGGGGAGTCAACGAAGAGTTTAGAGCTAGACCTTCAGAATGGAAAAGAGTTTCTCGTGGTGAAAGGGAAGGAAGAATATTAATATGCAAAGGTGGAAGGCATAACAAAATACATGACATGTTTCTGGACCACAGCAGCTTAGCTTAGCACTCCAGGATGGTGGAAAATGCCACTGAAATGGTGGATGAGGGTCACACTGGGAAGCACCTTGTGAGACGTGCCTTGAGACAGACAAACTGGAATATCTAAAGTTTCTTAAGCTGATGGGGATACCACACCTAATGTGGGTGTAGAGTTTTACCTTCCTTATCACATTAAGCTATAATTATTTATACAATGTCAGCTTTTTTCAGAGTGCCAGACATATGAAGGTGCCCAGACAATAGCCCATGAATGAGTATATCAGTGTTCACTCCTCAACTAGATTACAGAGTTGCTGAAAGTTACAGAGTGTGTTTATTCTTTGTGCTCCAAGCTTTGTCCCCGGCCCATAGCAGTCACACAATAACGTCTCTCTATTGAATAAATGAATGATGTCAGAAAGTATACCTGTTTAGCTATAGAAAACTTCAAGGACCATACTAACCATATCATACATGCAGCATTTCAGGCGTAGTAAATTGACTCTTGTTAGCAGGGCCATAAGGGCCTTTGTGTGAAATAGAGAATCGGACTCCATCTGAATGGACACAGTTGTGAAGACACAGAGAGGCCACAGTGAACAGAGAGGGCTTGGTGCAAAGACAAAGGATGGCTGAAGCTGCAGCATGCCAGGGATAGGGCTTGGCAAACTGAGCAGAGGGAAGGTTCCACACCCTTATCCCACCTTTGGGCAAGTGTGTGCCCTGTCTATCATCATGTGTCACAGCCATGCTTTTCACCCCCTGTAAAAGACTAACTTTCTATCTTACTGAGAGTCATCACATTCCTTAACACGGGGAGAGGGACCTACTTGTCCTGACAACAAAATACTACCCGTCATTAGTTCTTGGAACAATCCACTTTTTTCCAGGGCACACAGTCTTATAAAGAAGGCAAATGTCAGTAAATCCATGGATATGACCTTTGGGATAGTGTCTTTGGTGGGGAAGAGGGTCCTTCTTTGAGAAAGCCTATTTTTTAGGCAGCTGTCTGGTATCAGAGCTCGTGATGTCGTCAGTATTTTTAGTTTCTTTAGTCTAAAATGTAAACAGCCAACTATATGTTGCTAATAACTTGAAGTTATTTGCTTTGGAAATTACTCAATCCTAAAAATAACTCATCTAACTCAAAGATTTCTCTGCTTTAGAATATCTTTAGTCCATTTCAAAGGGTGAAAAATGAGATTAGTTAAAAGATTGAAAAATAAAGAAATGTGGCTATCCCTGGAAGGGAAACTTCTGCTTACCTTGTAAGATGTATTCCCTCACCAGGTGGTAAGGAGGAGAGGAGGCAGGTAATTCCTTGGCAAATTAGCCCTGCAAGGAGACAGAGAGAAGGCTTTGACCAGAATACATTTCTTATTCCTTAGAGTCATCACTTACATCATATGCTTTGTCTCCAGAACAAAGAAGTCCCAGTGGTTTCTCTGTGTTCAAAAACAACTGTTGATTATCACGTTACTGATAAAGTATGTTCTATAACAAGAGTGGCCTTCCATCAATATAGACAGCAGTTATACTCCCCAAAATTTTGAGTGATTGGAAATTTGGAATACTTCAAGAGAAAAGTACTGTTATACCTGGATACTTCGGCCATAAAAGCCATTTTAAAGCCTATGTGTAACCGAACCATAATATTAGTAGGTTTACACTGCGTTCTGAGGGCCATGTAATACAAGAGGATGGGACGTGCCCTTCGTTTTTATCAGGTGCAGGGCGAAGTTTTGATAAAATTTGGAAATGGCTAATGTTTGCTTTTGGATTCTCCTTCTTGAGTTATGTTGCTCCTAACCTCTGCCGCCCAAGGTTATAACCCAAGCCAAAGTCCTGACAAGTGGCTCTAGGCCATACCTTTCTTTTTGTTGTTGTTGTTCTTTTTTTCTAAATATGCATAATGGACTTGGCATACAGGACTCCTAGGATAGGAAGACCAAAAGGTGTTTAAGTTGCCTGTCCAAATAACATAACCACAAGTCATTGATCTGACTATCCACTTTTACAATCATACTCTTTAAAATATGGTCTGCTTTACCGTAATCATTTTAAACAAATGTTTATCTCAAGCTGTAAAGGCATTTGTGGGGGAGCAAATTGCAAAACTGGACATGAGAAAACCTAAAAAATAACGTTTACTCTTATTGTCCATAAGATTTCCTTGTAGCATGCATTATCAATTCTCATCCCATCTAAGGTCCGTTTCTCTTTTATTAATTCAAAATATTATATTCAAAGTTTGGTGGATGTATTACAATATCCTAAGTATACTTTACCAACTATTTCCATTAAAAGAGTAATAGCAAATAAAGGAAATACGACAGTAAGTTACACCACATAACTGGAAAAGGAATTCAAGTTATCACATCACTGTTTTTGTTGACTTTGACCTCCCCATGATACTGGCTCCTTATCATATTTAGAAATCATTTGTATGTTTCCCCAGTCTCACCTCCTTTTAGAGATGGATTTTTAACTTGAAGTTAATGGCACCTTGGGCTAGATTTTAGGAGGTTCACAAGCACCCCAAAATGGTATACACATTTTGTATATATGCATGGATGTGTCCTTTTTTTCCTGTGGAAAAGGTTCCACAGCTCTCATCAGATTTTCAATGGTATAGATGATTTAAAAGAAAAAAAAAAGTTTTAGAACTACCACTTGAGAGAAATTTCTTGAGAGATGGTATATTAGGGACAGTATATAAAGTTTTAAGTGATCTCCATAAGCTTCTACAAATTTAATTGAAATTGCTAAAAGTCATTGTATCTTCCCCAAATAATTGTATAGTCCAAAATGAAGTTATTGAATGAGTATATAATGTTAGAAATTCTGCCAAATATATGGCAACTCCCTCTGTTATAGGGTATCATTTTTGAGGTAGGATAGGACTTTCACTTATATTCAAGTAGCTTCAGTATATTTTTTTTCTATTAAGGAATGTCACTGAAAGTTCCGAAGTTAAAGTCAAGAGAAAATAGGCCCAGTGGTTAAAATTGATATTTGTATCCTGTTGGATCAGAGAGAAGCACAAAAGTTGAAACTACATCCAACATCTTTGGCTTTGTTTCTGTCACTGGATCTATAGGCTCATTAATAGCCACAGATCATATGAGACCTTTATTACAACACTTACCTCAATTTATCTCTATTTATTTATTCGTCTATTTTTTCCCATTATGAAATCCTCAAGGGAAGGGACAAAGTCTTGTTCATCTTTGTAAGAATTTAACTAATATGTAAATTTATTTGAATTTATTTGCATATCACTTACATAATGAATTTAATAAATACATTTTTGATATAATGGATATTCAATAAATGTCTTTTGTTGAGAGAGTAAGTTAATGAATGAAATAACGAATATCTTCTAAAATATGAGCCTAATTTGATAATAGGTGATTCAAAAATAAATATAATTTATAATTAGAAAGTTTTTACAGATTCTTTTTTTTTATTTATTAAATTCATTGGGGTGACATTGGTTAGTAAAACTATATAGGTTTCTGGTATACATTTCTATATCACCCATATATTGCATTATGTGTTCACCACCGAGAGTCAGTTCTCCTTCCATCACCATATATTTGACTCCCTTTTTCTTTTTCTACCACTCCCTCATCCCCCTTACCCTCTGGTAACCACTGAACTATTATTGTCTGTGTCTATGAGTTTTTGCTTGTTTGCCTTCTTCCTTTGTTGCTTTCAGTTTTATATCCCACATATGAGTGAAGTCATTTGGTTCTCTGATTTATTTTGCTTAGCATGATAATTATAGCTGTTCAATTTGTTGTAACTTCAAGGGGGAGATTTCAAGGAGCACCCCTCACACTGCCATTTTTCTGATGTCACTTTTACTGATTCTTAAAGTAGTAATATAAACTGTAAAGTGAAGATTACATAACTAATTTGACTAGAATAGCTAATATTATTTAAGTAAATATTTTTAACAGTGCCTAAGAGGATCATTGTTAGAGTTGTCAATGCAATATTTTTGGCTATTTTCACATTAAGTTATTTACTTATGTGTCATAATAATATCTAGTAATATCATTTAAAGAAATGGATATTTAAATTGAAATTTTGCCTTTTGAGTAAAATATTTCAAAACTATAGTTAAGTTTTTCCATTTAGAAGAAGAAGTCTATTTATCTGGTTTTATTTTGATTTCTTGTAGAAATTCTAGCACCTATTTTAGCAGAAGAGTGTATAAAATTAATGAGTGTTAGATTAGCCATTCAAGATAACTAAATGCATGGAGTTCAGGACAATGGAAAAGCTCAATGTATTTACAAGATTGAGAGGTTTTAGAGAGGAATGATATATTTAAAAAGAACATGGGGTAATTCAAAATATTGGATCCTGAGAATATCTCTGTACTTGTTTGTTTTTAACTCAATGCCAGTGTCTAAATATGTAAAATATTTTAATGTCTAGGGTTTCAAGTGCCCAGCTTAATAATTTTTCTCGCTTGGAGCCAACACTTCGCCTTCTGGGTGTGCAGTTTGATCAGAATGTGGCCAAAAGCATCATCACAGAAAAGCCTGGGGCAGCAACAAAACTTTTGTATCAGCTGTACACTGCTCTTCAGAAAAAGAAGAAATGTGGACTGACTGGAATGGAAATCCAAACCATGCAACCCCTGACAAATCTGAGACTTCAAAACATGAAAAGTGAGGCTTTTCGAGATGTAAGTACATAAAGAAATATAAGCATATCGATGTAAAACTCGGTAAAGAGAAATGACAGCGATATTGCATTCTCAAAGTAGCCCCACTGGGGGGGGGGATATATTTATATATTGTATGGTATTGGCCATACTTGGGTTTATTTTATATAAATATTTTCAATGCATTTACCCATTTTTGATGTCTCCCTCCATTCTATCCACATTTTCGATAGCTAATCAAATTCTGTTTGTTCCTAATTCCCGTTGCTTCCATTTCTACCCTTATCTCGTCTGCTCAGACCTCCTTATGAATTACTGCAACAACCTACTGACATGTCTCCCGACCTTCAGGCTTTCTTCTAGAGGTTAATCAACTGCTACATGAATCATCCCTAAATTCTACCTACTTTCATTGGGTTCTTCTCTTGCTCAGAAACCTTCTATTTTACATATATCGTGTCTCCCAACTTAGACTGACATTCAAGACCTTTCTCTAAATTGTCTCCACTGTCTTGCTAACTTTATTTGTTCATAGTTCTCAGCATAAAGTCTTTCTTTCTTCTACATAGGTTGGCAGCTTGTCCTTGAATAGGACTTATATATTCCTGCTCTTCCCTCTGTCTCACCCAAGCTCACCCTTCTCTCCTCTTTCCCCAAACTTTTCTCTGTATATTTCTGTGTAACCTTCCCAGTACACATGGGCTCTTCACGTGAACCTCAGGTATTTCTCATTCTCTGGTGTTTACCTCCTGTTCTGATATTGTTGCTAACTTTCATTATTTATTTGTCTTATGGCCTTAAAAGGTTGTTTAGTTCCTCAAATTCAAGGAAAATGCCTCACATAATGCTTTGAACATTGCAAATACTCATTAAATTAGTTTTAATTGATACAACTTTTTAATTGACAATTCTCTCTAGTTCCTGTGGTATTTCCTTATGGTAAGGGAAGTGTATTAACTTTTCCAGGTCTCTAGGGTAATGGGGAGTGCTGTACTGATGCAAAGTGCTAAATAGAAATGGACTTAATTAAATTTTTAAATTTAATTTATGACACAACCATGACATAATAAATGTGAGGCCATCTCCACCTTCGGATTTGTCTCTTCTTAATGGACATCCTTATGAGCCTGGTAGCAGAATGAACTGAGGACCCATGGAGAGCTAGAAATTAGATTAGGCTTTAAGCTGAATAACTTAGTATTGCATTCTACCTCCTTCACTTGCAAGCTGATTAACTTTGGGCCAGTCCTTGGAACAATCTCAGTCTCAGTTATCCCCACTATAGAAACAATGATGGTGATCTCTATTTGCCTCAGAGTTAGGCTTTTTTGTAGCTTTAAGAAGTCAATGTACAAGACAATTCTTTGTAAAGTATAAGATACTCAACAGTAACAAGTGCTATAAGAGCTGTGTAGATGAGGCCAAACAAAAGACCACTGGGATTAAGGTTGTCCATGGGGGACCTATCAGAGTCAATCATTCATCACTGAACAAATATTTGTTTGGATCTTACTTTACGTCAGGAGCTTGCACAACCCTCTTACAGCTTACCTTTTAGGGAGAGAAAAATATTTCAGTAGAATGGTGTGGCTTGCAGTGAATTGAGGAGTAAATTGGAAATGAGGAAGAGAGGGGAACACAGGATATCTTTTCAAGAAATTTGGAGGTAAAGGAAAAGAGAAAATAAGAACAGTAGCTGCAGGAGAGAGACTCAAGGAAAGTGTGAGACTGTTTAGTTTATGGATATAGATACTGGGACAACTTGCTAGTTGAGAAAAAGAATCAGTGCCAGGGATGACTGGTTTGATGACGAAGTAGAAGGAGATCCTCCAGGGAAGAAAAGAGGAGGAACGAGTCAATGGTTCAGATGAAGGAGGAGACATCTTAGGAAAAAATAGAGATGACCTTTTCTTTGATGGAAGAAGAGACCTGCGTTTGTTACATAGTGATATTAATAATGACTAAAACTCAGTGAATGTATATAATGAGGTGCCAAGCTCTGTTCCAGGTGCTTTATATATATATTGTCTCACTTGATCTTTAGAACAGTCCTATGAGATAGGAATTTTTATATTCCCCTTTTGCATATGATGAAACTGAGGTATGGAGCGGTTAGGTAACTTGCTCAACTTCATAAAGCTAGTAGCTGAAACGCAAATCTAGGCAGTGTGACTCTAGAAGCCACACACTTAACAGTAGATACGGTTTCTCAATGGGTATTTCCTGAGTTGAGGGAAAAGTAAAAATTAAGTTAAAGACACACACACACACACACACACACACACACACACACACACACACACACACACACACAT